>NW_019525478.1:307456-372627 GCF_002814215.2 Seriola lalandi dorsalis
AAAAAAAGCTGAACATCTAGCAGGTAAAGAGCCAGATATTTTGACTTTAAAGCAGTTTTTTGTAAGTTTTCTCTGCCGCTGAACGTGGTTTCATGTCGGGAGCTGGAAGTGATTGTCATTGCGTTTACAAGACAAGAGGTTATAATAGGCCTGCACTGTCTTTGGGGCAGATTGGAGGCTACAGCGAGTCGCTATAGCTAGCTTGTTAGCGTGCTAACTTCAGCAGAAGAAAAGACGTGATAGAGACAACAGTTAACATTTGTGTTGCTTTCCACCTCTGGAGACAGATGTTGGTGAGTAGAGGAATGAAGTTTGATGCTGAACTCACAACGTTTCTTCTAGATTGGTTAGTAAACATCTGTAAATGCTAATGCTAGCTATGTAGCAATAGCAAAACTTCCATAAAGATTGGAACAACGTGACTCAAAATGAATGCTAATGTACTACACGTATGTAAATGATGTTTTAAGCTTGTATTGCTGCCCCCTAGTGGCCAAACAAAATGAGTTAGTGCAGCTTTAAGTAAAGAACTTTCTGATTGGAGCACAGTGAACAGCGCAGTGTTGAGTCTGGTAGATGCTGTCAGTGATTTATTGCTGTTGCACATGTACTTCCTGTTTTGACTAAACACAATGTGGTGTTTAGTTGACCCGCTCCACCTGTGATGAGACTTCTGCGGTGGAGGAAGTGTTTGTGTCCCATCTGGAGGCAGACATCCCAGAGTTCAGACACCTTAAAGAAGGGTTTACAAGTATGTTCCTCCTGTGTGTGTGTGTGTGTGTGTGTGTGTGTGTGTGTGTGTGTGTTCACTGTATAGTTACATAAAGTGAGGTGTTGTCTTTGACAGAGGAACGGTCTGAACAAAGAAAGAAGGCAACAGTGGAAATGTTTGGGGCAGTCATCACTGTCAGTTACACAAAGGTACTTAAAAGTCCTTTTTATTAATAGACGTATTGTAATATTTCCATATGTGGTATTAAGGTTAAGAGCAGACTATATATTTTTTAACAGACATCTTTAAGCAAGCGAGAAGTTGTAAAGGGAGAAGCACCCATGACCTGTGGCGTGGTGATTACATCAGAGCCAGCAGCTGGAACAACAGGTCGACCTTTTTCACATCGATTTGTGTTTCTGTTTAGTCGACAGCTTGATGTCAACACAAGAAGAATCCTTAAGAAAATATGAATAATTGCTTTTCACTTTGTCCAGGTGAAAATTTCCTCACTGTCAGTTTTGACAGCGTGAACCCAGGACACAACACAGTAAGAGGTTATTTACTTCTACTCAGGAAGACAGGCTAATTAGATTATTTAATTATTAGTATTTGAAGTAATATTTATAGTAGTTGTAGTACTGTAGCTGAAACCTTTAATGCAAACTGTTAAGCTTTCTAAAGCTTTTCTGTTTTCATAGAAAATCCAAACCCAAAACATCACCATCGGGACAATGGAGCATCGAACGCTCTCTGTGTGTCTGGACAAAGACCCTCGCAGGACGTACACTGATGTGCAAAGGTAATTTATGACCCCCACTAAATTTCTATTTCACCTCAAGCCAGCTGAAACTGTCTGACAGTGTAGTGTCATTGCTTTACAGAATAGAAATTTGTCCGTGCTTGGACCCGGGCTGCAACATCCGCTCCAGGTTCAGTGTCAGTAAAGAGCGAGAGCTGACACTGAGCAAGTACCTGGACAAAGTCCTGTCACTGCCAATCAACACCTTCACTGGTGTGGCCGTCTGAGGGGCGGGAACTGTCTTTCTCATGTGTGCAGATAACGCACACTGCTCTACATGATATCATATCAGCACTTCATTGTGTCTTACACAGTGTTCAGTGTCAGAATATCTTTGTATTGTATTGTATTGTATTTAACCTTTGGAATGCTCTTATTTTGGTAAAAATTTAATATGGGTTCAAAATGCCATTTTCTGTGTAACTTGATTCCAGCTACTAAATAATGTAAAAGTTGGAATTAACAATCGGTGGAGAAAGAAGTACCGAGATACCACAATTTAAAAATACAAGTAGAATCCTGCACAAGTACACACAGTTTACCAGGTGGGTGCACTTAAAGTTACCAAAGTAAATGTTCTCACTCCACAGAAAGGCCTCTGTTAGGATGTTATATTATTGGGTCCTCATGCAAAAGTTAATTATCTTGTACGGCAAGATGGAAAATAAAACATGTTTGGGACTTTGGGAGCTTCCCTGTTAATTTTCAGGACAGGTTACACATTCTTGTTAGTACGTGCCGTTTACATGACCTCACGTGAACCCCAGCAGAGCTTTGCACATCTGCAGCCACTTAACTGTGAGGAACTGTGTTGGTCTTTCATGTGCAACAAAGCATCATTTTTAATCACATCAAAGAAACATAAACTGCAAGAAGTACATTCAATTGTACTGTATTTTATAACTGTTGATCTTTATCTGATCCGTTAAATGGTAAATAATCACACACATTCATAGTGACTTGATCCTTAACAGTGAGCAACAGGAATTCATTAATACATGAAATCAGAAACACTGCACTTACATGTTCAGTTTATTTTAATGGCAAATTTACTGAATTTTCTTCTTTTCTCTTGAGGAGACAAATGTAAACATCCGAACCCTGTGACATGAATTCATGAATTAAACTTAGATTTGAACATTTTGTAAGAAAGGCTCTTTTTTTTTATTCAGATAGTTAAACTTCATGAACTTTGTTTTAGTTTCTGAGTCTTCCGGGGAGGATTTCTACCTGCTAGGAGCATCCACACCGTTGGGGGGCGCTGTAGTCATGGAAACCGCGCCAGGTGTAAACCTATTGTACGGATAGGAACAGTGGAAAGCGACTTCCAGACCGCGGCAGGTGTTTCTCTGCTGTAAACCGCGAGGAGAACAGATAGTGGATGTAACTCTGAGAGCAGAGGAGGGAAAATGATCCGGAGGACAGTTTAAGGAAGTGTGTGCGGGCAGAAGTGAAAAAGGTAAGTGTTTAAAGTTTTATTTTTATCTTACAAAAGTTGACGTGACGTGGACTAGTGCTCCGCATCTTGATAACGTAACGTGCCGGGACAGGTGCGTCCAACCTGACAGGTGTTATTTCCCTTCTTTGGTTCCTTTTCTTTATTTAATTAGTTACAAAAAAAACAAAAACCTGAGCGAGCTGCACGAGACTTCTTATTCCGCGGGTTTTAAAGTTACAACAGTTGAAGGCCTGCACTTACTTTCCGTGTTAGTACCAAGATATTTATCTTATCTGATCTAAGTTGCTACAAACACACAAGGTTTGATTCTGTTGGAGTAAAGGTTAAATACATGAGAAGTTCTGCGTTGAACTTTTTCTTTTGACAGAATCCAGCTGAAAACAGGATGCAGAGTGAGTCAAACAGAAAACACTGACCTGGATCCCTGAGACCACAACGCCTCTGTTTATTCCACTTGATCTTCTTCTCATCACCATAACAACTGTATTCTGTTTGTGCATAAACATCCTACCAATGACTTCAATTAAAGATCAATGTAAACATTTAAAACAGACTGATTTATCCGTTTTTATAACGTGATTATGATATTGATATTTGGAATAATTGGTCACCACCATCATCTCTTTGGGCTCTGGGAAGAATCACAGCCTTGCAACTGCAAACTAATATAGATATTGATTCCAGACGAGCAGCACCGGAGGACATCAGCGGTGATCATTCATTCTCATCTCTCTGTCATGCTAACTCTATTCTTTCCTCCCTCTCTCTCTCTCTCTCTCTCTCTCTCTCCCTCCATGTGAGACCTGTCAGCAGAGACTGAGGAGGACAATCATGAAGAGGAACAAGCAGATTGACATCAAGCGTGCCGTCGCTCTGGCCGCCACCTTCAACTTCCTGTGCTCCTGCACCAGAGCCTGCCTGCTCCCCTTCCTCACCCTGTACTTCAGACAGCTGGGCCTGACGCCGGCCATGACGGGCATCATCATGGGCGCCAAGCACCTGATATCGCTGGTATGGAGCCCCGTGGCAAGCCTGCTCTCCAAGCACTACAACAAGAGGCGAGCGGTGATAAATGGCTCTCTCGTGTGTTCGGCGGCGGTCGCTCTGGTTCTGCTGCTTATCCCACCTACAGATGTGCACACACAGAGCAGCAGCTGTAACATGACGAATCAGAGCAGCGGTCTCGGTGATGACCTGCTCATGAGCAGCGTTCAGCCTGAAACATTTTCCACTACAGCTCATCCAAAACACCTCGTTTCCCAGCCCGGCGTCACAGTTCCTGCAAAGACACTCGCTGATCCTGAATCTGCAACGACAAGTGAAGCGTCACTTTATCTGCACGCTGATAATAGATCCCACCCTCGGCCGTCGCAGGAGAATGTTTCCATCGTGGTCAACGACAGCGTGCGAGAGCCAACGGTCAGCGGCTCAGCTGTGTATCCTGCCATTGGCTCCTCTGCAGCTGCACTGAGGAATAAGAGGTCAGACCTCAAATCTGAAGAACTGCCAGGAGGAGAGACGCCAGAGCAGCGGAGCCGGTTTGACTTTCTGGGCAGCCTGAAGGCCATGGACGCTCAGCACCAGCTCTTCTTCTTGATACTCATCACGGTCTCTGTGTGGGAGTTTGTGTCGGCCCCTCTGGAGTGGACGGCGGACGACGGATTGTATGAATATCTAGATTTTGCGGATGCGTCAGACCGCTACGGCAGCACCGGGCTGTGGCGTTTGCTGGGGGCAGCGTGTGGGGTTGCTGGAGCAGGGTTGCTGGTCAGCCAGTTGAGCTGTCTCATAGCCGCTCAGACCGTCAGGAGCGCGGTGCACTTCTACTGTTACGCTGGTTTGACAGCTCTGGCCCTGCCCGCCGCCTCCTGCCTCCCGCTCTACCTGAACAGAAAGCGAGACCGGGCCAACGGGCTCCTGAAGGCCGCGCAGCTGGTGCGCGGCTCGCCTCGCGCTCTGCTCTGCGCCTCCACCACCCTGCTGGTCGGGGTGGCGGGCTCGGCCGTGGAGAACTTCCTCCTGTGGCAGATGGCGGATCATGGGAGCAACGAGCTGCACATGGGGTTGTCTGTGGCCCTCGCTCTGCTCTCGCAGGCCGCCTTCCCTCTGCTGGCTCCCCGGGTGTCCAGACTCCTCAGCCCAGGCCGGCTGCTCGCACTGGGGGCTGCGAGTCTCGGCCTGCAGTGCCTCTATTACTCCTTCCTCTGGGGACCGTGGGCTGTTCTGCTCGCTCAGGTGTTGAGTTGTCTCAGCGGTGGAGCCCTCTGGTGGGCCGTGAAGGTCCAGTGTGAGGAAGTGGCCACGCCGGGGGCTGAGCGGAGCGTGGGCAGGGTCTACAGTGCGCTGTCTCTACACACGGGGAGCGGGCTGGGGAGCTTCGCCGGAGGGTTTGTGGTGCAGACGTACGGGCTGGCGTGGCTGTTCAGAGGCGTGGCGGCGGGTCTGATAGTGTGGTGTGTGTGTCTGCTTCTGCTCCAGTGGAGGGCCCCTCGCCAGCGCAGGATCAACTACTCTCGCCTTTTGGCGGCCGATGCAAGTGAAGCCAGTGACTCTGAGTCTGAGCAGGAGAGAGACTGGCTCGATAAAGCCATGGACGACGACGGAAGCAACAACAACTATGGGAGGAGGATAAACCACTGAATCCCACACTGAGAGTTGAGACTAATACCTTCTTATGAAAATATGAATCAGCAGCTTCACACTGTTCTTCATAGACTCATCATAAGTGGCTTGAACACGATCATTGATTTCCTTCCCTGTCAGGTTTAATTAAAATCAAAGTGCTGACTTTAAACTCTCATTACTGCATTTTTTTTTTTTTTCATAAGAATTAAATTGTGGTATCGCATCAGTCTCACCATTTTCCCAGCCTGCCGGTGTCGGCTTGTGGACTGGACTCTGGGTCAAATTCACATTTGCATACAACAGTTATTGTGCTATAAAGCAAACAAGGTAGCAGGATTATGGCTGGGCAGAAGAAGGACTCAGTTTAACAGCTTAGACATCACGACAGTAAAACACTGAAGCTTCTAACGAGGAGTGTAAACACAAGACATGTGCACAAGGAGAGGCTGTGTCACCACACCCAAACACTCTACTGTTTGTCTGCTGAAGTCCTGACTGGCTGCCAGTTTTTTAAAAAACTAATGATTGTGTATTTACCTGCTGTGAGTTCAGCACATTAAAGCCGAGCTGTGAGGTTGTTGTGTTCATGCCGACGTGTGCAGAGCATTTAGAGGGCATCTGTTGCTCGATGAATCTGTCTGAAAATGTTTGTCTAACCCGTGTTTGAACGTGGGTTCATGTGACACACACCTCGTGTCAAATGGTTCATTTTGACCTGAACATATTGTGAGTGTGTGGATTTGTCCAGTAAGTTTCCGTATCACCGAAGTTTGGATGTGTCTGTTGTAACTGCAAGTCTTTAACCTGTTCCACACCAGAGTGCTGTGAAGAATAAACTACTCCTGCTAAAACAATCATCCCCTTCTCGTAGCAGAAGCATTTGATGCGTGACTCTGTCATTAGCTGCTCATTTATTCCTCACTTCATATGAAGTGCAATCAGCCGCCAACATCACGTGATCCCAGAGAAATACCTTTTGAAAACAGTGTAACACTGTGTGTCCGCAGCAGCGTCTGGCTGGACCTGTGGACTCGCAGCCGAGGACTGTTTGTTTTGCCGTCCACTCCCAGGCGTGGGACTGTGCTACCTGTGGCACGGTGGCAGCTCCTGCATGCAGACAGATGCAGGCCGCACTCCCCGAACATCTGGCCGACACCCTCGAGAGCCTATAGAGCCGCATGACATCAAGTCATCCCCGGTTTGTCAGTTAACAGCTGAACTCAATCGGGCGCAATTAAAAAGTGATGATGATGGACAGCTCGGTCTCCTGTGGGGAGGGCGGTGACGTTAGAGCAGCAGAACGTTAACAAGGCAGATGTCTGTCATGTTCATCCTTTTGTCTCGTGTTTGTTAAACAATGAAATGACAGAGTGTCGCTGGCAGCTTCTGCTTTGAGTCTGTACTCGTGCTTTTCTTCTTCCTTCTTTGTTTTTCCTCATTGATAAAAAAAATTTTGCAGTTTTTTTTATTTGCACTTCCTCAAACTTTGCCTGTGGATTTAGTAGTAAACAGCATTTCACGGGCAGATATGAGTAGTCTGCGATTTTCTCTCTTACTGGATTCAAATGTAATTTTCCACATTGTTCTTACTGTGTGTGCAGGAACCACTGGCCTGCTGCTGTGTGTGCGTGTGTGTACGTGTGTGTGTGTCTATGTGTGTGCGCGTGCGCGTCAGTAGGTGGCGCCTCGGAGCAGAGATCGGCTTCATCAGCTCCTCCGCGCTCAGACATCCACCACAGCGGGGCTGGACTCCGGCATCTGCTGCCTCCTCTCTCCTCTCCTCCCTCCATGTTCCCCCGCAACAATGCGCCAGTGATGCACGGACTCGGTCGACGCGCTTTCATTTTTATTTGCAAACAGCGCAAATATTTATTCTGATATTTCTGCTGAAAGAGTTTGAGAAGGAAACGTTTTGGAAAAAACATGGAAAAGGAGAGAAAATCCTGTCAACAGTACGGAGCTCTGGAGAACACCCAGGTGGACGGAGCGACGGAGAAATCAAGTGAGTTCTCAATAAACTTAAACTTGCAGAGATGCATGTTTAGAGAGCAGTGAGAAAGAAGGAGGTTTGTCACAGCAGCAACTTCAGTAGAAAGAAAGAGCTTCAGGTCCCTGCAGATCTTCACACTGAGCATCTGTCAAAGTTCAACAGCAGGGGTCAGAAGTCCTCCGTAGTTCCCATGTAGGCTACTTGTAAACCCCAGTATCTCTGATACTGTGTTAAATGTTTTAATTTAAATGCTATATCATATTTTGTGGAATTCTTTTAATTGAATTCCTTTAAATCCCAGACTTTGGTGGAGTTTTCATACACTGCTGGTTAAATCTTGTTTTCTTAGTCTTCTCCCCAGGACTAAAAATGGAAAAGTGGCATCCTTTTATTTCACTTATTTGTTTTTTTCACACTAAAATTATCAAATTTAAAGCTTCTGATACAAAAAAAAAGCAAATGTAACCCGGTGGGTGACTTCCACATTTAACAACACCATTTAACTTGTAGGGAAAAGTAATTGGTCTGATTAATTAATTCCAGTTAGAGCTGAAAACCATTATTATTTTCATGATTGATTCATTATTTTCTCAATCAATCAATTACTTGTTTGACAAAAAACTCACGCTCACTTTCGTAATGCCAAGGGTGATGTCGTAAATTTGTTTTGTCAGATGTTCAGTTTGCTATCACAGACAAGGAAAACAGCAATATTTGGAATTTTTGCTTGAAAATGTTTTTTTTTTTTCAATTAATCAATTATCAATAGTATATAAATTGATATTTGTTTTATTTTGATTTTTCAAAGACGTACATATTTTCCCTATGCAAATTACAGTTAATTTTATTTCTGGTGTCCCTCAAGGTTCCGCACTCGGTTCTCTGTTGTTCCCACTGAACAAGCTTCCTTTCTGTCACGTGTGCCACATTTTATTGAGAGAACACACACAGATACACATTAATTTTATTTTATTACTTTCTATTATAGAAGACATGAACCACATGACTGAACATCAACATCACAAACTGCACATCTGCACAACACTGCTGTATAACAACTGTAAAGTGAAATTAAAAGCACAAACAGCGCAAAATAATGAAAACAAGAGGGAACACATGAAGGGTGTTTCAACACAAAAAGTTGTGGAATCACCAGAAACGTGGGTTTGCGGGGGTTGTTGGAAGAAGCTGTAATCCCCAGCGGTTCAGTGTTTGTGATAGTCTTTTCACACAAGGTCATGTAATTAAAAGCCAATGCAAGCGCTGCTGGATGACTCATCGCTCCTGGTGAGGAGTGGGAGGCTGCAGGAGGGTGGGAGGGCAGTGCAGTCATTCAGTGACTGTTGTTCAGTACTGGAGGGGGGGGGGGGGGGCCCACAGAACAGATCATAGCGAGGTGGTGAATTTGATTCAAGGTGGTGTTAATGTCAGAACTGAACCAGGATCATTACAACTTTGACTGTTTCATTCATATTTCATCTGCTTTATGTGTTTGCTGCTTATATTTAGGTCATTCAACATTATATGTAACGAGTCCTTAGGATATAATGGGTGCAATAAATTAAACAAATGAAGCACCAATAACACAGAATTCAGCCTTTTAATTTCCACTCACATACTGTTAATCAATAAAACAATGAGTCAAAACAACCAACTTACTGTGGAAGAAAATAGCAGATTAGTAGTAAAATCATTTTGATGTAGCATAATAGTTTGACAGACTAGCTGTTTCCCATCTTTATGCTAAGCTAAGCTAACCAGCTGCAGGCTGTAGCTTCATGTTTAGCATGCTGTGTGCTCGGCATGCACAGCACTTCAGCCCAGGAGCTGGATCTTTTAAATAGACTTTTCATTAACAAGGTTGTTAGTTAGTTGTATTGTCTTTATTTTGAAAAAAATAAAAGAATTGTACTTGTGTCATTCTTTTTCAAACAGAAAGAATAAAAACAAAAAAAGTATTTGCAGAAACTTTTAAAGTTATCAGACCCAAACAAACGTGTCTTGCTCTTGCTTGTCTTCCAGATGAAGATGTCGTCTCCATGGCCGACTCAACAGTTACAGTGGAGGACATCGAAGGAGAGCTGTTCAAAATTGAGCGGGTCCGAGACATTCTGGTACGGAGAGAGTCAGAGCTCAGATACATGTAAGATCTGCCTCTTCACTATGTTAAGCACATTTACAGACATGTCTGATTTTAGTCTAATTGCTACAGACCAGCTGTGTCTGTAGCTTTTTATTTAATCATTCATGGTTCTCCAAAATAGCGTTTTCTTTGGACCCGACAACATTTGCGTGGGAGTTTTATTACAATAGACCCAAGAGGTTGATGAATGTTTGTCTTCTGTCGTGTGATGTTCCACTGTTTGATCGCCTGCACCCGCACATACAGTGAAGCTCTGCTGCACAGGGGTCTGAATACACCAACACACTGTTGGGAGTCTCTCAGGGGGTGAGAGAGGACGCACCACGAGTGTCAGCCACCGACACCGGGAGCAGCCATGTGCATGACGGCAAAAAGTGTGCGAGTAAAACAAGCAGTGCTATTTAAGGTCTCACCAGGGTTTTTCTTGAAAAGATGCCCCTTTTTTTTCTCTCTCTCTCTCTCTCTTTTATCCTTGCTTTTAATTATTTTCTGTGTCTCGTTATTTTGACACATGAGGATGGAGGTGGGAGAGCGGGGAGACTGAGAACAGAGACCAGCGCTGCATAATAAGAGATAATAATGTTTCGTTTGTCTGTGCAAACCTTCAGATGTTACCGGTCTGATCAGTGCCGTGGTTCATAATCATTAATCATCATGTTTTCACTCGATTCACCGTCAGTTCACCCGCAATCAGAGGGTGAGGAGTGATGCTCAGTCCCACTCCTAATAATAGGCTGGTTTCCTTCTCATACCCACGGGCCTGCATGTGTTGACATGTATTAAATCAATTCCAACACAAGCAGGAGATTTGGTTTGAAAAAAAGAAAAAGACTTGTATCATGTAAAAACAAGTGACTCTTACATTCCTGAGACAGCTGAGGATGAATTTGAAAAGCTGTAACCAGGTTGTGTTATTAAAGTAATAACTCAACATTTGGGGAAACAGACTCTTTTGCTTTGTTGCTGAGAGTCAGAGGAGAACATCGACACCACTCTCATTTCTGCACAGTTAATATGAAGCCACAGCCAGCAGCTGGTTAGCGTTGCTTAGCTTAGCTTAGCTTAGCTTAGCTTAGTACAAAGATTGGAAACAGGAAAAACAGGAAGCCTGGATCTGTCCACAGGAAGCAGAATCCACCCACCAGCATCTGTTAAACTCCGTGATTAACACATTTATTCTGGCTTGTTTTGCCTAATCCGTACAAAAACAGTGTTAAATTACAACAGCAACAGTTAAGCTAGCTAGCTAACAGCTATCCGTTAACTAACACAAACACCCCTCATGGACTCAGAGCAAGAAAAAAGTTTTGTTGTCTTCACAGGCTCTCATTAATGTCGCTCTCATTAAGGTCAGATAAACTCTGTGATATAGTTTCACTTTGGAGGAGGAGAGATCACGTCTGTGTCTTGGCGAGACAGATGAACATCTGGCTACAGCGTGTCTCTGTGGTCACCTTGTGAATCTATCGGACTTGCCCCGAGGTGCATGAAGTGACCAGGTGAAGGTGACTGTGTATTGATAAGGGTCCTGGGGTTGAACCCACATGTGACCAGAATCCTCATCTAACAATCGGCAAAATAAAAAAAAAAGTTTTCAAAAAAGTTGAACCGTTCCTTTAAAAAAAGAATTGTTAGTGTTCTCCATTTAATATTTGGATTCATATTTATATATTTGTGGTTAAGAATTATTTTTAAATGTATTTCTTTTTACTGTAGGCAGCCGATGCCGCCTCTTACTTTAAACTTGCATGTAAATACATTCTGCATAAACACGACTGGGCTGCAGCTTGTGAGTCATCCTGAAGTATCTACTGCTGAGGGATAATGAAGTGAAGCCTGTTTTATTAAATCAGCAGCTCAGAGTACATATTTCTACCACAGTCATTTTCTCTTTTTGCCGTCACTGTGACAGCAGCCCACACACACACACACACACACACACACACACACTTGTTCAACCCCTGACGTGTTGAAATGAGTGTCAGAGTCAGGTGGTGTAATGAGATCTGATGCTGTCAGGTGTGATGCGTTCACAGAGGGCAGCGTGGCCGTGTTTTTCCAGCCAATAAACTCAGAGACCCGTGTTTTTCTCTTTGATAAGAGACCAACAATTTCACATTCACGCTGCTGTTTACAAGGTCAGGAAGGAAATGACTTCGCTGCCCGTGATATAAAATCCCCTCAACGGCAAAACTACACATTTCAGTCAGTGTATTCTGTGAGTTAACTATATCTAATTTAACGCTACTGATTTCCTGTGTAAACATCTGTCTGTGGTTCTTGTGGGAATATTTTTCCCTGTTTGTTTTCCTCTCAGGATGGATGACATCCAGCTCTGCGAAGAAATCACAAGGCTGAAGAAGGAGCTGCAACAACTCGTCTCAATTCCAGGTAAATTCAAAAAGCGATCACCACCTTCAACCTGCAGTCGTTTAGTTTTTACACCGTGTCACTGAAAAGACAAAAGCCAAGTGTAGCGTGGAGGAGAACTGGAGTAAAACCGGTTGTGGAGGAAGATTTGCACGTCACCTGTTGTCGCCTCAAACACCTACAGACGTCGGATGATCACGTGTCTGTCATGGCGTCACTCATTCTAACTGAATATTGGTTTTATAATGTTTCTTTCCTTTGAAAATATTCACACTGATACTCACGTTCCTCTGCTCATGGCGTTTAGATGACAGCTGTGATATGGAAGATGGTTGCTGTGGCGACTACATAGAAAACTGTATATAAGCTATGTAGATATAAGTTTTCCCACAGATGTTTCAGATGTCTGAAAAATGAATATTCTGTTGAATCCCAGCTGCAATGGCATGTCTACTGTTTCATATGATGAGGATGTAATTGTTTGTAATAAGGTTTGTCATGTGACTGTTGAACAGACAAAGACAAGACCAAGGAGGACCGGCAGAGGGAAGAGGAGCTGCTGCTGCAGATCAACAAGCTGGTGGAGACCAGAGACTTCCTCGTGGACGACGTGGAGTTTGAAAGGCTGAGGTTAAATAAATCAACTCTGACTTAGCGCTGCTCTTCTGACGTTAACACCGCCGTCACATTTTCACATGGATTTCAGGGACGTTCAAGACGTTTTCGTTGAGGCAAAGGCCTGTAATTCCTCTGACATCCGGCAGAATCTCCTTCTCAAACACGATTCATCGGACCCGGCAAATATCGTTTCCACTGGTGAAAGGGCCTTCAACAAAACCTACTGCTAAAATACAAAGACTTACACTTATTTGTTCTTAGACTATTGATCCAATGAGTTCTTAAAGTTCCTCTGCAGACATGTTTCAACGGTTTCAACGGTTAGCGTAGTTAGCATCTTTTGTTTGTTTATGTTGTTTGTTAGCTTGTAGCTGGCAGTGGCTGACACAGTGTTAGCGACTGTGCTAATGCTAACACTCTCTTTCTGTACTGACAAGGTTTCAGGTTTATTTAGCCCCGCCCACCGTCCCCAAAACATTGACACGATTGGTTCCTGAGGTTTGTGATGTATGAAACCCTGGCTGTGTGAATCTGTTCCAAGGTGGAAACACTCGTCGTCGTGGTGCTGACTGATTATGTCACTCATCCCGTGTCTTGTATTATATCAAACACATCATATTCAAATGTTAACAAGGTTAAAAACTTATTTTAATTTTCACATTTTCATCAGAAGTTGTCTTTAAAATGCCTCCTGATCTCCTCGGCTCCGGTCCGTCTCTCTTTCCTCTCTGTATCTTTACACTGAATAATAAGAACAAAGCTCCCATCATTTGTTTGCGGTGCTGAATTAGCTGTCACCACCGATAAGCAGGCCGTTGTTATTATGTGAGGGAATATTTACAAGTGACATTTTGAATTGTTCCCAGAGAGATTGCAGGGATGCGAGAGGCCAACGAACGTCCTCCTACATTCAGCGTGGATGTGAAGCTGACACCATCTAGAATCTAGATTTAAAGTGTCAGTCCAGACTGTGGTGTAGGTTTCTCTCAAATGCAGCCCAGTGACATTTACCAACATGTGATAAAATATCTAAAGAAATGAAAGTGAAGGACGTGTTCTTCTCTCCTCAGGGAGCGAGAGGAAGACAGAGAAATGGCCGCCTTCTTAGAGTCCAGGTTTCCCAAGGCGACGGCTGCAAAAGGTGAGTGTAACCACGAGGCCGCCATGTGCAAGAACACGCTCTTTGTGTGTGAGATTTTTCTCTCACGTCTCCTTTTTCGATCAGGTGCTTCGCGGGATCAAACGGTGGCGTCCAAACCGCAGCAGACGTCGGCGCCGTATCTCACTAAAACCGGGCTGACGCTGCTGAAAGACTGCTGCGGCTTCACCTGCTCCGTCATGTGACGCACTGTGCAGAAGCGGGAAAGTGTGTGTGCACGTGTGAGGCTCCTCAGTGCTTTCACGTCTGTGTTGTATATCTGCCCCGTTAAGGAAGATTATCTGCATTAATCCTCGTATATATGACGTGAGGGACATGTATTATATCACATGAATTTGATGTGAAACACTGTGTTTATGCGTCTTTCGGTGGAGAAGCTGAGCGGCTTATGGATATGCTCATGTTTTCTGTCTAATTAAGTCAATTAGATATAATCATGGCTGCTCTGACAGTGCAATGATCCATTTGTGATGTATGAGACAGCAGAAGTGTAGCCGTCCCTCAGGGAACAAACTGCACTTGTTAATCTCCTTCTGCCAGTTTCTGTAGTAGCTGACTGTCATACTGACATTGTTAGGGCTGTAACTAGTAATTATTGTCATTATTGATTAATCTGCTGTTTATTGTGTCATTTTTAATTCATTTATTCCATGTTTGGTCTGTAAAATGAGCCCAGAGGTCAGTATTCAGTTTATAATATGAAGCAGAAAATAGAGAAGCTGGAGGATGTTTGGTGTTTTCACTTGATGAATGACTCTTAACAGCTGATCAGTGAATGTTGCTGTTTAATTTTAAATCGATTAATTGACTAATTTACCACCAGTAATCATTTATACATGTGGGAGAGATGGAGCCTGTTGATGAAACTTCAGATGATCATTTTATGACTGAAGGTCAGAAGGTTTTTCTCCTGCAAATATCAGTCACAACTTAAACCAAAGTCTTTGTATGTTTTTAGTCTTTCAGTAATCTGCCTCACTGTCTGTGTTTTGTAAAAACCTCTATGATTAAAAAAACAAAACACTCGCTCCGTTGTGTTTCCATGACCCGGTGTTTTGTGTGACTGTGACTGTAAACTTTTTTCATCTTTGGATCTTTGCTGTGGTAATAAAGACTCGTGACGCTCCTCCCTCTCCTCCTCGTGGTGCTCGGCATTTTAGTCTGAACCGTCGGACCTTTAAATCACTGGTGCATGAACTCTTGTAGTAGAGGTGCAGTCGGGTGTTGTTGTATTTGTTGTCATGACGAGGAAACCTGCTGGTTGCGTGACACCCACCATGATGTCCTCCAGGATTTAAACCTTTAACTCTTGCCTTTCAGAGCATCGAATACTCATCGCAATACTACGTGGTCAATACAGTTAAGGTACCTGACCTATTTCAAAGAGCATCCTTCCAGCATTATATGTGCTATTGCCATGACAACGGGATGAGATAGTGGTATATATGTGTGGTGGTGGTGGTTGAGGGTGTAATGTTCACTGTAGTGATGAGAAAACCAGATGGTATCAGTTCCACATAACGTACCTCAGCTGCCTTCCTTCTCCTCTCTCTCTCTCACACACACACACACACACACACACACACACACACACACACAATGATACACACTGCAGCCACATATGAGTCATACAGTGGACTCTGAGATGCATTGCCTCCAATAGCAAAACACCTTGTGCTTTAAATGGCTCCTGATTGAGCTTTTTGTCTGAAGAACCCTCAGTTTTAGTAGAAAGTGATGCTCACGTGAACGACTGGAACCAGACTGAGGTGCATGTTGTTGTTTTTTTCCTTTCTTCCCCATTTACCTTTTACCTAGTGACAGCGATAGATGCACATGTATACATAATTTATGCATATAGTCTGCTGCTATTCTCCATACAGCCTCTCCTCCCTGCAGCAGTCCACTCCCGTGCCAGTTGATAAAGGCCGTCACAGCTGGTTGCAGATTAACAGACCTGTGCGCAGACGAGCAGCGCTCTCCACTGTATTTAATTTGCAGGCTGAGAAGCCTAATCAGGGGCCTCCACACTGTGAATGTAGACAAGTCACTGCCAACACTCTCTAATTGGATGTTAGAGGAAAAAGCAGCTTGTGCTTTTACTCTTTGCTGGCTGCTGCCACATCTCCTGTTATTGTTACATGCAGAGCACAAAGTATATTACAGTCTGTTTCTTTTGTTTTCTGTTTTAAGTTATGGTGTTGCTGTAACTTCACACACACACACACACACACTGGATTTTTCATACAATGCAAAGACCTGTTCATCCGTGTTTCTACATGATCAAACAATAACCTCCGTCAGGTTAGACCACACCTCAAAATAATGCACACGTCTTTTCCTGAAGGACACGTGTGATTGGAAACTGCATTCGTATCTGTTCTTTGATCGCCCACATAAACCACATGTTGTTCTCGTTAACGGTCAGAATCGCATCATCTCTGCATCATCTCTGCATCATCTCTGCCGGTGTAAACAGAGGAGTGGGCTGTGCATCAGCGGTGAGAGTAAAAGCTATCATCTCTGTTGTTCACTGGGCGGTGAGTCACTGCGTCTGAGTCACATCATCGTGGCCACCGATCAAACACTGAACTAATGTGGCTCCCCAGCGTCGCTGACAGTAACGACTGTGTGTAAACAGTCTGTCATTTCTAGGAAGTGCACAAACTAATCACTGTATTTTGTTCCTTTCCTGTTCCTGATTCCTCCGAGAGGAAACAATGAGGAAGAGGAGTGTTTGTTTACAGTATGTGAAGCTACAAGCTACGTTTTCTGTGCTGGAATATTACCTGACCCCAGGTTTTAAAAATAACCAAGGTCTTAAAACACTCGTCCACAGTGACCCCTCGTCACGGTGAAGCTTCAATTCCAGATAAACAAATCAGGCCTTGAGGCCCTCATCAGCTCAGCTGGTGTTGTGCTTTTAATGACATATTCCCAATCAAACTTTCAGTTGAATAAGGACAAACCAGTTGATAAGCTTTCCTGAGGGCTGTTTCCCTCTTTGTCGAGCACTGATTGGAGGTCAGCAGAAAGTCTATAACCTGGTACAGTGAGATGTAAAATCAAACAGTGCGCCCATGTGGCAGAAAAACAACACAACACAAGCGTGGAGATTTGTTGGGGAATGTCTCGCTCCGTGTTCTGGCCATATTCACTTTGACTGTCAGACATATGTGACGGTTCATTCTTGACACTCGAAGCAACAGCTGATGAAACAAATTCAACTTAAGGTCCACTTACTCACTTTTCTGCAGCTTTTAAGCATATCACATGGTCTATAGCAAGATCTTTTCGTGAGTTTACAAATGTGTTTTTTGTATTTGTGGAAGGTATTTTATATTTACTGATCACACATTCACTCACTGATTGTCAATCAGTTCACATAAATAATATTGAGACAAAATCTACCTCCATACCCATCCCTCTTTCTCTTCACCTGCACAAGTTTTCACATCTCGTTTCTACTTCTCTCCTTCATTCTTTTCCTCCTTTTCTACTCTCTTCTTCACTCTTCAAATCCAGACTTCCTCTTCTGTCTTCTTGTCACTCGTTCTCCATCCTCTCTCCTCCTTGTTCCTCGTCACGTTTTCCTCCTCTATTCTTTTCACTCCTTTCTATTCCTGCTTCCTCTCCTGGTCCACAGGTTGTCCTGTCCTAAATAATAATATAAATGGCTATTTCCCCAGTAATAATAGAGCTCCATTGATTTGCCAGTTCAGTCAGAGAGACTGAGAGGAAATGGCACCAAGTGGAAGTTATAAATATAAAATAATGTTATAATAAACTTCATATAAGATCCGCCTACACAACTAGGTACTGACCAAACAGCATCTGATGATGAAGGCTGTGTGACACGGTCAAGAGCTTCAGAACAACTACATAAGTTAAGTTTAAAATCAAATGCATTATGGGCTTATGTATTATTAGATTCTATGACTTTAGTTTCAGACAACATAATACAGGGCATGATAGAGATGACAGTCCTAAAGAACGAGTCTTGAAGTCTGACCAATCAACATCTCTTAATATCCTATGAATTATGGTGAGTTGCATTATGGGAACTGTAGGATCCAGCCTTTCTGGAGCTTTACACGTGCAAGTTAGTTTACAACTGACTCATTACAAATGAATGTCATGTATATGTACAGTGGCTATAAAAAGTCTTCACACACCTGTTAAAATGGAGACAGATAAATCATTTCAGAACTTTTTCCACCTTTAATGTGACCTATGACCTGAACAGCTGAAATCTATCAATCAACGAAATCATTTATGGGGGACAAAATAAAAATAGAAACGATGTGGTTGAATAAGTGAGCACACCCTTCAACTCACTTTTCTCTAGTTTAAAACATGTCTACATATGACTTCTGTATTTCAGCAGGTATTATTATTTTTCCTCAGAGTAGCCGATATAAAGACAGACATGACACATGACACACTGTCTGAGCTGTGGCTGCAGACATGCGCAACGCCTGTGCGGGGCGCAGTTGTTCGTGAAGCAGCATGCAGCACCGTCCGTGTGATAGTTGCAGGCTGCTTTCCCTTTAAAGCATGACGCAGTTCAACTAGTGCCCCACTTTGTAGTGTGAGGAGCAGCAGCAGCGGCAGCGGCAGCAGCGACAGCGGCAGCGGCAGCAGCAGCAGCAGAGGTCCGGTCTGCAGGAGCGAGCGGGGCTTGTTGTTGCGTACGGCTCGGCCCGGGGACGTCGGCGCTCAGCTGGGCCATCTCCGCCTTCAACCATGGAGTTTTTAATGGGGAATCCGTTCAGCACGCCGGTGGGACAGCGGATCGGTGAGCCGCTTTTATTACCGTCGCATCGTTACATTGCAGCGACCGAAACGCTTGAGCCAGATTCAGTCATCTTTTTGCTGCAGACGTTACGCCACGTCTGTCCGCGCGCTTCCCTCCCTTTCAACACCACAGGGGATTTTTATCACGTGTACTAACGCGGTTATAAATGCAACACGTTCACAAAAAATAATTTAAAAAAAAAAGAAGAAGGAAAAAAAAGATGAATTCATGTGAAATTTATTAAGACTGACAGAAGAGCAACGGCTTACGGTTTGACTGACGCGTCCGCCGCACAATGGTCTGGCAGAGGCGGGAGTAAGAGGCTCGGATGCGCCTGTTGATTGGTTGTTATTGTGTCTGCCAATAGCTGGGCGGGACAGAAATTGGCCGACATCCTCCTGACCCAAATTTGATTTATATTTGTCCGCAGCGGAATGATTCGTTGCACATGTGTTTTCATTGACTGATGGAAACTGGGAGATAGTCATTACAATAAGTGGATGAGCATATTTAATTATAGTAGCTGCAGTTTCACTCATTAAACAGACTGTTTTTTGTTTTGTTTTTTTTTTACAGCTTTTCAGACTTTAATCTCCACATTCTATGTTTTGAACAGTATTATTATCCTAATGTCTGTCTCCAGTTCACTCAAACACCTGTATGAAGGTTTTATTCTGTTTTAAATGGGCATATACACGTTATACATTTTATAACTCGCAGTTAGTCATGTTTAAATAATTGTGAGATTTAGAGTTCTTCTTTGTTCTATAGTCACAAACGCAACATGTCATCTTTGTACAACCGGTAATGAGCCGGTAAATGTTAATTCTTGTCTAAGCATGTTTTCAATTTCAAAGGCAGATTTGAAAACACGCCAACAAATCTCAGCTCGCTTCAGCACAGAGGGGAAAAAAATCTCAATCAACTTCAACTTTCATATCATTTACACATGTTCTGATTTATACGGGTCCTAGGACTGAACCCTGAATGCCACATGTGACCACAAACTTAATTTGTGAACTGATTATTTAATAGCTCTTATTGTTTATTGTTGCAGTGGATGTAAAGTATTATGCTTGTTATGTGCAAGAAGAAGTTATTGTCGTAATATAAGTCATACATAAGCAGCGTCATACTTGTCTCTCTTTGTTTTTCAGAGTGTGCCACCGGCTCCAGCCTTCCATCAGATGACTGGACTCTCAATATGGAAATCTGTGATATGATCAACAGCTCAGAGGAAGGGTGTGTGTGTGTGTGTGTGTGTGTGTGTTATCTGTCTGCATCAGGAACAAGCTGATCCTCTGGAGGTTAGGTCTCTGACCGCTGCTAATGTTCTGATTGCAGGCCTAAAGATGCCGTCAGAGCCATAAGGAAAAGGATTATGGGGAATAAGAACTTCAAGGAGGTTATGCTGGCACTTACGGTGAGTGCTGTTCACAGCTCGTGGTTTACAGACTCTGCTCTGGTTCTAGTCAGGTGTAATCAGATCGTCAGACGTGGTTTGATTTGCTGTGTTCAGGTCCTGGAGACCTGTGTGAAGAACTGTGGCTACAGGTTTCACATCCTGGTGACAACGCGGGACTTCGTAGAAGGGGTTCTGGTCCGGGCGATCATCCCGAGGAACAACCCTCCGCTCATCCTGCATGACCGGGTGCTCAGCATCGTACAGGTGAGGCTGGAGGTGTGGCCGCATGGAACAGAAAATTAGGTTGTTGTCGTGTTGCTCAGCTGTATGATAGTAATTTGTGGTTTTCTCTTGCCAAGGCGTGGGCTGATGCATTCCGCAGCTCGCCCGACCTGACGGGTGTGGTGTCGGTGTACGAAGACCTGCGAAGGAAAGGGCTCGAGTTCCCCATGACAGAACTGGACGGTTACTCACCCGTGCAAGGCCCCAAAAAGGTGCAAACATGACCGGGTGCACTTTGTGTTTTACTGCCGGTAGCTCGGTGCTTATCTATCGCCTCTGGTCTTCTTTTTCTTTTGGGTGATTTCTGGGCCTTTTCCTGCCAGCCTTTGCCTGGGAACGGGCCTGCTGTCACTACTCTGCCTGCTGTGCTCCTTTCTTCCAAACCTCCGCTCATCCCACCTCAGACCGCTGAGCTAAAACTGGCCCTAGAGGGAACCCACGCCTTCACTCCCAGCCAGGTGACGGGCCCCGCCGCCTTTTAATGGGTTATGTTAATATTCAAATTGCACCGTATTAATGACAGACGTTGGTTGTCTCACAACCCTGTAAATGTCAGTGATTCTTTGTGGCCTGTTACTCAACCACATATGAAATCAATATGTGCCTTTACAAGGAACTATTACAGCTGTGTTGACTCAGGAAATACCATTGATGTTCCAGGTTAAAAGGCTGAAGACAGAGCTGGGAGTGGTGCGCAGTAACCTGACCATGATGTCGGACATGATGAGTCAGCTGGATCCTGTCACGGTAAAACAAGCAGACATGGAGCTGCTGGAGGTAAAAAAAATAAAAAAACAGATTTGTGTTTTGTTTACAGTGACGTGAAACTCTCTCTGTTGCAAAACCATCCATTCATGCTGAGTAACACGGTGTTACCCTTAACTGATCTAGTACCGTATACGTTTTTTTTTTTTTGTGTGTTGCATCTGTCCCTTCGACCCCCCCCACCCCACCCACACATTTTTTGTTTGATTGTGTCATTAGCAGTTATACACAGTTTGTAAGGAAATGCAAGACAGGATAGTGAAGATCGTCCCCAGACTCAGTGAGGAGAAGCTGATTGAAGAGTTACTGGAGACCAATGATGAAATGAACACCGCCTTCACTCGCTACCACAGGTCGGCGACATCAGTACTATTATTATCACACTTATTATTAACAAAATAAGAGAACTGTGTTTCTCCGTTAGATCATGACATATGTTTGTTCTGCCATTTACAGGTTCGAAAGACGCATAACAAATGGTCAAAATACAACGCCGAAGGTAAAGAACAAGGCAAAAATTAATGAATTGGTTGTTCGTCTGAGCAGCTCAACACTCATTACTTTATGAAATGGTTGCATTGTGAATTAATTCATTTCTTAGAGCCAAACCTACGTCAACCTGGCAGACCTCGACGTCACAGCTGAGTCTCAGGAGTCGGGAGTTGCATCAGTCACCAGCGACAGCTTGTCCAGTCAGTTGGCAAAACTTAGTAAGTCTCGCTGTGCACAAGCCTTCGTATATACAGTAAATACTGCACATGTACAGTGTATGTATCCTTCTACTAATGCTATGCTCTGTAAAACTGACCCTCTGTTGCTGTTCCTCTTGCAGGTACAAGTGAATCAGATGAAATATTATCACAGAAAATAAATGTCTCCAATCAACAAAGACCAAGGTACAGAAAGACTATTAACCATAGCTTTGATGATGAAGACATACACCGTAAACAGTTACAGGGGTAAAAGTAGGGTATAAATTAAGGTGACCGGATATCTGAAATGAAAACTGGGGACATTTCCAGTTCTGTGGTCAATATATCATTAAAATATCTAATGTTTTTAGCTATGAAATAAAAAAGGGGGACAGTCATGTATTTTGATCACAGTAACTGTTGTATTGTAATAAACTATTGTCAATTCCGACTGATAAAATGACGACTCCCTCCCTTTGAAGCAGTCGTCGTAGTTTGTTTGAAGTATGTTTGTTTTTGTTAGTTTACTGCCCGGTTATGAACTAACCAATGAGTGAGCCAGCTAACCTCTTTCTCTGCCTGGAGAAAAAGTCAAATCTGATTGGGTAACTCTATTTTGATGGTTTTAGCTTCACTTCTTAAACCGCTATAGCTAGCAGCCATCCCCCTGTGTTAGCCAAAACAAGCGCAAAGCTAGACGTCTGTCCTTTAATAATAATATAGGGCTGTGGTGGTAGTAATTCTACTAGTTATAAACTTACAGAGCAGTCATGTAGAGCTGTCCTGGGGCTAACTCTCAGGTATGGCGTTTGCAGAGATGTTGATCTTTTGTTTTTGTTTTGGTTTTGACTCTGACTTATTCCGTCTAATTCCTTTTCACAATGTGTGCCATGTGTATTTCACTATGTGTTAACCTGAATTATTAGCTTACAGCGGCAGTTAACCGAGTACAAATCTTCTGTTTCAGCGAGCAGAGTGAAGTCGCAGTGGACGGCCTGGCTCAAGCGCCGGACAACAGACTACACAACGCTGGAACGGTGAGCAAAGATGCCGTGTTATTCAGGTTTGACACGGTTTAACAAGTTTAGTCACAAGATTCATCAGCTGACATGATTGAATTTTTCATATCTGAGACGTGACCTTTGGGACCAGTCGGAAAAAAAAAAAGAATAGTAAGTGCTTATTTAGCTCAAGAAACATTTCTAGCTTTTGAAAATGAAAAACACAACCCACTGTATCATCAGCCGCACATTTAGAGACTTTATAGATGTTCATGATACTGTGCACAATGTCTGACCTGTATTATGTGTCTGGAGGAAACGCTGCTGTCGATGAGTTTCAGTCAGGACATATTAAACAATTAAGCCGCCACCCGACCCCCGGTTTAGCAAATATGTGTTTACTGTGTCTCAGAAACTGTTCTCCCTCCCTAAATGAACTCTCTGTCTGTGCACGAAGGATGACAGCCCCGCCTCCAGCCGCGGCTCCTCACCAAAGTTAGATTGGATGATTAAAATGGGAATGGTGGGTCTGTGTTTAAAAAGCGTCCTGGTTATAGAGTCACCTCTCCACGCCCTCTGTCTGTTGGTTTTGTCATGAGGTTGCAATTTCTTTTTCACTTTTTGGGTTTGGTGGTTCACGTGTTGAGATTAGAAAAAAAAAACACAATGGTTTGCATGCTTTCGTATGTGGTGAAGACATAAAAGATATTTGGGGAGTTTAATTTTGCACCTACGCCCCACACAGAGCATGACAGTGTTTGGTTTGGACTGTCCTGATGTGCTGCATTGTTGTCATACCTGTAATCCTCTTCATTCAGTGCTTTGCTCACCGACATGTGGTTGTTGTTTTGTGTGGGGGGGGTTTGGTGTGTTATATTGTTTTTAGTTTTTTTTTAGCTTTGTTACATCTTCATGAAGTTTTATCAGTGGTTTGTATTTCACTTCACTGACCATCCTGGTGCCCTGCTTCCTCTTTTAGATTCCTATCAACCAGTCCAATGTAATGGATGATATTGAGAAATGGCTAGCGCTGGATGATGAGGTAGGCTAAATGGTTTTAATCAACATAAAGAAATTATTGTTATTTTTGTTTTACTACACATTTTCTTTCTTTCTTCTTTCTCATTCTCTTCTTTAATGGATAAATGGCTAAAGTGGGTTAGAACCTGAACCTGAAAAAGCTCAAATCTAATAAAGACAAAGAGATAAATATAAGAGATATTATTTTGTTTTACGACACATTTTCCTGCTCCTTTCTTGGTTCACTAAAATATATCTCTGGTTCATAATTCACTGTAAAGCTTCACCATTTCTCCTGGAGCTCTGCACCTTAGTACACACTTAAACCAAAGCAAGCTCCCACAGTCAAACACAAGAAGGGCTTTAATGCTTCTGAAAATCCAGTGTACTGAAGACTTTGAAACTTCATTAGCTTCAGTTTGTCGGTAATTACACAGTTACAGCTGCAGCTGTGTGATGCTGCATCGTTACATTAAAACAACTAGAGCTGAGTCTCTTGTAACCCTAAACTGACCGTTGGTCGGATAAAAGAAATTTGAATGTGTCACCTTGGACTTCAGGAATTGTGATGAGCATATTTCACCTGGTTTTCACGTTTTAACTGGAACATTTTCATGTAAACTCACTTGTGCCAGTTCCAAGTAATATATGAGCGGTGCGTTCTGCAGGCTAACGTAAAGTGTGCAACGCAGGTGTGTCAAAAATGTCACAGTTCAAACTATTCATAATTAACAGTGAAATGCACACACAGAAAAGAGGAATTACTGATGTTGTCATCATGTTTCTACTTCAGCTTGAAATGAAGCCACATTGAGTCACATCATTTTGAACTTAGATTATCTTGATGGCAAAATAACCAATTATCCTTTGACTGTATATGTTTTTTGTTTGTGTGTATATAAAGCAAAAATATGTCTCTTGTGTTTGTGGTGCAGTACGATGACTACGAGGACTCGGATGGTGTGACCAGTGAAGGTGAGGGTCTTTACACTTTACTTCCTTTGCATCTGATTCTAAACATTTTCTGCATTTGACCAGTAGGTGGAACTAGAGGCTTTAATACAAGGGAGATCTGGTGCCACATGCAACTTTTTTCAGACCTATTCAGCATTGAAAACAGCCATTTTTAAGTATCCGGTCCAAACGGCTCCCGTCATATGTTTAGTTTATGTACAACAGAATACATTTTGATAAATCTGATCATTTATTGGTTCAAGGTTATTCATTCAAAGGTTTTTCACTGTTAAGTCTTAAGGGTAATTTTCTCATTAATTTACGTTGACACCAGCAGAAAGTCCCACTATAGCTTCATCCCATAATTTCATTCAGTCGTCTCACCTGATCCTGCTCGTCTTCCTCCGCAGAGTTTGACAAGTTCTTGGCAGAGAGGGCGAAAGCAGCCGAGCGCCTGCCGTCGCTGAGGGCTTCCTCACAGGACACCAACCACTCCGAGTCTTAAACTACACTTAAACCTGCCAAACTAACAATACTCATGAAGCTCCCGCGCCGTCGGTGGAGACGTGGAGATTTCGTTTAGATGAACGGTTGAATGGCACATTTGATATATGGGAGAAGTGCAACTCCCATATTTGAGGAAGGACTTCATAACTATGTATACTTACTGTGGAGCAAATGTGTTTTTTTTAACTGATAAGAATAATATTGTTTCATGAAGGACAGAAGTTTTTACTTGACATTGTTGTGAGGGTTTGTCCATGTGTGGAATGCAAACATTTGCACATTTTATATGGTTACATTCCTGCTGTTGAAGGAGAGAGGGGATATTGTTACGAAAAAAAAACAAAAACATTTTGCAACTTAGATTATGTATTATATTGCTGTTATTATATATATATTGTCAATTATGATGATGGGTTACAGAAAAAAAAACAACTCCCTGGTCAAAGTAGCAAACACTGAAAACCTGTATGTAAGAGAAGCTCAGCTGTTACATAAAGGAGCAGGTTGGTGCTTCACATCATTGTTGATGTGGGATGACAGAAAACTGAATGAGGTTTTTTACATCCAACTTTCCCTTGTGAAAACGTTTTACTTGAAGTTTAACAGAAATTCATGACAGAGTACTGTCATATATTAAACTAAATCTATTAACTGGAAGTCTGTCTGTTCTTATCCTGAACTCAAAGAGCTCTGCATTAAGGTTTCTTACCGTGTAATCCAATTCATGGATTTACAGGTGTGGGACCACTACAAGTCTATTTTAATTCCTGTCTGTTGTTAATTAGATTTGACTGAACATGTCACACCTACTGACTCAAATCAGCTTGACCCTCGCTTATCAGTGAGTATATGTAAACACTGTTAGCCAACTACGCAGTTTATACTTCACTGATAACAGATTTTCATAAAATATTACTGGAATATTACAACCATGTTTAGCAGTTACAGGTTTGTTTTAAATGAAATTAAATAAAAGATAAAGACTTTAAGGGTCAGAGGGTAAACAGGGACAGTGTATGTGTGTGTAGTCATGTAATAATGACACCCAAACGCAACGAATATGTCTTTTCTTCTTGTAACACATTGTATGTTTATAATTTTACTATAAATTAAAAGGTGGAGTAGCTTCAGTGCTGGAAAGAAATCAAGAAGGACGACAGTAGCGCAGAGCAACACGTTGCCATTATAGTGAAGCAGCACCAGGGAGTAGTAAATACTTTCACAAATCTGATTGGACAAAACAATCCACCCTCCAAGCGCTCTGCCACCTGATTGGCCCGCCGCGCATACGCCCACCCCTGGTACGTGACGCAACCACGCCTGGCGTCCTCGCCTGCACGTTTGACACCAGAAAAACATATCGCCGCCACCGCCGTCATGTCTCTCGGAAAAGCTGCCCGGAGTTTGGTGAATCCGGTCCGGGGGGTCCTGCGGCCTCCGGCTTCGGCGTCGAAGCGGACTTACGCCGCCGGCGCCGAAGCCAGGGCGGTGCTGGAGAACGAGCTCGACGGTATCCGAGCCGCGGGGACGTGGAAGGCGGAGAGGATCATCACGTCCAAGCAGGGTCCTCAAATCAACGTGGATGGCAGTCGTGGCAGTGAGTGGTAATTTTGTAACAGCAGTTTATAAAAGTAGGTTGCATCAGAACAGTCACGCCGTGTCCGTAAACGCACCATTTAAATGCTAGATAGATTTGCAGTTGGCGCCCTGCAGCGATGTTATCTTCATGTTGGACAGTTAATTTACAGTCATACAATGTTACTGGAGGACACGAGCCACCTCTGAGCTGATTCACGGGCAGGACTAACCTGTGGGAAATTGGACAACTTTTTTTTAGAAACACTGAATTCAAGCTAATCTCCAATAAATCAGCAGTTTGACAATGATAGGCCCCTAAAATGGTTTAAAACAAACCACGTGATCCCGTTTTTAAACTCTTGCTTTCATAGCAGTAGGAAGAGGAAACTGTTTATAAGAGCTCATTGTTGCAGACAGAATAGTTGCTAATCCCTGACCTGTTCTGTGTTCTGTCAGCAAAAGCAGCCAGTCAGTGTTTACATTTCAGGATGGACCTTTGCCAGAGATGGACTCTGCTGATTCATGGATGGTCCTTCGATTTAAGGCCGTGACCTCTCATGTGTGAAATTGACTCTGTTTCAATTAATCCGGACGGCAGTGACACAGTCCCATGAGCTGTTGTATTTCTGTCACTCGCCTTTTTGCAAAACATACAGACTGACAGACCTTTGGTTTCATGTTCTCCATAACTCTCTCTCTCTCTCTCTCTCTCTCTCTCTCTCTCTCTCTCTCTCTCAGGCATAATGAATTTCTGTGCCAACAACTACCTCGGACTGTCCAGTCATCCAGAGGTGGTGCAGGCAGGGATTGATGCTCTAAAGTCGTACGGAGCCGGATTGAGCTCAGTCAGATTCATCTGCGGGACACAGGTTTGATGGCTAAGGTGCTACGGTGCCCCCCCCCCCCAGAGCTCAACGCACTGCGTCTTCAGAAAACATCCTCATCAATTTGACAAACTCATGCGCTGCAAAAAAAAAGAAAAAGAAATCACAACACATGCAATTAAAGAAACGTGCAGCAAATTCAGTCCTACAGCACAACAGAAGTGTTTCCAGGGGACACTAAAAAGTGACGAACCTGGCTGGGACTTTGTTGTTCAATGCCCGATTGTGACTTTTGAAGTTAAATAGCATTGAATAGCAAGTGTGTCACAGTCAGGTTCATCATTTCTTTCTTTTTAAGTTACTTTTTGCTTTAATTCCCATAGTGAGAGAGAGAGAGGATGATATGACACAAAGGGCCACGGGTTGGACTCGAACCCGGGCCGCTGCAGTTAGGATTACGGCCCCCCCCCCCTTTTTTTCGAAGCACATGTGTTTGTCAAATTGATGAAGACATTTTCTAAATTTGCAGCACGTTTGTTTATTTGCACGTGTTTGCTTAAGTCGCAGTGGGTTGAGCTCTCAGGGCCACCGTAGAATACACTGGAACAGCACTTTAACACAAGCATGACGACACGTAGCTCTATAACAGCTACGCTCATTGAGGTACTGAGCTCCCTCTGCGATTTGTAGGATCTGCACAAAAATCTGGAGCAGAAACTCGCAGAGTTCCACGAGAGGGAAGACTGCATCCTCTACGCCAGCTGTTTTGACGCCAACGCCGGGCTGTTTGAGGTAAAATCGAGCTTCCAGCTCCAGCGGACTGGGACAAGATGAGAAAGATGTGTCCTGCTGTGCTCAGTAAGGCGTCAAACTACTCTTCCGCCAGGTTCTGTTGGGTCCGGATGACGCGGTGCTGTCTGACGAGCTGAACCATGCCTCCATCATCGATGGGATCCGTCTGTGTCGGGCGAAGAGGCTGCGCTACAAACACATGAACCTCGGTGACCTGGAGAACAAGCTCAAAGAGGCGCAGGTGTGTGGACCTCCTCCTGTGCTCCGTTAGTGTGCCATGACAGAACGGTAACCGAGGGAGACGGGGTTTGATGGAGGCAAAACCAGAGCAAATAAAACAATAATGATAAATGCTCATTCGAGACACATTTATTATAGAGAAGAGTTCACACAGGTCGGCCTCTCATTATTTCCATTTGAGCTTCATGGTGCATTAAACCCATATTACTGACGTGACGGGGTCAGGTAAAGGTCACAGCAGTCATGTGACCGATCGCTGTGTTTTGTCCTCCGCAGTCGTCTCGTATGCGCCTGGTTGTGACGGATGGAGTCTTCTCCATGGACGGAGACGTGGCTCCTTTACAGGGAATCTGTGAGCTGGCGGAACAGTATGGAGCCATGGTGTTTATAGATGAATGTCACGCCACCGGCTTTCTGGGGCCCCGGGGCAGGTGAGCGAGACGCCGACTTACCCAGAATGCAAAGCATATACAATTTTCTTTTTGCATATTAACTGATTAACATTGACATAGGAATTTTAACCTTCTGCTTCTTCCTTTGTGATAGATAGATAGATAGATAGATAGATAGATAGATAGATAGATAGATAGATAGATAGATAGATAGATAGATAGATAGATACTTTATTAATCCCCTAGGGGAAATTCAGGTGTTCAGTAGCTCATTAGTAATAATAATAATGATAAAATTAATAAAAAATAAAGCAGGAGAAAGAAAGCATGGGATATAATAAAGTTATCCCACTTGTTAAACTCCCTGCGTGTTGAAGTTGGTTATTATACCATCTTCCAAATTGATGTTGGGGCGGCTGTGGCTCCGGAGATCCACGTCCACTAATCAGAAGGTCGGTGGTTCGATCCACGACTCCTCCAGTCCGCGTCAGTGGGTGTTAGAGTCAAGTCAGGATGTGTTACACAGGGGCTTCAGGGAAGTCAAGTTGGATATCTTACGATCATTAAATGGGACATAAACTCGCTGTGATTTGCAGAGGGACGGACGAGCTCCTGGGAGTGATGGACAGAGTTCACATTGTAAACTCCACCCTGGGGAAAGCACTGGGAGGAGCAGCTGGTAAGTCCTCCGCAGCATCAGGCATATTATCGTCTTATATAGTCTTTATAGGGGAAACATCCTTGGTGTGTAGGTGGATAGATGTTGGACTCTCTGCACCAGCTGGTCACTGTGTTTCCTCTGTGTCGTCATGTTTTGTTCAGGTGGCTACACGGTCGGCCCCAAGCCTCTCATCGACCTGCTGAGGCAGCGTTCACGGCCCTATCTGTTCTCCAACTCCCTCCCCCCTCCCGTGGTGGGCTGTGCCACCCGGGCCGTGGAGCTGCTGCTCGCCTCCAACGAGATTGCGCAGAGCATGACGGCCAAAACCATGAGGTGCGTTTGTTGTCTAAAGGGAGGGGTGGGGCTATCTGCGTTTGTGGTTTTCTGTTAGCCAGAGACGCCCACTAGGAGCTTATCGCTGTTGTCAGTGTGTTTTTATTACTTACTTATTACATTTTTCTCATTGTTTTTGTTCACAACTATTCAAAACCTTCCGAACGTCTTCGGGAATAAGTTGTGATCAAGTGTAAAATCAGTGTGTTTTTATGAGGCGAATGAAGCGGTAAACGTCCAAGAGGAGAAACTGCAGAAACTCCTTCATCATGTTCTTGAACAGAAACCAAATGAGCTAATATTTGAACTGGCAGCGCAACCGTTCTACATGTGAACCGGGAGTAAATGCATTTCCCATCGTCTTGTTTCTTGACGTTGCTCAGTAACATACAGCCACCAGGCCGCGTTATGCAACCGTCTTTTAAGAATTATTAATTATTATTGAAAGTTAGAATTTACAGACGCCCACTTATCAGGAAGGTGTAAACACAGTGAGGCAGCTGGTTTAAAAATATCAAAAACAAACAGTCTACCACAAACAGCAGCTACTCTTACATTACATTGACAAATACTATTTTGACTTTTATTTTTAGGCACCAGCTGCAATTTGCTCTAAACGCAGGTTCTAAACTGAGATTCCTCGTCCTTGGCAAATGTTTGGGATTCACGAGTAATTTGTCTTTATAAGGTTAAATTATATACAGTAAGATTTCTGCTATGTTGTGATTACAGCTGAAACTATTATCCGTCTGTGATTGTGACTGTAATATTTTCCTCTGTGGCGTCCCATCAGGTTCAGGAACAACATGACGCAGGCTGGTTTCACCATCTCAGGCTCAGCTCACCCCATCTGTCCCGTGATGCTGGGCGACGCGCGGCTGGCCTCGCTGATGGCTGACGACATGCTGAAGCTCGGTGAGACGGCGGCGAAGAGCCTGCCGCGCAGCTACACACACGCACAACAAGACACAAAGCTCGCAGTTTGTATCACCTGTCACCTGCTTAAACGCCGTCACCTCGCTGAACATTGTCCGGTTTCAGGAAGCTAGAAAAGGCGAAGCAGTTTAAACCACTACGACACCGCTGACCTCACCTGTGCATGATGGCTACCTGCTGAACTGCTGCTGCTGCTGCTACTGCTCTTCACCAGGAAGCAGTCACATGATTTTTGTTGACCCTCGTTCAGAGAGAAAAAGCGTCCTTCACTTAGTTACTTAATAGTTACCGGTCAGTGTTTGTAGCTGTCGATTATAGTTCATAGAAAAATTGCAATCGGTGCGACTCTAATGATGAAATCTTGTGTCCCGACATGTCTGAACCGCACGGTCCTGGCTCTGTTAACGTGTCTCCTCCCTCCACAGGAGTGTACGTGATTGGATTCTCATACCCGGTCGTACCGAAGGGAAAAGCCAGAATCCGCGTTCAGATCTCAGCGGCGCACACGGACGAAGACATCGACCGCTGCGTCGACGCGTTCGTCCAGACGGGCAGAAAACACGGAGTCGTCTCCTGAGCGGGAACAACGGTCCGCAGAATGACTGAACAACCTTGAAGTGCTCGCTCTTGGAGATCATGCTGCTTGTTACTAAAGACCTATGAATGATTTTGATGGATATACTAGTTACATTTTTAGGTCATCGGAGATTAATGTTATTTTTGTGTTTGCTTGGTTGAATAAAGCACTTTTGCTAACAGGTGTAGGTGTGTATTTTGAGAAAAAGGGGCTGTTTATTCCATATTTCCAACACTAATATCATGAGAGAAAACACTTCTACCCAGTATTTGTATCTGTTGAGAGTCATATACTGTGTCTCAACATAACATCTCCTCAGTCAAAGAGCTGCTTTGCCTTTTTCCTCAACAGATGCAACAGCAGATCTGCAAATTCTGGATATAGAAAAAAACTGAAAATATTAAAAAGTTTTCCTTTCATTTAAAAATGTATCTTGCCTTTTGTTTCTTCATTTGGATGTTTGAGCTCCGTCTGTGCAGAATGACGCATGTGCAGAGTTGGATGAAAAGGAAAAATTGTTCACCTTAAATCTGAAGTAATGTCGTGTAGGTACGAACAGGATTTGGCGACACCACAACTAGTTTAGAGGCCGGACACGGTGCAGTGTGCAACTTGCACAAGCCTGATGTGGAAACTTGAAACCACCAGTGAAGGTAGGAGACACCTTGTGGCCTGTAGTTAAACTTGACATCAACAATACGAGCCTAATAATAGATTCTGGATTTTTGAATAGGAGAGGAAGAGAGAGTGTTATTTTGAAAATTAACCTTGACCTTTGACCTTTGACCACCAAAATCTAATCAGTTCATCCTTGAGTCCAAGTGAATGTTTGTGCCAAATTTGAAGAAGTTTTGTCAAGGCGTTACTGGGATATTGTGTCCACGAGAATGGGACGTATCCATCATCATTTATTAATGACTTACTAGTAATAATAACTAATATAACTAATAATAACTCATTAATAAATGATGATGTGTTTCACACTTTACAATAAGGCTCCTTTTACCAGCTCTAAATGGTAATAAGTCATTAGTAAGAGTAGTAATCATTAACTTGATCTTGCCAAATAGTGAGCCTGCATCAATGTATGAAAAATGTGTTATAACTTGTTTATAATAGTTTATTTATGATTTATAATGAATTAATAACCTAATTATAAACCATTTATAAATCCTTTATAAGGGTAGTCTTACTGTAAAGCGGTAAATCATTATTCTAAGCAGAGTATTTTTATGTCTTTAAACATGTAGGACAGGATCTTTATTGCTTTTGTTTGTTGTGTTGGTGTTGAAGGAAACTTTATGACTATTTATTGACACTCACTGATCATCTGTAGCTATTGTAGATCATATATAGATACATATCGATCATCTGTAGCTATGGTTACACCCTCTGTAATGTGAAATTAATCTAATCTGAGATGTTTGACTATGTTTCTGTTCAGCTGTAGTTCTGTATTCATGCTTCTTTGAGGGACATTGTTGCTCATGCTTCTTCCCATCCCCCTGTTCTCTTTTTCGCGCCACCAGTGCTCACAAGCCCCGCCTTCCCAACGACGTCACGCGTCCAAGGGGAGCCTCGTCGGCCAATAGCAACAGGTGTGCATTGCTTACAGCCAATCGGAGGGCACGAGAGGGGCGTTGCGAGAAGCGGCTCGCGGGAAAGAGACGGGAAGGAGTTCAGTTTTTGCCGCGAACCGGACTCTTCAGAGCAGCTTCGTCTCCTGCGGCTCAGATCCGGGGTTTTTAAACATACAACAACAAAAAAACAAGTCATCAAACTTTCTTTTCCTTTGTACCGTCGCGTTGATCGACCTGCTTCAGTATGTCTGGCTTTGACGACCCGGGAGTTTACTACAGTGACAGCTTCGGAGGGGGAGACGGACCCGGCGTGGACGAAGGTGGACAGAAGAGGATCCACATCAAGAAACGGTTCCGTGAGTTCCTCCGGCAGTTCAGAGTGGGGACCGACCGCACCGGCTTCACCTACAAATACAGGTGAGCCGAAGCTGCACGTGGAAAATAAACTATAACGGGACATTGTGAGTCCGGACAGTGTGTAAGGTTTCTTATTAGGGTTGTTGGGACAAGCTGCAAGAATATAAGTGGTTATAATAAATATCTGCCGGTGGATGAACCTAATTTAAAGGGACATTACACAAATTTTCCATGTAAAGTTAAAGTTTATTCACCGTGATGCTGCTCAGCCACTGAAAACAGTTAAATTTCCTGCTTTTTTGGAGAAGAAACGACCCTGATGACGTCATCAACGTCATCTTACATTAGGTTTGAGACTTAAAAAAAAAAATTTGAACACAAAGTTAAAAAATACGACTCTTGGGAGGGTTAGAAACAAGTGTATTTTAATAATGAGGCTGTGTGGTCTGTGGAAATATGAGTTGCATTATGGGAAATGTAGGCTCCAGTATTTCTGAGAGTTTGACCTATATAAGAGAGTAAAAGTAGGAATTACACCATAGATTTGTTTAATTCACATGTGTGAGGTGGCAAGATTTTATCTATTGATACTGAAACGTTTATTATTTATTGATTAACAGTCGGTGAAGCTAAGCTAAAGCTACAGTATTGCAGTATTGGTATTTGATCTTACTTTTAATGGCTGTGCTTCTTCAGTTTGTGGGGCGGCGTGAGGTCGATTCCTAAACACCACATTATCCATTTTCTTTAAACCAGAGATGAGCTGAAGAGACACTACACCCTGGGGGAGTACTGGGTGGAGGTGGAGATGGAGGACCTCGCCAGCTTTGACGAGGATCTGTCGGACTGTCTCTACAAGCTGCCCACTGAGAACCTGCCGCTGGTGGGTTCACTGCTCAAATACACACCGGCCTCCTCTTTTCTCCTTCTAGTTTTGTTTTGTTTTGTTTTATTTTTTACTTGATTTGCTCCCCTGTAACAATTTGTTCTAATTTTCAGCTGGAGGAAGCTGCAAAGGAGGTGGCTGATGAAGTGACCCGTCCCCGGCCCGCAGGGGAGGAGACGGTGCAGGACATCCAGGTCATGGTGAAGAGTGACGCCCATCACGCGTCCATTCGCAGCCTCAAGGTACCTACACACCCCGTCGTGTCTCATATTCTTACAGTCGTCCTCAACAGTTTGGTCTAATGCTCATCTCTCCCCCCCGCAGTCTGAGCAGGTGTCTCGTCTGGTGAAGGTGCACGGCATCGTCATCTCAGCCACGGCGGTGAAGGCGAAGGCCACCAGGGTGTGCCTGCAGTGCCGCGGCTGCCGCAACGTCATCAACAACATCCCGCTGCCTCCGGGCCTGCAGGGTTACGCTCTGCCGCGCAAGTGCAACACGTGAGTTTGACCCTCGGGGGAATATCTGCTCAAACGGCTTTTCGCCGTGAGGCAGGATTAACTCCAACCAACTCTGTTTCCTCAGTGAGAACGCTGGCAGGGTGAAGTGTCCCATAGACCCTTACTTCATCATCCCAGACCGCTGCATCTGCGTCGACTTCCAGACTCTGCGCCTGCAGGAATCTCCAGACGCTGTGCCGCACGGAGAGATGCCCCGTCACCTGCAGCTCTACTGCGACAGGTGAGGAGCTCGTTCTCGAGGAAACAGATTTAATCCAGAATCCATTATTAGAAATCGGAGCAACTGCAAACTCTGATCCTCCTCGTCCGTCTATCTCAGGTATCTGTGTGACCGTGTGGTCCCAGGCAACAGAGTGACCATCATGGGGATCTACTCCATCAAGAAAATGGCTGCTGCGAAGGCCAAAGGCAAAGAGAAAAGCGCTGGCGTGGGCATTCGCGCGTCCTACCTGCGAGTGGTCGGCATCCAGGTGGACACAGAAGGAGCAGGTAAAGATGAATTCCTGCAGTAAATGACGCTCGTGTGTCTGTGTGATTCTAGCAGATGTTCAGCAGATGTTAATGTAATGTATTCTTTGTCTCTTGCAGGTCGCGGTGCTACCGGATCGGTTTCCCCGCAGGAGGAGGAGGAGCTCAGAGCGCTGGCCGCTTCTCCGAACGTCTACGACTCTCTGGCACGCTCCGTCGCTCCCTCCATCTACGGCAGCGATGACCTGAAGAAGGCCATCACCTGTCTGCTGTTCGGAGGTTCAAGGAAAAGGTAAACTGACTGTAGGAGAGGACGATAAATCGGTCTCCTGTGGGTTTACTTCCCTCAGGTGTAGTAATGCACTTGTCTCCCGTCCTTCAGGCTGCCTGATGGTCTCACTCGCAGGGGCGACGTCAACCTGCTGATGCTGGGAGATCCTGGTACAGCCAAGTCTCAGCTGCTCAAGTTCGTGGAGAGATGCTCACCTATCGGGGTACTAATGTCCTCCTGTACCGATGGAGCTTTACTTAATAGAAAAGTTTTTATTCTGCGTTTATTGTTGAATTGAAATCCACCCACTGACGGCGAGTTTGACTCTGCGTCTTCAGGTTTACACCTCGGGTAAAGGCAGCAGTGCAGCCGGTCTGACCGCCTCCGTGCTGAGGGACCCCAACACTCGTGGATTCATCATGGAGGGGGGGGCCATGGTGCTGGCTGACGGCGGAGTCGTATGCATCGATGAGTTTGACAAGGTGAGAATAATTTAGAGAAGCAGGAGCCGTTTTATTTTATCGTAATTAGTTCCTCGGGGTTAAAGACGAACCTTCTGCTTCTGTCCCTCAGATGAGAGAGGACGACAGAGTGGCAATCCACGAGGCCATGGAGCAGCAGACCATCTCCATCGCTAAGGTATTCCCCATGATGTGTATTTAAAAAAACAAAACAAACAAAACATCAACAACACAACCTCCTGACTGTAGTGAGGGGACTAACTAACGTGCGGTCTCCTCCCAGGCTGGCATCACCACCACGCTGAACTCCCGCTGCTCAGTCCTGGCCGCGGCTAACTCCGTGTTCGGCCGCTGGGACGACACAAAGGGGGAGGACAACATCGACTTCATGCCCACCATCTTGTCCCGTTTCGACATGATCTTCATCATCAAAGACCAGCACGACCAGCAGAGAGACATGGTGAGGAGGCCCGGGAGTTTGTCGCTGTAAATCTTCGGATCAGCAGAAATAGAAAAACGTGTGAGTGCGATGTTTTAATTTTATAAATTTTTTTGCCGTTTGCAGACTCTGGCTCGTCACGTGATGAACGTCCACCTCAGCGCCCGGACGCAGACCGAAGGTGTTGAGGGCGAGATCCCGCTGGCCACCTTTAAGAAATACATCGCCTACTCCAGAGCGTGAGTGCACCTGAGTTTTGTTTTTCGCTGGCGGCACAAGGCGAGGCATTGGTTTTATAATCTGGTCTGAATGTTTCTAATCTGGTCCGAATGTTTGCTCGCAGTAAGTGCGGCCCTCGGCTCTCCGCGGCGGCTGCTGAGAAGCTGAAGAACAGATACGTGGTGATGAGGAGCGGAGCGAGGGAGCACGAAAGAGAGAGCGACAAGAGACCCTCCATCCCCATCACCGTCAGGTATTTCTACATGTTGCGTTTCGTTGTCTGCAGCTCGGTGACGGACGTGTGTGTGTGTTTATTTTTTCCCTCCGTCTCTGACTCGAGTGTAAACATGTCGTTGTGTCTGTGGTCGTTCAGGCAGCTGGAGGCGGTCGTGCGTATCGCAGAGTCTCTGGCTAAGATGAAGCTGCAGGCCGTGGCTGGAGAGGAAGAGGTGGACGAGGCTCTCAGACTCTTCCAGGTTTCTACGCTGGACGCTGCGCTGTCGGGCAGCCTGTCAGGTGTGTGTGTGTCTGTGTGTGTGTGTGTTTGTGTGAGACTAGTGTTTGTAACTGGATGCAGTGCTTTCATGCTCTTAACGGTTGTTGGCGTCTCGTCTGCAGGAGTGGAGGGCTTCACCTCGCAGGAGGACCAGGAAATGGTCTCACGCGTCGAGAAGCAGCTGAAGAGACGCTTCGCTATCGGCTCCCAGGTGTCCGAGCACAGCATCGTCCAGGATTTCACCAAACAGGTCGGTCTGAGGAGAATAAACTTTTAAATTCAAATGTTTTGGATTTCTTCTTAAAGGTAAAATAACTGGTTGATATTGATACCAAATTGATAAAAGACGAGATATTGTTGCTCTGAGTCTGTTGATGTTCATATTCTGTTGTAAACAGGCAGTTTCAGTCCGTAAATCACTTTAAGCAAATGAAAGTGGTTGGACATTTCCCACTGGTTTGGCAGAAACAGTATTTGGTTTAATGCTTTACATGCGTATAAAGCTACGCGTGGAAAATGAAAGCCAGTGGGATGTAATAACACAAGTCACGAGTCCCAGCTTTGATTTGTGAAGGATAAATACTTCAGTAATCAGTGATTTACTCTGGTCTGAGTCCTGTGAGTAACATCTGTGTTCTCCTGTTTGTTCCGTTTTGCAGAAGTATCCAGAGCACGCCATCTACAAAGTGCTGCACCTGATGCTGAGGCGGGGGGAGCTGCAGCACCGCATGCAGAGGAAAGTGCTCTACAGAGTCAAGTAGAGCTAACCGCTGCTCCGATACTTCCGTACTGTTGTTGATGTAAATAGTTTTTTTTTTTTTGCTCTGCATATTTGTGCTGCTCTGTATTTACCAATAATACAATAATTAATTTCAAACCTGGGATGGATTGAGTTGGATCTGGATTCTTGGCGGCAGCTGCAGCAGCAGCCGCCATCTGCTCACATGCTCCAGGATGAAAACATGTTTTGGATATAGAACCGTTTAGCTCTTAAAGATGTTTTGTGTCGATATGAAAAAGTGTCTGCATACTCTGTAAAAAAAAATAAAGACGAATTAAAATATTTGCAAACTTTCTTGTATATATCCAGATGTGTCTCTTTATCCACATGTTCTGCCCTTGGGAAAATACTGGAAGGGTGTTTTCCACACTCTGTCCCCAGCCCTCAATTTTGACTTGTTGCCCCTGGTCGCCCTTCATGGTGTTACTGGAGAAAATGAAGCGCGCCCGCCTCTCTTTTGGCCAGGTGTGCAGCATTACTTGTATTACTCAGTGGCTGCAGGGACGTAATGTCTCGTCTAAGCCTCAAACAAAAGGTTCCTGAAGATGTGACGACCTTCCCTAGAATACTTCCCAAATCCTCAGTCAAATTAAGGCTTGATTTCCCCTTTTTATTTTCTTTTTCTTTGTCGTTCTGTTGATGTAATGTCAGTAATACAGATTACAGAAGTAGGAACATGGATTCTTTGAGAGGAAAAAAGAATTGAAAACATGCTGACTTTCAGTTTGGTTGTGAATCATGAAGTGATGAGCTCTAGACAGTTTTCACAGTGTTGTGATTGTTTAATAAAGTTCATACACATGACAGTTAACAAGTTGAGAAAATCACCATTTCAGATCGTTTATAAACTTGGACACAATTTCGATTGATTCAGTGATTAGTAAAGTGCTGTGTGTGTGTGTGTGTGTGTGTGTATTGATCACACGTGCAGGTAAAAACTAGAAGGTGTAGATTCCGATTCCAATAGTGGCCAGAGCGACGCACAGTCCCACGGTGACCTGCATGACGTGTGAGGATGGGAGCGCGGCAGCTGGGACGGCGCTGTCTGATTGGTCCACTGTTGCTGTTGTGACACTCAACATATTCTGCAAGTCATCAAAAACCTGCAGAAACACAAGTCAAGAAAAAACGATGAGTTCTGCTCTGCTTCCTGTGTATGTATTCACTTCCTGTTTTTTTTTTTTACCAGTTCATGTGACTTTGAGTGATTCTGTATGATAGTATTAATCAGCCTGTAAAATCTGCTCTTTCCCGCACCTGGATGTTGAGCTCGAAGGCCGACACCGCCTCCTCCAGCAGCTCCGCCCTCTGCGCCTCCGTCAGCTCGATGCTGTTCATGCGGCTCCTGTACAGCTGCTTGAAGCGGTTCGGGCTGGTCACGCCGGGGAAGGAGAAAAACGAAAGTCCCTCTTTGCTGCTCAGCCCAAGAGACTTCTGGGTAATTTTCCCCAGGACTTGACCTCCTGAAAGGTCACCAAGGTACCGAGTGTAGGCGTGGGCCACCAACAGCGCCGGGTTCTCCCTGCCAATCTGTAACATAAGCACCTAATCAGCTCTGTACGTGTCTCCTCGTGTGTGTGTGTGTGTGTGTGTGTGTTGGGATTCATTCGTCATTTCACAGCGTGTCACTCACGTCTCGTAGCCTCTGCTCGTATCTGTGTGTGGCTGCGGGAACGACCAGCTTCCTCCTCCAGTCTGAGCCCAGGAAATGCTCCAGATCTCTCTCCAGAGACTCCAGACGGGAGAGTTCCTGAGGGAAGTATATCGGCGCGACAGCTGGATGGAAGGCATTTCTGTCCAGCTCGTCTTCCAGCGCCTTGTAGATCTCGTAGAGGGAACACAGCAGCACCTGCCGGACGTATACAGGTGAACATCCGCCTCTCAGGAAGGTGTAAACATAAATAAGAAACAAGCCGGGTACGGAGCAGAACCGACCTTGTACTGCGGCAGGGTGATCTGTCCCTTCTGGTAGCTCAGCATCAGCTGTGTGTTTTCAGCTCGGACGTGGTTGTCTTTAGTGGCTGCTTTGATCTGCTCTGATAAATCACTGAGGGACACACGCAGACAGGAAATAGATCACATTTAAAGTATGAAAATGATCATCTGAAAACACATAAAACAGATCTGAGTTTTAAAACTCTTGTTAACGCGAGTCACTCCTCTCACCTGCCAACTTCCCCAGTGTCATTCTTCCTGGCGCTCTTCATGTTCTCCATCTGTGCAGACTGTGACGATTTCTCTCAGTTAGACACATTTAATATCAATTAAAAGAAAGGTACATAACAGTGTGTTTAACATGTTTTATTTACCTGCGATTAAGCAAAGTCTTTTTCTCCTTGACTCTGGTTGAAGTCCGTCTGCGGTTGTCACTTCCTCAGAGTGATCGGTACGCTGTGGCCTTCCAGCTCCTGTCCCTGCCTCTTTTATAGAGACGTGGTCCTGAAGCTGCTGAGTCAAATGGGAAGTGTGAGTGCTGACTCACATGTTTCGGACGGCTGCTGCTTAACATGACGAAGCAATGGGAGTGTGGAAAAAGCAGAAAACATGAGAAGGATGAAATCAAAAGTTCACTCTGATCAAATGTCAAGGCTGGACATGTGACCAAGTACATTAAACTAAAGTAATGCGCTCAGGTACATTACTTTTATAATAATTCATATTTCCACTACTTTTCAGTGGGAAATGTTGTAGTTTTTTAGACCCCAATATTTATTCAACACTTGCAGTTACTTTTCAGATTAAGAGTTTATGCACAAAAACTTTTTATGATCTTATAGAATACGATTTGTTTCCATACTATTAAGCTTCTCAGTGACATATAAAGCACCTTAACATGAAGTGCTAAAGTGGACATCCTTTAGGCTTCCTGACAACAATGTACAATACAATACAATACTATATTATTATTATTATTATTATTATTATTATTATTATTGTCATTATTAATACAATCTGAACCAATCCCTTTCGCTTGACGCTTTCAAAGTGCTGAGCAAGTGAGAATCAAAGAGAGAGACAGGACAGCAGGAGAGTTTTCCAATGAAATAAATAAAATAGCAAAATTTAAAAAATGTGAAAAGGTGCATCATGAGCTTTGAAATATAGAGACTAGAGTGTGAGTATTTTACAGAGAAAATACCACTATATTATATTTATATAATTATAATACTATAATTTCACGAGGCCTTTAAAAATGTGTTTTGACACTATGAAGTTTGATCACCTTAAATCTCAGTTTTTCTCTTTGTGACATCACAACCACAGATGCCACAACACACGTCACGTGGTCCAGAAGTTCAAAAAAACATATTCATATATCCTGGATTTTTTTTTGTTTTGTTGTTGTTGTAGTGAAGGAGAAGAGGCAGAAGTAACTGTAAGACATTTGAACTATTAGAGAAACACACATCAGACACAGATTATTATTGTTCATCTGTCTAAAACTCCTTCTTGAGGGGATCTTTAACTTTATGTGAAATACACCAGGCGCACCTCCCCCACCACAGGAACCTGCTCAGTCAGGGAATGTAGGACATCTTTCATGTGCTCTATTCTCTTCTATTCTAATCTGCTCTGTTCTATGGTTTTCTCTAAGCACGCCCCCTTATGCAAGCAGCCCTCCATTGGCTTTAGTCATCCGAGGGGGAAGTGGGTAGTGCTAGTGGATTTTCATGGGAGAGGGGTGGGGAGTGTGTGTGTGTGTGTGTGTGTGGGGGGGGAAACTGCACAAATCCAGTCTTTAAAAAAAAAAAAAAGCACGTTAGTAAACATGTAGAGATCTCGACAGGTGTGATGAATGCTAAACCACAGCTGCTGCTGCTGCTGCGCGCGAGGGATCGACGGGTGTAAAAAATAAAAAATAAAAAAAGGTGACGCGGGACTCTTTGTTGTTATTTTTACGCAGTAGCCGACCTCACATCTGGTTCAGCGGGCGATGGCAGCCGCCGCATCCCCAGGATCGGTGATATAACATCGGCTGGAGAGTTCAGGGAGAGCCGGAGAAAGGTAGGGTGGGTGGGGGTGAGACACTCAGCTCGTGTCCACTGCTGCTTTCAGCCTAATTCAGCTAATTCAGAAGTTTAAGCATTAGCTTCCTGTCCTGTAAGTTTAAAGTCGTAATAATGTCGTAATAATTTTTTTTAAGGAGGAATTTGTATGAATATGCTCCAGAGTATCGAGCCTCAGTTTAGCCAGTTGCCTAATCGCGGCCCAGATGCTCATTCAGGCTCGAGCTGGTTAAATCCAAAACATGTAGCTGTGGAGTTTGATTTACAAACAATGGAAAACAACATTATACACAAATAACACATTTTATGATCCAGTTTTTCACTTTTTTTTGTGTGTTTTTTAATGGACCATAGTTTCCAAAATGTTATGGTACTGCTTTATTCTAAAAGGTTTAATGTTATTATTGATTTAATATGTGATTTTATTGTGTTGTGTCATTGTTCATGTCCAGCAGGTGATGGATCCGAGCCTTCCTTGTTTTCTCCTTTTCATCTTTTTGATTGGCTGTGTCAAATGCTCCCTTGATAGCCACCACCACAATGGCACCCGCCACTTTGAGTACTGTGTGCTCGGAGCCGGTCCTGCGGGGCTGCAGATGGGACATTTCCTTTCCAAGGCCAAAAGAGACTACATCATCTTGGAGAGGAACTCGGGACCGGGCAGCTTCTTTAACAAGTAAGAAACTTTGTGAAAGCATTTCCTGTTGGTACTGGAAAATCGTATTTGTCTGTCTTAAATCACCTTTTGATGCTTTCCATCTCTGCTCTGTTTTTGTGTGTGTGTGTGTGTGTGTGTGTGTGTGTGTGTGTGTGTGTCCAGGTATCCCAGGCACAGGAAGCTCATTAGCATCAACAAGATCTACACAGGAAGGCAGAACCGAGAGTTCAACCTGCGCCACGACTGGAACTCGCTGCTGAGCGATAAACCTGACCTCCTGTTCAAGCGAGTGAGCAGCGAGTTCTACCCGCCGGCGGACGCCTTCCCGCTCTACCTGTCCATGTTTGTGAAGGAGCTCGGGCTGAGGGTCCGGTACGGTGTGGACGTCGGACGGATCAGAGCAACGCAGTCGGCCACCGGCGTGAGCTACGTCCTGACTGACCAGCATGCGTCAGATTACACGTGCAGGTATTTTTGCATCATACAAAACCTGAGAGATGAACATTTTTACGTCGGTTTGGACTGTAGATCGCCTCGTGTTGTACTTCTGTCCTCTCCCCCTCCAGCGTCCTGCTGGTGGCCACAGGTTTGTGGGTTCCTCAGAAGGTGGAGTTTGTCGGTTCTGAGCTGGTCGAGGGCTACGAGTCCATCTCCACCAACCCTGAGGACTACAAGGACCAGGCTGTACTTATTCTGGGAAAGGGGAACTCCGCCTTTGAAACGGCCCAGAGCATCTTGGGAAAAGCCAGTCGGGTGCACATGCTCAGCTCCAGCCCCGTTCGACTGGCTTGGCAAACACATTATGTAGGAGATCTCAGGTGCGGCTGATTTCTTCCTTTATTTTTTCTGTCTCTATGATTTTTGCTCCACATCAGTGGTTTCCGGTTTTCAGACGTAACCCCTCAACCCAATGAGATTTCAAAGGAGCTATTTGCACGTTTTGCTATTGCTACATAGCTAATGTTAGCATTAACAGCTCTTCACTCACCAGTTTAGAAGAACTGTGGAGTTCAGCATCAAACTTCATTCCTTCACTCCAGTGCTGGGAAAAAAATGCCAATGTTAGCCTTTGTCGCTAACCAGCTAGCCTCGTCCCGTCTCGTCACTTTCCGATAGCGACTCACTGTAGCCTCCAATCTGACCTGACGATGCCGTATCATAACCTCTCGTCTTCTAAACGCAACCGTGTCTCTTTAAATTTGATGTTTTTTGATACAATTAATTATATAAACATGGATATTTACAATATTTTGTATACACTTTTTTAATCATAATTTACCCTCTGTCAACTGCAGATGTACCCTAGAGGATACAAGCACCCCTGGTTGGAGTTAGCATTTTTAACATGAACTGACCCTGAACTGTCTCTGTGTTTCAGAGCTGTGAATAATGAGTTACTGGACACGTACCAGCTGAAGTCCCTCGATGGGTTGGTGGAGGCGCGCCTGGAGAAAATAGTTATCGCTCGGCGAAAGGAGCAAGTCGGGAGGAGACCAGCTGTGAAGAAGAGAGAGAAGAGGGGAAAGTTGTACCTGACTTTAAAGAAGTACAAACAGAACCAGGACAAGAGGAAGAACAGTTCTGAAGTGACTGGGGAAGAACTGCCGGGGTATCACATCGACAACTTCTCCACGCGAAACCCCTACGACCGCGTGATCCGATGCCTCGGATTCCGATTCAACTTCAGCATATTCGACAGGTAGAGATTTCTGTAACGTGTCAGTGTCCATACATTCATGATAAATCATGCACTGCGCTGTTTACAAATGACAAATTCTTGTATCATGTTACTATATATATATATATATTTAAAAAAGCTGTTTTATTTCTTAAACATCTCCCTAGCTCTGCCTGCCCACCAAACAGTGGCAATGCAAAAGGGAGGTTGCCGGGGGTGACGGCCTGGTATGAAGGGAAGAGCACCCCCGGTTTGTTTGTGCTGGGGACCGCGGCTCACTCCAGAGACTACCGCTCGTCCGCCGGCGGCTTCATCCACGGATTCCGTTACACAGGTGAAAGTCCCGACATTATTACAGCAAAGCTTGTTTAATCCTGTTCGCAAACAACTGTCACATCCTCACGGTCGGCGTGAGCGCTGAACCGCACGTGCAGCTCTTTTTAATAAACTGCATGGATTCTCTGCCACAGCTCGAGCTGTACATCGTGTACTTGAACGCCGTTACCACAGCAACCCGTGGCCATCGACAAAGCTGTCGACAACGCAGCTGCTGTCCTGGATCCTGAAGCGGGTTGGCGAGGCCTCTGGGCCGTACCAAATGTTTGAAGTGCTTGGGGATGTCGTACTCCTTCGAGGGTGAGCAGATGTTATTTTGATGTCACCAGCTATGATTATTTGTTCATGACCCAAGTCACATGTCCTGATGAGGGTCACGGTGACAAGAAAGAACTGCTGCTGCTCTCAGCTGCTTCCTGGTGAACATCACTGAATCACCGCTGGCTGAGAAGCATTAGATGTTCAGAACATCTTAACTGGCTCATTTAAATTAGTGTAGAAGTGTCGTATGTGAAGTATTTCATTTTCAGAAATAAGTTTTTCACTACTTTACCTTAACTGACGGATAATGTTGTGATTGCAGCAGCTGGTTATTCGTCCTATAAGTATCACTCCCTGTGTGAGCAGATTTCACAGAAGGCTCTTCATCACCTGACCTTTTTCAAAATAAACAAAACCCACCGTTAATTCTTATTCATGCTCATCATGTTTCGGTCCTGTCCTCTCTCTCTCTGTCACTCTCAGCTCTCACTGTGAATACGTGGAAGAGTTTCCGATCCAGGCCTTGCCTCAGTTCTCGTCTCTCTCGGGCCGCGAGGTGTCCAGCCACGGACTGGTGGTTGTAGTCATGCAGTATGGGAAGAAGAAGATAGACTATCTGGGGCGTAACAGGGCAGAAACAGACTGGAGCAGAGCTTGGAAATCCAACTTTCTGCACCCTGTTTTATACTACTATGACACACTTCCTACCGGTGAGTACTACCATTAAAAAGGTAAATGTTCTTAGGAATAGAATCACTGCAGTTTTGACTGAGAACAAACTCAGAATGAAAGTTAATGAAAGTTTTTTTTATCCCAGAGGAGGAAATGAAGCTCCGTCCCCACGGCTGGCCTCTACCAAGGCCCAAGGCAATTCATCACATGGTTGAGGACTTCCTCACAGAGTGGGAGGGTCCCATATCTCACATCCAGCCACTGCGGCGCTTCCTGGAGCGCTGTGTCCAGACTGACCTCAGATCCTTCTATGCAGGTAGAGCAGCACCTCACAGCTGGTTATAAATGCAGGAAATGAAAACTGAAACCTGTAAGCACGTTGCACTTCGTAGCCCAGACTGAGTGATGTCACTGATTGTACAGCAGGTGGTGCAGTGACTCAATCCCGTGTTTCTTCTTCGTCCTTTTTTGTAGAATCATGTTTCCATTCATCCCTTACCCACCGCAAGCCGCCGCTGTTCTGTCAGCAAGGATACTTGAAGCGGCAGGGTGTCGCTCCCAAGAGTCGGCTGCGGCAGCACGTTCACGACGCTGGATTGATGCCCACTGAGCAGGATGCAGACACATCGGGGGCTGACCCAGCGTTCCCCAACTACCTGGCCCAAGCTGGAGCCTCCATGTCTTCAGGACTGAGACTTGACTTATGATTGTTTTTACTTAAAGGGACAGTTCGGGGGTTTTTTTTGACGTGGGGTTATGTGAGGCACTCATGAATAGTCGGTTCATCAACCTGCAGTGGATTCTGTTCAGCACGCTCCCAGTTAGGAGATTGTGCGTGGTTGAAAAAAATGTAGTGCCAAAAGAAAGTGCTGTTTTCACGGGAAGATAAACCGCTGAAAATATTCTACATGAAGCGTACATTTAAACGGATATTGGATTGTCTCGGTGAGTGTTTTTAAAAGTGTCTAAGACATGTTTTAGACATCGCTCTTCTAGTCTGCCAGTGCTCCCGGTCCGATCTCCTAACCGGGAGTGTGCTGATCAGGATCAAACAACCCCACTTCAAAAAACCCGAATATCCCTTAAAGCGTGTTAAAGCTATGCCTATGATGCTGTTAAGGTCCCTCATACTTGCTACCTCCAGCGCCCATAATCATTCCCTGCATAAGACCAAATATTTTTGACTGAATACCATCCTACAGATCCGTGGTTAGCTTCTCTTCTTGCAGCCCTCTCATCACCAATTGCAGATTTCTACCACTTGACTATTTCAACCAAAGAGTGATTTCTTTCCTTGTTTTATTTTAATAATGTTTAAGAGCCCTGAAGAAGTAAAATTATGCAATTATACACTAGAAATAAAAAGGAGAAATTAGGGGACAGTCTGATAAAATAAGTATTACTATGTGAGGCACCTTGTCCCTTATTAGTATTCCTCACAAAATATTTATATGCATTATAATGTGCCATTTTCATATCATGGAAATTTAGATTATATGAAGCTATATAGGTGGAGGGTGGGTGTTACAGAATGATTATGCATTATACATTTTACATGGTACCTGAATAAACATTTAAAAAATAAATACAAAGTTTGTCTTTTTTTAAAATTCTATTAAAAAATATTTTGTGCATTATTACTCATTTACAGTGCGCATGCGCAGAGCCTTTCAACGGGTAGGGGGAGGGGTCCAGCGCGGGGACAGTTTGATTGGCTGCTTGATTGCGTTGATCCTATTGGACCGGAACAAATGAACAACAGAGAATCTGATTGGTCGTCAGTGCGCTGGGGAACGGTCGGCTGTGCAATGCATGTGTTTTTTACTACCTTTATCCGATGAGATGGAAAACGTGAAATAGGGGACATTTTGGTGCCGTGAAGAAAAAGCATCTTCCACTGTTTAAATACTTATAGGTTTTAATGGGGGAGTGTCTGTGTTGACGCGCCGTTCAATGGCCCCCGCCGCTGCTGACGCAGTAGATGCCGTAACCAAAGTTGACTCCTGATATTTATGACGGCTATATTTCCTTTTTGCCTCGACAGGAGTAAGGACCGTATGTGACGAGTGTTGCAGAAACACAGCCTCCATATGTCACGATAGAGAATGGACGGGTGGAGCCCAATCGATGCAGCAGCGTCGGATAATGACCGATCCAGCTCCGAGGGGGAGTACATGCTGGAGCCCGGACCCGAAGATGAAACCCGGGAGGCGGCGGCAGCGGAGGTGGCGGCGGCGGACAGAGAGCAGCGGCGGGGTAACGTGGAGGGGATGGAGGACGGGGGTACCGCTGCTGTCGGGTTTGGGATAAGTGGCACTGGTGAAGGCAAAGTGGTGTTGGGTCGAGTCGGACAGAGAGACGACAAAGAACTCAGGTACCTGCACTTGTTGTGGGAGCCCGGGCGAGCAGAGCTCGGCGGCGCCGGTGGCGTGGCGAGCAAGCTGGGGAAGATGACGGGGAGCCGGGCCAGGCGGCACCACAGAGCCGTGCGGAACCAGGGTCCTATCGGTAAAGATATTTACGGTAAGGGGCAGTCAGGTTGTTGAATGTGAATGTGTAGTGTAAGCGTGTAGAGAGAGCAATGTGTTGACTACATTTGTAAGAAGTTGTATCAGCATTTAAGCAAAGTCTCATGATAAAATCTCACTAGATATCTAGTCTCATCTCTTCATATCAGCATCATACAAATTTCCTATTCAAACATAAAGTAACCCTCATCAGCAGTATGCAGTTGCATTATATGACAATTACACAGCCCCCTTTGAAAAGTGTAAAGTGCTGTCCTCTTGTTTGTTTCCCCGATGCCACACAGAATCACCTCATTCACCCAATCATAAATCCACATTTACATACCTCTCAATTTGAATGTCTTATCTCCACAGCTGTGAAGAGACTGAGGGAGGCAGCGAACAGCAATGATATCGACACAGGTAGGAGTAGTGAGGTTGGTACCATGAAATACCTTCTTTTTTAAAGCGGTGTGGGAGAAGGACGTGTTTTTTGCTAATAAAGTTGTGTTCCTTCAGTTCGAAAGCTCCTGCAAGAGGACATAGACCCCTGTGCAGCAGATGACAAGGGAAGGACAGCTCTTCATTTCTCTTCCTGCAACGGCAATGAGAGCATTGGTAGGTCGGGGACAGTTATTAGGTTGCCATGACAGTATCATAGGAAATCACATATAATGCAGCAGGACAGCTGGAAACCCCCAATTCTAAATTGTGTCCTCGAACAATACACTGAACAACTGTGCTGCTTTGCAGCTAATCCCACAGATGAATTTATCAATTTCTTAATCAAACTAATTTGTCCATTTATTAGTCAAATCTTATTTTCATATGTCAATAGTGCAATTGTTGCTGAGCCACGGCGCTGACCCCAACCAGCGAGACAGTCTGGGAAATACCCCCCTCCATCTGGGTAAGAGAACAATCACCATGACCCGTAAAACCCACAGCACGGCGGTCAATATTGCATATGACTGTGGTTTCACTCTGACACACAAACTGTGCAGCTCTTTCAGGCTCACACCTGTTAAAGTGTACAGATACGCTGTAAAAAGACATAAACAAAAAACATAAGTGATGATTCTGCATGTAACAAGTGGTTTGAAAAAGTTCCGTTAATGTATATTGTGCACATTTCACCCTGTGTTTCCACAGCGGCCTGTACTAACCATGTGCCTGTAATCACCACATTGCTGAGAGGAGGTAAGACCACTGCTGAAGTGTTGAGTTCTTTATGTATACATATTACTCAGTTTCCCATCGAAGCAGAGCTCTTTGTAAGTTAGCTGAAAATAAATGGAATAAAATCAACTTTTAACACTATATAAGGGACAGTTTTCAATGATCTGTTGCCATGAAGGAGCGTGTGTAAGGCGTAATGCATAAAGGTGGGTGGTTCATGGACTTAGAGGGGTTGTAAAGGTTTATTGTTCCCAAAGATTCAACAGGTTTTTACAATTTACTCAGTCTGGGCAGAAGTTTTTTTGCATGTGTATACATTTTGAACTAATTAAATTTGAGCCTCAGTACATTTGACTGTGACTGACAAGAGTCAGTCAGACATGTGCATAAGTAAGCAGTAGGGGTCATAATGTAAGTACAATAATGCACTTTAAACTGTTGTAATATGGGAAAATCATGGACTAGGTGGAGGTGAAGACAGTCACAGTGCCCAGCAGACAAAGTGCTTTCAGTAAACCACGGCCAGTCGCTAAATATCAAACTCTTTCTCCATTAAACCTCTTTTTGCTCATGTGAATATTTTTAATTTAAGGAACTGTGTGGAGTTTATATTTGCATTGAGTGTTTCCCACCAAAAATTGATTGCATACGCATATCCTTGACGTCTAACAAATGGGTGGAGTGCATTTCCCCTATCATCAAACTTTTGCCAAGCCATTGTGTTTTTTTTGTTTTGTTTTGGATTTTTCCATCCATGTTACGAGCTTGCCGGCTTGTTCTTCCTTGCCTTTGCTGGCATGTTATTGTACTTCTTTTTGTGCATCAGCGTTATAATGTGTATTGAGTCAATTGTGTGCTCAATACAAACAAAACCGGGACTCGCTCATTAAAACATGACTCCTTATATCTGCTCATGGTCAAAAACTCTGAATGGTACCTTTTAACTGTAAATTATAAAGATGTAACACAATTAGTGTCTTGTAGATTAATATAAGCTCCCATGAGCACTGATTGAGAAGGATGACTAAACTGTTCACCAGTAATATATTTTATAAGTTATGTGTAGCACTATAGTTCAGTTGTAGGACAGTAAGCACATAATCCTGCTATACTTTCAAAATGTATGTATAAATATACAAAATAAAACCATGTTGCTGCAAATAGGTCTCAACAAATTAGTGATGTCAGATTAATAACAACACCAATCTTTTCAATCAGAGCTAATAAACTTTTAAAGATTAAAAAGTATTTGTCAGTTAGAATTGAGTGTCTATCACAACAGTTTAATAAGCATCTGTAATGTGTAAACATTTGTGTTCCTATTTTTTCCGTGAAGGAGCCCGCGTGGACGCCCTCGACCGAGCAGGCCGGACGCCGCTGCATCTAGCGCGCTCTAAGCTCAACATTCTGCAGGAGGGAGATTCACGCAGCTTAGAAACCCTGAGAGGGGAAGTCACACAGGTGAGAGAACGCATTAAACTTACCCGGTGTAATGAGATCAGAGCTCGGTGTTTTGGTACAGATGGTACAGATCATGGTGGCTTCTATCTAACTTCCCTTTACAGATTATTCAAATGCTGAGGGAATACCTGAACTTAATGGGACAGAGTGAAGCTAAAGAGCGGCTGGAACACATTTCCACACAGTTGCAGCACACACGCACCAAAGAGCAGGTGAGACCGACGCACTCAGATTCACATGCATAAACACCAAGATTTATGGTGTAATTAAACTGAGATGTGTATGTTCTTCAGTTTGCAGGTATTGATGATTTTTTATGTGTTTGTTTTTCACCAACATATACATGTTTGCTTTGTTGTTGTTTTTTTCCCCCCAGGTGGATGAGGTGACTGATTTATTGGCCAGTTTTACATCACTCAGTCTACAGAAACAGAATTTGGGGGATAGGTAGAAGATGAAGTGTATAGAGAGCTGAAGTCCTGCTCCTTTCCAAGCAAGCCTCTGCTCCACTAGCATCCAGACAAGCAAACCGGAACCATGATGCTGTGGTTTTCTGTCCATATGTCAAAACAAATGTTCTGCTACAGTGCTACTGTGCTGGACAGTAACATTTCAACTCCTCATTTTAACCAAGTCAAGTTAAGACTGATTATTTTGTTAGCATTCAAGCACAGCTCTGGTAAGATTTTGATGTGTGTGCACTAATATGCTAACAATGCTAACAAAATTATTGTTGTCTTGGTTAAATTGAAAAGATGCTAAAGTTTTTGTGTGGCCAATGCTGTTGTGTAGTAGATAACCATTCATCTGAAGGACAGAAAAAGAGTATTGCATGTCAGCCTTTCGGAAGAAAGATAAAAGAAACCCCAAATGGTAAAATACATTGAGAACAGGAAGCTAGGGGAAAAGAAGCTAACCCAGTGCAGTGGGACCTCGGCTCTCTACTGTGTGTGTGTGTGTAAGTGTGTGATGTGTGTGTATGAGTGAGTCATCGCTGTGTTTGTGCGCTGACATGTTCTCTTGTTGCCTGCCATTGTTAGCCAAGCTCTATGATCATTATGAAATGTATTTCTCATGAAATGGTTTCACAGTCTTCACTGTTGTAATTTTTGATTTCTTATCAGCAACACCTTTGGATCACAATGCCTTTTCTCTTGTACTGCATGTTACGTTTGTATGTCAACTGTATTGTAAAAACTGATTTGGCTGTTGTTGTAAATGGTTGTGCAAATCAATAAATCAATATCTTTGGCTATATTCATGAAATATTGTCTTTCATCCTATGTGATAAAGACTGGTATGTGCAGCTGGATTTCGTTGTATTATACTATACTTATTTCAATATCAACATTTTAAATGAGAGCGCTCCTTGTAATTGCCATTGTGAATAATAGGATACATTGAATTACAGCTTTAGCGAATGTGTTGCTAATATTGCTACTTTACCTCACGCTGATTGGTTGCATTATCCAAGCCCCTCCCCTACACGGACACGTATTGTTTCGCCGATAAAAGATGGCGACCGGACCCGCGTAAATTGGAGATCTCATAGAGGTAGTAAAATTGAATAAACACATTATTTCCTCACCTCCCGGTGTTTGTAAACTACACATGCTATCATTTCAGGGAAGAAGAAGACATAAGCAGAGTTGAATGCATGTCTGCCACTGTGTTTTTGTCCACTTGAGGCGACCGCGGCCTAACTGTGGGTGAAAGCCTCGGGCTTTCTTTAGCCGCTCTCACCGGCCAGCTGAGGACTCGCTCGGCGGGACGGAGTCGAGTGCTGGAAATGTTGGGAATGGGGAGCTAAGGAGTCAAAGTGAATGGAGAGGGGGGTGTGTTTGTGTATCTTTACAAAAGTAGGCGGGAATTTGTTTAGCTATCATTTTTGTACTCTTTTGTAGGCGACAGACCTCATCATTAACGTGATATTACGCAAATGGCATTTTTTCCTCAAGTTCTCCAGTGTTGTTTGGACGGCTCAGTGTAGTAGTACTAACCAGGAATAGCTGCAGCAACCAAATAGCCATGTAGGTGTAGTTACCTTTGTTGATGTCTAGGTAACGTTAAAAGATGTTGTGAAGTTTTCCACTTTGTTACCCTGAACTGCTGTTATTCTTTATTTTGGGGCAGAATCGATGCTATTATTACTACTGCACCAATATTCAATACCTTAACTTTCTTTTGATTGTTTTTTTTCTCTGTGTTCACTTAACAGGTCATTATCCTGCCTTTTTGTTGTCAGTGACATCCTGTGACAAGTAAACGTGTTGAAAAAGGAGGAACCATGGCTTTTGAGGAGATCAAGAGCAAAGGAGGAATGGGTAATGTCTTCTTGTAATGTTGTTTTGTGGTGTTCCTATTGCACAGGCTTATGAAACATATGCACTTCTGTTTGTATGCTAGTTTGCGTTATGAAGGGAGAACATGCCAAGAAACGTAACAAGACTCATCATATAGGCTGTTAAATATTGCACACGTGTCGCAGAGAATCAAGTTTTTACCCTACAGGTATGGATGTCTTATATTTTAGATGTGGGGATGGATGGAGACAGGGGCCTTGTAGCTGGTCGCAGCCAGAGAGAGAAGAGGAGGTCGTACAAGGATCTGCTAAGAGAAGAGGAGGAGATTGCTGCTCAGGTCCGAAAGTCTTCTAAGAAACGACCCAAGGTAAGTTATGTCTCTGCAATAACTTGATTTAATAGTTTAATATCACAGAAATCTTTTTAGATATTACAGTGCTATTGGACATTTTAATATTTTGAAAAATGTATATGAATTGGTAAGTAACTGTGTCGTTTCCCATCAGGATTCAGAACTGTTCATGCTGGGGGGGGACTCACACAAAAAGAAGAAAAAACATAGCGATGACTACTATTACAGAGGTGAGATGTTGATATATTGTAATAATCTTTTAATTCACCAAAAATTGACTCTTAACTGCATTTTTTAATTTGTTCTTTCTCTTCCGTGTGCCAGACCATGATGGTTCAGGCCCACCCCCCCACAAGAAAAAGCACAAGTCTGCAGACCGCTCCCCACCTCTGTCTTCCCCGTCATCTTCCCACCCGACAGATACAGCGATGGGCCTCCTGCAGGCCATCACCTCTCCCCTGGCCACAGGTTCGGACCCCAGCCCCCACTTACACAAAAAACCCTCCTACCCCTCCTTCTCCTCACACTCCTCCAAGGACCGTAAACGTGAGGGCAGCAGTGGCAGTGGAAGCAAAGGGAGCCACTCCTTCTCTCACTCCCGTCCTGTCTCTTCCTCGTCATCTTCCTCCAAGAAGCACTCTTCCTCCTCAAAGTCATCTCTGTTCCACGGCGGAGCTCCCAAAGAGGAGCCTTTGACGTTACGCGAGGCCGACGGGCTGAAGATGAAGCTCATCATGTCGCCAGAGAAAGAGGAAGGAGAGACATTCCCGTTCACGCCACACTCATCCAAAGGAGGTGCGAAGAAAGAGAAGGATAGAGACAGGATACAGCTCTCCAAGTCACCCAAGAAGAAGCTGCAGCAGAATCGAGATCCACTGCCTGTAGTGGGCAAAGAGGTGGAGGTGGAAGGTGAGAAACCTAAATGATGCTCCAGGAGATGCAAGTCATGTTATTGTTTAGTCAGTAACAGTTGTCATCCAAATATACCTGGTTACATATAGTCTATGATCAAGATGTGTCTCCACTGGTAGGAATTGACACTTTGAACTCGATGCTTTGTCTTGTTTGTTAATACATGTGCTCTGTGTTGCTTTGCTGTTAAAACAGGTCATTATGGAGGTGGAATGGGAGATGATAGTTCTTCATCTGGGGGTGAGCTGGAGGCGGGAGAGCTAGTTATAGACGATTCATACACACACCTGTCAAAAAAGAAAAAGAAGAGCAAGAAAAGCAAGAAGAAAAAGGACAAGGAGAAAGACAGAGATAAGGATAAAAGTGGGAAGGACAAGAAGCACAGCAAAGGATTTGGAGGTGAGTTTATTCATTTCTATTACCGTCATTTCCAATTAGCCACAAGAGCGCCTCTCTACTGGTCGTACACAGAAGGACCAGCACATCAAGCCCCTTGTCTGTCCAGCTGAAGCTCCCATGGCCATGGTGCTTAGACACAATGTGAAGTGATAGACAGAGCAACCGTTGATATGACTGACACGAGGAAACCCTCTGCTCAGTATTTGTGCACTTTAGGTTCTTTGTGGGTCACTTTCAACTGACAGCAGTCAGTAGTTGTGCAGATGGCAGGCAGTGCAAGAGGCTTCTAGGGGCCCAGTATAATTGTGCCAAACATTAAAAACATTTGGCCTTTTTGAAATGATTTCTTTTAACATAAACACCTTAAAGAAATCATAACATGTATAAAAACTTGAATGGATGTGTGAGGCCTTCAACACAGTTTGTTAGGTTTGATAAAATCTGTGGATCAGGGAGGGAAGTCATTTTTCTTTATTATACTATATTATTATTATTATTATTATTATTGTTATACTATTAAACTAACTGCACTTCACTACTTCAGCTCTAATGATAGTATCATTGGTATAATATTGTGATAATATTGTTTACAGTGATATTTTTTGGCTAGAATAAATTTAGACTGGAAATTTGACACTGGCACATTTGTAGAAAGCTTTGAGGATTGCAAGTGTAACTGTGGTGTAATGCTTCATTAAATACTGTGTAAACTGTGAAACAGAAATGAGCAGTATAAAGATATCAAATTTTCAGTTTTGTCTTTACATATGTTGTGTGGCAGTATTTGGGTAAGCGGCTGCTTCTTCACTGAACCCAGTGTGAAAGATCAAACTGAACTATTGTCTGAGTGTGTCGGTTCATCCCTCAGAGTTTATATATTTTCAGCTTCTCTAACCTTTAACCCTTGACCCCTGTCATAACCTCTGTATGACTTTCTGCAGACTCGTCGAGGGGCCACAGCCACTCCCATCCCACTGTCACTCATAGCGCTGTTGGTCCGATGTACGCCATGGGCACACCCATCCCTCCACACCACCATCAAGGCAGTGATGGAGTGACAGAGAAGAAGAAGAAGAAAGAGGAGAAAGATCGGGAGAAGCACGAGAAAGATAAAGATAAGGTAAATATATTTCTTTTAGGGTTGACAGTCTGTGTTCGAAAGTAGAGAAAATGATTGTATTTGTTGAGTCCAACCCAGTACAGCTGTTTTTCTTTCTTACTTTATTGTTTCTTTTCCTTGTCTTCATTCAGCCCAAGAAGAAGAACACAACAGCATATCAGGTGTTCTGTAAGGAGTACAGGGTCAACATAAATGCAGAACAGCCAGGACTGGGTGGGTCAAATACTGACGTACAGAATAACTCTCTTGTAAATACAGCCGTTGGCAGACTGTCCTGTTAAGTATTACTAAAAGAAACTGTGTTAACAATATGTTTGTTTGTCTAATCTTCAGTCTTTGGTGAGCTAAGCAAAAAGTTGGCAGAGGTGTGGAAGGCGATGCCCGAGAAAGACAAACTAGTACGTTTTTTTCCCTTATTTGTATTTAATACTGGAGAAAGCGTTTGGGGGAAAAGTTGAATGTGTAATGGAATATCACTGTTAATCTTGCAGCTGTGGCGTTGCACTCAGCGTGCCGTGTTTTCTGTGTGTTCTTTCTGTGCAGGTTTGGAGGCAGAAAGCTCAGTATCTGCAGCACAAACAGAACAAAGCTGAGGCCACAACAATCAAACACAAGAGCTCCAGTGAGAGCAAAAGCAAAGGTATTTTAAAGAGACAGGGCTCCGCACTAACTTTCTCACTGGTAGCACATGATTTGGTTACAGCCTATTTCTTCATGAAGGAGGCTTTGAGACCTCCTCTTCTTTAATTATGTTAAACAAAATTTATATCACTATATTTGTAATGAGGCACAATTTACTGGGAGATTTAAGAAATACTAGTGTGATATGGCCCCGGCCCATTTTAACCCCTTTGAAGTTGATCATTTCGTTCTCCCCCTGAAAAGAAGTGGTGGAAGAGCTCAGTCTGTCGGGTGATGCATCGGTCCTGGCAGGTTTTGTGCTTCAACCATTTTGGTGTCAGTCTGGAGCCCTGAGAGATTAATAAGAAAACTGTGTAATCTCAGTATCCTCAACTCTCATTACTGTTGTCTAAAATTTGTCTTTTGTCATAAAAGTTGTTGCAACAGGAACAGGGATGGTGTCGCCGAACAGAGCTCCCGCCGCTATGTCTCTGTCCCCTGCACGAGTCCCAGATGTTGATCCCATCGATGCAGCAGCCCACCTGCAGCTACTAGGAGAGTCCCTGTCTCTGATTGGGCATCGACTACAGGAAACAGAGGTAAGTCTCCACATGCAGTGATTCTTTTAATCTATATCTAATATCTAAAATAGACAACAACAAAAAAGAAGCTTTAATTTTGTGCCACATTTTTGATTATAAGTCTGACATTGAGATGTTTGATCTGTGCAGTGGAGTAAGTGAATCATGTGGGTGATGCTTCTTTGTGTTAGGGGATGGTTGCCGTGTCCGGGAGTCTGTCTGTCCTTCTCGACTCCATCTTGTGCGCTCTGGGGCCGCTGACCTGTCTCACAGCACAGATACCACAGTTAAATGGATGCCCTCGAAACGTCCTGGTACAGTATTGACATCGTTACTTTGGGGTGGTGTCAGCTTCCTTCTTCACTTTCACTTTCACTTTCACTTTCACTGCTCCCAGGAGATGCAGACTTGGCAATGATCATGTACGCCTCTGTTGCAGCACTCTAACACAGCTCTCTCTTCTTACATCAGTCAAATACATTGGACAACATCGCCTACATCATGCCTGGCCTGTGAGTAAAGGACGATAATCAGTCTGGAGTCGGCAGATTTGACTGGATTGGTTCCCGTACAGGAGTGACCCTCGGACTTTAATTTAAGCCACTGCTTGGCATCTGAAAACTTGGATCTTTCTAGTGTCAACATGTTTTTAAAGTGTATTTTTTTAAAAACCTCATTCTCTTAATTTTCTAATTGTCATACTTTTTAAATGAAACATTTTACTGAACGGGCTAATCCTTCTCGGCATGTCAGCTTAGTTTTACTGTTACTGTACAGTGTGATGTATGAATGGGTGTGTGCCTTCACTGAATGTAAGTGTGCATTAGTTTCGCTGTTAAGGGGGTGTGGTTGTTTGGTGTCCTGTACACGTCTTGGTATATTTGGATTTTTTTACTGAAATGTACAGGAATAGTTAAGTTCTCTTTTGCTCATCATCAACATAAGATAATGTATTTAACACCTGCTTATTTTTTTTTTTCTTTTACCATGTAAAAAGTACTGTCATGCCTTCATGTTTTATAGATTTGATATTTTACTGTGGATACAGCATTTACACTTTGACTGTACCGTAGTGATAGAAAACACCTTTGGGGTGCAGCCTTGTGTTAATCAAGAGCTGTTCGAGCAATTCACTGTCAGAGCTTCAGATTTAACAAGATGGCAACATTAAAATAATGATCTGTTCAGCCATGATGCAGCTTCTGCTATTTTTATTAGATGATGGACCACTCACATTGGTCCACACTGAGATATCTCAACAAGCTTCTGGATGGATAACCGTGAAATTGTGTTTCTGGAGCCCAGAGGATGAAGCCGGCTAACTCTGGCGATCCTTCACTTTTCCTCTTGTGCCACCAGGACGTTCACATTTTTAGTTTTTTCAGTAGCTGTGAAATTTGTTTTCAAACTTTCATGCACATTTGGTGCCAGTTAGCAAACACTGTCATTGCAACACACTGAACTTAGATGGTGAACAGTGTAGCTACTTAACATCAGCATGTTAGCATTGCCATTATGAGCCAGTTAGCATGCTGACGTAAACTAGCTCCAAAAGCACTACTATGCTAACAGGGCTACTAGCATGGACCCATCTGTTATCAGTTAGATATATAGATACTACATTAAATGCACTTTTTCATTTTAATTACAATAACCAATAGATTAGGTACAGCTGGGTAACAGACTAACAATAAAGTAAAATTGAAAATATATGTTGAAATATGCAAAAAACAAAATAAAAGTAATAATAAGTGGGAGGGGTGAAAATCTAAGCTGTTGTAATTCAAGCCTCTAAATTGTGATCTAAAAAAAAAATGGGTTTAAGTGATTAAAAAACTATGTACTCATTTTTACACCGGACCCTGCGCGGTCCCCGGGCCGCAGGTTGAGAAACCGTGCCTCAGCCGCCACAACAGATGGAGCTGTGTTCACCTCTGGAGAAGTGGCGAGTCCAGGACCAGAGGCGGGTCTGACTCAGGCTGCAGGAACCAGGAAGTGTTTTCTCATCCCTGATTCAACACTAACCACCGGCAGCGAACAGGAGGAAGAAATGTCCGCGTCTTCTTCACAGTCAGGTAAGTCCCACAGTTCATGTGTAGATGACTTGTGTTTTCACTAACCGTGTCTGAGAGACACCAACAGGAGAGAAGTCAGTAGGCGCGGCTTCCCGCTGCGTGTTTTCGGGTAATCGTGCGGTTTGACGGCAGCTGCAAAGGGCGCTGTCACTTCTGGGGAAATTTTTATTTTTTAAAGCGGTTCTGGCTTCACGGACTGATGACATGATATCATATCAAACAGCACGCAGAATGAACAGATAGGCTTTTACTTGTTGTACATGCACGCACAAGGAGGTTATAGGAGTTCAAGTAATGTTATCTTTATGCATTTAAGAAAAACTTGTGTAGCTTCTCTCTCAGTGTGCAGTCAGTGTGACATATAAACAAAACCATATACAGTGAAAATGACATTTTCTTTCATCCCCCCCTCCACTGCTGTGTATCCTGGGCCTGTTCCTCCGGATAAGCAGAGCTGAGGCTGGTGGTGCTGGGCCGGGCCGGGGCAGGAAAGAGACCAGCAGTCAACACCATCCTGGGCCTGCAAGACTCGGAGCAGGGCACAGACGCCCAGGAGTGTAGTAAACACAGAGGAGAGGTCGCAGGCAGACAGGTGAGAGTGAAATACACACAGAAAATACACCTGCAGTAGTACATATAAGGCCAGTAAGGCAAGGGTAATAAAGACGCATATCAGAGGCTTTTACACAAAACATGTCTGGATCATTATTATCAATATCACATTGTGGCTTTTACAGGATTTTAATCTCTCCTGGGCAGTGACCACATCTCTGATGAACAAGTTTATAAGCAGCAGCAGCAGCAGCAGCTTTATCTGGAATGACATCAATTGACAACCACAGTTAGAAAAAGGCACCTTAAATTTAAAGTTTTTTTTGGATGCAAAATCAAATCCAGTTGCAAACATTATGGCCAAACTAAAGTTATAATCCTTAAGACCTCAGATGTGGTCGGTTCGGGAACACTTGTAGTTACTGGAGGAAACTCTAAGAATAGAAACTTGCTTCTCCGTCAGCCAATAAAGAGACCATGATGAAGGACTGAATGTGTCGTTGGAATTTGTTGTAGCTATAATTGTACCAATGCAAACATTGTCCAGCTCATAAAACCTGGAACCAGCTCTTTTGGATTATGTCATTATGTGACATTCATTCAGCTCAGTGTAACCCTTGTCCAGACCATTTGAATCCAGTGCAGGGATGGCTGAACACTATATAGCAGAGGCAGCTAATGGGTATAAATACATGGAGTGGCTACAACAAGAGATATACAGCCATAAATTTGATTGAAAATGTTAAAAAATTAAAACTTAAATAGAGGAATGCAATACTCAAATCCTGACACAGGTCATTAAACTCCAAAAAGTCTGAAATTAAAATAAAGGAAAATAATATCTTATGTTAACTGTAAATTTATTGTAGGTATTAAATTTGAGTTTTAGACTGGTGGAAAAGAAACGAATAACTCGCTAATAACTCAACAGTAATGATGCTGTTTAATGTCACTTTATTAACAGACACAAATTTAAAAAATAAAATAAACAATCATTGTGCAAAGTGTTGTGGGCTAAAAGGTCTGCACTACTAGACATGAAGAACATGTTATTTTCCCTCTGATTATCTAAAAATTAATCTGAAATTCTGTAGTAGGATTTAGAAAATGTTTAGCAGTAATAGGAAGTAATAGTTATTTCTACATGCAAAATTAGTGGTGTAGTCCTGGTGTTCACATCTGAATTTTCTGCCTCTATTTTAAAACATCGTTTACAGGAGAGCAACAACAAAAGTCTGAGTAAAAGAAATCATTTCGACATGGTTTGGTCTTAATTTTGATTTATTGAGATCTTAAAAAGCATTAATTTTTGTGGGTACATATAATATATATATTTATACATCTGCATATTTGAGTACATACATGATACATGCACCACATATCTGCATACACAAATATTTACTGTCCAGCTTTCCATGGATTACTGTCACCTCCAGTGTAATCTATTCAAATCCTACTTGTCCTATCTTCTATTTGCTTACAGTAACACATCAGTGACATCAAACACTGTTCAACCTTGATGTTATGCTTCTGCCGGCTCTGTGTAGGTGGCTGTTGTCACCAGTCCAGCCTGGTTCGGCTCCGACTGCGACCCAGAGGAAAGGAGAAAACACATCTCCTCCTTCATCGCCTTATCCAGCCCGGGGCCACATGCCTTCCTGCTGTGTGTCCCTGTGAATCAGCCCGCTGACGGAGAGGCCAAGGCGCTGGCTGCCCTGACGACGCTGTTCGGCCCCTCCGCAGTCACCGGAAACACCATTATACTCTTCACCCACACGGAGGAGCTGGAGGAGGACGAGCGGCTGGAAGAATACCTCGTCACTTGGCGCAAGGACCTCCAGGAGCTGGTGGAAAAATGCGGTGAGCGCTACCACACCCTGGAAACCCGCGGTGGGGAACCGGAGGAGAGGAAAGCTGTGGAGGAGCTGCTGGAGAAGGTTGAGCAGGTAGTGACGGAGACACGACACTTGAGCTGCCCTTTGTACCGAGAGGCCGAGGAGAGAGTGAGAGAGAGGCAGGTAGAGATAGCGAGACAGAGAAGAGCAGAGGAGCTGAACGACCAGGTGTCTCCCTCAGACTCACAACCAGAGGAAAATGTTACGGAAGAGGAGATGGAAGCGGTCCGGGCGGAGGCAGAGAGGAGCGTGGGAGACCTCGACGTGGATATAGATAGTATTTTCCCCCCTGCCGATGTCTCAGCCTCCTCCCCCGCTCCCTCTTCTCTGTGGGAGAAGCTGACGAGCTGGGTGAGGTGGCTGACTACACTGGTGAGGAGGGAGGCCTTGTTCGGAGCCCTGGTCGGCCTGTTCGTGGGAGGGCCGTTCGGGGGTATGGTGGGGGCCACTGTGGGATCAGTGGCTACCGAGGTGGGGAGAAGGAAAACGCAGAAAACTAAATAAGAGATAATCTCAAATTTTAATATATTACACATTAAGTTGCACCTTAAAGTCACTTCACTGTGTTCAGCAAACCGGCGTATTATTAAGCTAGGGGCTCACCAGCTAGCACTTATAAGGATAGTATTTATGCCTGACCACTACACTATTAATCACCACTCTGTATTAGCTGATTACTTTGTTAATGGTAAACAAATTGTGCTTAATGGACCAGTAATAACACATTAATAGGAACAATGTTTGGGTTGCCAGGTTTGAAAAATCCCTTTGGCTGGTGTTCATCTTCCTCTGGAATAATTTGCTCTGTGTTATCAGTTAGCGTCTTGATCCCTCAACCTCCTCAGCCACTAGTTATTAATACAAGCTACAAGTCATAAATGTAAATGATTAAATTCTCTCCAGCTACAGTAATACATTAAGTCTGGGAATACAAATGTTGTTAAACCTGTCGTAAGTATTTTCTTCGGCCACTTGGGGGCTTTAAACAAAACATTGACACGTCACCTTTTTACGTTTATATGGCGAACTTGTTAGCAAATGCTTGCTAATTTAAACATCCAGCAGCATTAGCATTTATTTGGACTCGTGTTTCTGGTGACCATAATGAATGTAAAAGCCCAATATTCACTTTCTGGTATTTCTTTATCTTCTGTTTGGCGCTGGGCAGATAGTGCACAGTGGGTTTCCAGAGGTTTTCCCCCTGAAAACAGCTGCTTTCAGGCGCACACATAGGTCGTAAAGATGGACGTAGCCTCCGTGACGTCACCTGTAGGTTCTGAAGAGCGTTTTTGAAGCTCAGAGTGGGCTGCTCCGCCGTCGCCATCTTGGCAGTGTTTGACTCCGCCCCTAATTCCCGGCCAATCCACACAGGGCAAAGAGTTTGGGCCTCTGTGGAGCTGAGACGTCGCTGCATGCCGGTTTGTGGTAAGCATGCGCTCACCCACCTGTCACTCAAAGTCGCCACACCCTCAATTATACATAACTTTAAATTTAAACTGGTGAATTATATAAAAATTCACCCCCGTACTTTTACCACAAAGAGGGAAATTAGCTTTTTTTTTTAAACCAAAACCGTTTTTTTGTACCAGGCTTTTCTGCACTTCTCTGTTGGCTTCAGGAGAGCTGTGAGGGGGAACTACAACATTAAAGTTTCCATGAAAAACAAAACAAAACAAAGTGTTTAAAGACGTTAAAGCTCTGCAGAGCTGAGTCATGTCATAATTATCATTTATTAATGCAGCTTTAAATAAATCGCATTGTTGGAAGAAACACAACAGCCGAATAGATTCATCACTACCTGGCGGCCAAGTTGTTTTCTCACAAGTGGCTTATTATTGATCCATAAAGAAATGATACATTATTTTATTAACCGTTAAAGTGATTAGTTACAACTGTCACACACTTTTTATGAAGGGGTTAGAGCAGATGGTTAAAAACACTCAAAGATGCAATACTCAGAAACATCCACAAGGGGGAGACATTGACTATAATATCTGAGAAGTTTAAATGCTTGAGGTGAACTGAGAGATACTTATTTCCTGCTTATCAAGCAAATAAAAGCTGCTGCTTTAAGAAGATTTCACTGTTATTTTTATTGAGATCTTTGAATCTGAAATGATTCATTCTTATAGAAATGATCAAGTTATGGAGAATTCTGTCCAGTTTATAGATGGTCAGAAAAGGACAGAGGTGAACTTTAAGCATGAGGTTTTTTCTGTATTTTCTGAGATGCATGATTATGAAAAACATCATTTTGCTGGAGAGTGAGGTGAGAGGCTAAAGATAGCTGCGGTGCGAGGAACAAAAGCCCAGGATTCCTGCTGCTTAAACTCAGCTGAGCATAAAGCAGCCGCCTCAGACGTCCAAGACTCTCTCTCCCCCTCACACAATGGCAGGTTATGGCTTTGACATTGATGTAATTGATACTCTGCTAAAACCGTCAGTCATAACCCATCCTTACATCTCTCTCTCTCTCTCTCTCTCTCTCCCGCACTCGTTCGTTCTCCCTCTGTCTCTAAACTGCCGGCGGCTCTGCCTCAGGAACAGCTAGGCGTTTCCGAATGTGGGTGGTCCGGCCGGGGTGGGAGAGAGAGAGAGGGAGAGAGAGAGAGAGAGAGAGAAAGAGAATTAAACCAGCTCTCATGTTTCCCAAAAAGAGAAGGGAGGGAGGGAAAGACGCGAGAAAGAGAGAGTGGGGAGAGAGTGAGTGAGAAGCAGCGAATGCGAGGGAGAGAGAGAGAGCGAGAGTCAAAGGCAAGAGAACAAGCTCTGGGACTACATCTGTCTTCCAGATGTGGCCTCCACAGTTGTCTGAAACAGGAAAAAAAGAAGGTTTTAAAAGTAAAGGAAAATTGGTGCTAAACAGTTTTTTATTGTTAGGGATTACACATACAGTATAGACTACATTATACAGCGCCGGCTTAAGGATCCACCAGCCAGGTTATGCTGCCCCTTTTTTCTCTTTATGAGGCAGCAATGAAACAGCATACCAGACCCCTTGAAGTTAATGTATATGAAAGAACACCTGTCCAAATATTATTCAGTCCTGGTGGATACACATCACGCATAAGGCAGAGAGAGAGAGAGAAACGATAGAGTTGGCCTCATGGAGGAAAATTAATGAGAATTTTCTGAAGGGAAATTTATTTCTCGAGGAAGACAAAACACAAAAGTATCAGAGATCAAAAGTAGCACAAATCAAGGCCAGAGTGTCGGCGGTGGAGGCCGGTATCAGCGCTGGAAGTTCAGACCTCACTGGGACTGAGAGAATTTAAAAAAATAAAAATTAAAAAAATAAAGAAATGCAGAGTTGATTTGTGCCTGTATGTGTTAGCAAAGCCAGAATCTGAGCAAACATGCGAGGGAATCACCAGTGAGCCATCATTAACACACAGGCTGTAACTTCTGCTCCTCTCCCTCAGAGCAAAAATGTTGTTCTAAGGGCCTTGTGGTCCCTCGTCGGATCTGAGTGGGGGTGGTGGGTGGTGGTG
>NW_019525478.1:372716-382038 GCF_002814215.2 Seriola lalandi dorsalis
GGGTGGGTGGGGGGAGGTTGGTCCGCTGTGAGACGTGGACACCGCAATATTTTTTTGTTATCATCGCGCCCTATGGGCTGGAAAAGACAGCAAACCAAAGGAAAATAAACAAGATGACACACTTTTTCCCCTAACAGCACAAGGCCGTTCTCTCACTGCTGGTTTTCACCGACATCACACTTTATCATTTAACGCGCCAGATTCTTTGTGATAATAACAGCATTAGTTTTAAACTTTTTTTTTTTTTTTTTTAACTGACCTGAATATTTTCGTTCCCCAATTCAACATTTGAACATTTGAACTGATTGTTTGCTTCTTGTTTGTTTGATTAATCTGAGCACGATAATGATGTGAAACTGCTGAACAGCCCCGGATGAATTCGAGAAAATAAAATTTCACATACAAAAAGTAGAGTTACATGAATTAGAAAAAACAGAGAACCCCGAAATGATTATGTACAAATAACAGAGTTTAAAACTTCTGACAAAAGTCCTGGAATTAATTTATGAGCAAGTCAAACATAATTTTTAAATCACGAAAGAACAATAAATGTCACAAAAAATATGGTTATTGTTACTTCTCAGTTTTGAATTGTATTTAAAAAAGAACAACCAAAGGATGTTTTTTATTATTGAATACCAACATTTTATTTTGAAGTAAAATATATATAGAGCCAAAAAGACAACAGAAATATGTTAAGTTAGAAATACAGCAATAATATAATAATAAAATGTGTGTGTAACATAAAATCATAGAAAGTGAAAGAACGGGATTCACACGAGAGAAACAGTTTAAAATAACACACACACACACACACACACACACACACACACGTCGTAGATCAAATGTATAAAATTCAACCGAGCAATTCAAGTGGATTTTTCTCAACAATGTGACCTCAGGCAGCAAACTTTCTATCTGATCCCGCGGCTGTGTGTGTGTGTGTGTGCGTGTGTGTGTGTGTGTGTGTGTGTGTGTGTGTGTCTCTGTGTGTGTGTCAGCAGGGCTGAGACAGCGGTGTCCAACAGCCGGCTCTCTCCTCCTCTCTCTGGGTGTGCTCACTGTGAGCCCTCTCATCTTTTTCCCATTAGTGCTGTTTTCATGTTCTTTCCTAGCGTGAGCGTGTGTGGCTGCAATTGTTTATGAAGCAATGCTCGCCCCATCCAACTGTGTGTTTGTGTATGTGTGTGTGCGTGTGTTTGTGTGTGTGTATGTAACTGTGTGTGTATGTCCAACATGAATTTATGCAACAAATTGCCCAGAATGTCATATATATACATATATATAGATATAGATATAGATATACACAAAAAAAGCTGAATGCTAAATCATATTATTTATTAAATATTAAATAAGCAGAAAATGTAATTTTAAAAGTATATTGTCTACTCCTTCTATTATTGTTACCACTTTGAAATCCAGGATATGAGCTGCAAAATTTAAAGCAATGGTTCCCAGCTTTATTTTTTTCAGATGTACCCCCGCAGCCCCAAACACGAGTTTCCATTTACCAACATCACCCTCGTGTTTCAAGAGTGTCATTTGACTTGATTTTAAACTGGATCAGTCAGTCTCATTTAACACTATGTAAAAGTGAATAATTGTACAATCAGTTTTCATATAATTTAACTGGTTTGCAGTTATTCTGCTTGTGACAGCAGCTACAGACGATCTTCATCCAGAACTTTACTTTCTTTACTTTTAGCTGTTTCAGTATTAATACTTTTATACTATTTAAACTAATACTGGCAACTGATAAAGTTCTGGGAATCACTGATTTAAAGTAATCACCAAAAATCTACTCACTCAAAAATATTCCTATTGATTCTCATTAATATTTGTTCTCCTAAATTTCACACACAGAAAGAGAAGGTGTCTGTTTATTATCTTCAAAAATACTGAAGCACTTGCACCTGACGTAAAGCAGCTTCCTTCCATAATCCGAGCAGAACATGTCTTCACCACATGGAACAAGGTGTCAGGACAGACAGGAGGGAAGAAAGAAAGAAAAAAAACAACAGGAAAGAAGCCCCCAGACAACATGAATAAGAAATCACACACAGCTGCCGAGGTTACGGCTCCGGTGGTGGACACACACCGACTGAACCGGCCGCACATGCACCAGCAGCTGAACCGCTTTTGACTCAAGTGGAGGTGCGCAGGGCGAACCAGCCAGCGTGACAGGCAACCTGCGTCCTGACCTGAGCACTGTCCAGATGTGACGGAGGAAGTCCTCTCATGGACTGGGACTGAAAAGAAGAAGAAGAAGAAGAAGACACAGCAGGAGGAGGGGGAGGAGGGGGAGGAGGAGAGGGGTGAGACTTGGATGATACTGTGTGGTCTGGTTCAGGTTTGCGCGCCCTGCCGTCATCTGTCTGTTTAAAGGGAATTTCTAAATATGGTCACCACATTTATTTTCACTCTTACAACCTTAACATAAGTTCTGTCACTTGAAAACCAAAAAGGCATTTGGGCTTAACTAATACCCCATGGACATGTCAGCTTCAGATGACATTAAATGGTTCCAGTTCGACTCAGTTCCCTTGCCAAGGAGCAGATAAACAGCGAGTAGGAGGGTAAGGTCGTGGACTGGTGTGTGTCTTACAGGCGCATGGATTAGCCTGCTGCGCGGTGAGCGGAGGGAGTGTGGATGGACGAGGACGGCGAAGAGGAAGAGGTGAGCTGTTGCGAGGTTTTAACGTGTGCTGCGGGAGGAGGGACGTAACAGGAGGACGAGGAGGTCCGGGGCCAGATAAAGAAGTGGGAAAGCTGGAGCTCTGTTAGTGTGACAGGTCTGAGGAGTTAGTGGTCTCCCACCACACCTCCTGCAACAGATGGGCTTTGAGGAGTCTAAGAAGGGGATTGGGAAGGGAGGAGGGGGGGGGGCAGGAGGCTTCAGTCAGAACAGAAGACAACTCACTACTTGTGTAGCTGTGGTGCGGGTGTTGGATGGCCCCTGAGCTCACCATAATTGATGAATAGTGTGGTCCACATTAAGTGACATGCGCCGTTGGCTGTAAGTGGGTGCGATGATTGGGCGCCTTTTGAAGCCGGGGGCCGCGGGCTGTGTTTGAACCGTCAGCAGAGACCCCCTTTCCTCTGTAAAGGACACCAGCCTGTGGTTTGGTCGCAGCCTCGGCACACAGGCCGAGCTCAGCACACACACACACACACACACACACACACATGCACATACATACAAACAAACACACACACACACGTTACCCTTCAGTAGTATTGCAGGGTTTTGGGGGAGGTGATTGTATTATTCCTGCTGCAACACTGACTTAATTCAAGGCAGATCTGACCCGAGCTCGTTCTTCTCCACTTCTGCTCTATTGGATCAAGTCTTAATCCTGCCCTCGCCACATGAATGGGAGACACAAAGAGGAACTGCACTCACTCCTGCCACATACATCAGATGTCACTCAGGTCCATATGCTGTCATGCAGCTCATGACGGGTATCACCGTGTCATGTGAAAGCTGAAGGAGCTTAATGGAGGCCTAGAGAGACCAGAGCTAGAGACAGACATGCGGGAAGATTGGAGCCACGTCTTGTGCAGATACAGTACAGCGCCGTCAACCTGGAATTGATCTTCTGTTGCCCTGTTGTTTGCACAGATCCACACATCCTCCGCCAGGAAAAAAGCCAGAGGAGCTGACCCGCGACACCACTTCAGAGTCGTCGGCGCACAAAACAATCTCTAAATAGGAGCGTCTTAGGAGACTCTTTACAGAAAGCTATGACTAACACACCCAAAGCACCTCAAAACAACTCCTGCTCAAGAGCCCGTTGTTGTCATATCTTTTCAAAGGATGCAAAAACCCAAAACACACGCTCCGCTCGCACAAGACCTTGAGCTAACAAGGGATGCAGGCGAAGCTTTCCGGGCTTTTCCAATAACTGTGTGCACCAGACAGAAGATCGCGGGGCAGAGGCACTTGCGGTGGGCTCGACGTTTAGTGTGTGTCACGGTCCAGCTCCCACGCAGTGGAAACACAGAGGCCCCGGGGGCGGCGGGTGCTACTGAGGCCCCCTGATCCCCACTGACGCCCCAGGGGTAGACATGCCCTTCAATCTCCATCTGAAATGAGAGACAGGCCATCGGTGCTCAGGAATGGGCCTCTGATTTGTTCTGTGGTCCCTTTGAAACCATGCATCCTGCAGAAGAGAGGAGAGAGGGAAACATCAAGTAAACATGACAGGCAGGATGGAGGAGAAATAAGATTAAGATGTGCAGCTGCAGTGGCTTTACTTTGGCCCAGAGAGGGCAGTGGAATCAATGTGGAAATGATAAGGTAGTGTCAAGAAGCGGGGACTTTTTTTTTCTTCTTTTTACATCTCATTATTTTTAAATCCCAAATAATATTATCTGTCAAAGAAAAAGAAACGGGGTAAGTATGTTAAAATCAAGGCCTTCAACGTCAAAAAATAAATCACTCATGTTTCTGAACGGTGTTTTGGAGCGGATTCGCTGTCAGATGACGGGTGATCAAAGCATACGTTGAATCCCTCTTATAACATGCTCTTACACAAATGTGTTTTAGTTTGTGCATGGTTTGTGCACAGGCGTGGGCCAGAGGGAGAGAGAGAGAGAGAGAGAGAGAGAGACGGGGTGTGTGAGAGACAAATCGTGAGAGAAACAGACAGATTGTGGTGGCTTTGATGTGCGCTCGGAGCTCGGTCCTCAGAATAGATACTAGGTGGGGGGAAAAAAAAAAGAAAGAGGAATATCGTAGGACAAATGTCTCTCTGCAAACCACTACAGTGGAGGAGTGTGTAGGACTTTGTGTGCATGTTTGGTGCTATAATTCGCAAATGGCTTGCACACACTCATTCATGTGTGCAGGCTATCGAGATGTCAATCACTGGAAATGATGAAGTAGAAAAGAAGTTTTTTCTCGAATATCCTCAAGCGGTGCAGACAACTGACACGCCTTAAAAGGGAAACAAAACAGCCCCTACCACATCTAAATCTTGTTGTATTCTCTTTTCCTCAGAAGAAACTTGTGATCAGATCTCTGCCACCAATATGCTCCCCATATGTCCAATTCCAGTCTTTTGTTTTCAAGGAATTTGGCTTTTGGGCACATATTTATCTATCTGTTCTTTGCTCTATATGTATCCTGTATATTAAGATAATGCCCTCTGTCCGTGAATGCTGACAGCCCGTCACTTTGCACTGACTTGATGGCTCACTTTATCAATAACAGCAGTAGTTTCTTTTTTTTTTGCTGAGGTGCCCCCACAGCTCCGTCACATGAACTCAAGTACCTCTTCATCAACACCACCAGTCATGTATGTTCCACTTGTCTTCGTGATATTTTAAACTGTGTGTTATTTAACACTATTATATAAGATTAATTCATTATGTAAAAGTGGACACTGTAACAATATCAGTTTACATACTATTACCCAATTGTTTATTCACTACTTTTAGCTAATGACAGCTATTTATTAGCTTACCGTTATTTTAGGTTTTAATTTTAATTTTATACATTTCACCTATTTATTGACTCATTTTAGCTTTTTCACCATATCCTTTACTTTTGGCTAAATTTATCCATTGTAGCCATACAGCCATTATCTTTTAGCCTTTAGCCTTGACTTCATTTATCCAGTTCTTTTAACTATTTCAACTGTTTATCCGTTTTTAGCGAACTATTTTAACCAATTAGCCTACTGTTAGCCAACTATTTTAACTGTTAATCCATTACTTTTATCCTACTATTCTAATGGTTAATGCATTATTTATAGTTTACTATTTAAACTGTTGAAAACCGTTAATCCATTACTTTTAGCTAACTACTAACAGTTAATTCATTAGCCATTACTCTTAGCTAACTATTACTGTTTTATCTGTTACTTGTTGCTAACAATTCGATCATTTTTGTCCATTTTGGCTAACAATTTTAACCGGTTTTAGCTAACTATTTCAACTGTTTCGTCATTTTAGCTAACTACTTTAACGGTTAATCCATTAGTCTACTTTTAGTTTACTAATTAAACTGTTGACTTATCTAACTATTTCAACTGTTTAACCAGTTTAGCTAACTTAATAACCACTGATCCATTACTTTTAGCTAACTATTTAGGCTGCTCCCTTGCTAACTAGTTTTCCCATGTTCTCAGTCGCATCATGTAGTGTTCAGGTGTCACAGCTGACTCAAGATGTATACATACATTTATTACTATTACCAATTTAAAAAACAATGTAATTTTTATTTTGTTTAGCCTGGTTGAGCTACTTCACAATCTTTCCACATTCCCCATAGCAACTATGTAAGTCCCCTCTGCGGTACAAACACTGCAGGTTGGGAATCTCTGGCCTAAATGGGCCATCACTAAGACTCATGGCTTAGCAGTGCAAACAGATCGTGCAGATATGAAGCACATCAAGCAACGTCAATGTTTTTTCAATCTAAATTCCAAGATTACTTCATTTTTTAGCACAGTGCCAGACCCCAGTCACAGCCAACATCTGAATACACCATCACTCACTGAAATATTACAGACATCAGAAACACACAAGCAGCAGGGATTTGAAAAATGAATCCACGTAGTCACACGGTCCGTCTAATAATTAACGGATGCTATGACTCAACATGGTCACAGCATGGTAATTATCTGCGGAGGCTGTCATATTTATTTAACTAGGAAGCTAAGACTGCTGAAGTCCAGCCATGTCATATGTTGGATCGTGTCAGATTGAAACCATGACACATTAAGCTGACTCCCCCCCCCCCACCACCTCCCTCTCTCTCTCTCTCTGTTGAGGCAGGGTGGTCCTCACTCTGGCTCCGGCCTGATGTGTGTGTATGTGAGACTGTCACAACAACATGACCCCCAGAAAATCTCTAACATACACACTAATTCTGCTCAGACACGCACATCTTGCATTTCCACATGCACACACACACACACCAAAACCTCTGTCCCGTCTGCAGGGACAGAAACAACAAAGCTGCCATTGACACTGACCCTAACCTCCATCCCATCTCTCCATCCCCCTGGCCCTCATCACCCTCCCACGTTGCCCGGGCCCGACGCTGGCCACAGGGCCGAGAATGCGGTTCAGGTGCAGGACTCTGCTGTTTCCAATTAGCGGGGTATAAATTAGCATTGCTCTCTCCTGTCCTCTCTCCAAACATTGTTGTCTCTTCATCCTTGTCGACCCTCCACACTTCACTCTGCCTCTGACCTCCCGCCTGTATCACTCCAACACATAAATTCACCTCCTTTATGGCTCTTGTCGGCAACCTCTGCACTCCCCTAACTCATGCTCTGTGCTGTTAATGTGCAGTGCATTTGGTATAAAACCCTCCATTTTCAGTCAATGAGAGTATAAATCCATTGCCATATATCTGACTTTGAAAGGAATATAACTTCTGGTTTTACTGTACAGTCTGGTTACTGTATCCGAGATATTTCACAGAAGACAAGGACATAACCTGACACATGCGCTCCACATTGCAGCAAGGCATGCACTGATAAGGTTACACTGAGATTCAATTACACTGCGAGAGGAAATGTAGCCTTATTCCTGGACTTATTACACAGTGTGTTTGCGAGCTTTTTCTTCCACAGGTCAGTCTGTTAAACTGAGTGTTATTTTTCCAGGGCGGAGAGATCAGCTGCAGTGTAGCCAAGAAGGACCTGAGGTCACCCTGGCACTGAGAGTTCACATCTGTTCAAATAAACCTCCACTGTGCCATCAGCAGTAAAAACACACACACACACACACATGCGCACACACAGACACACAGACATTCACTACACAAACGCACATACACGCATGCATGCAGTGGTTGAATATAACTAAGTACATTAGACTTCCCAAGTACTAAATTTAATGCTTCTACTTCTACTCATGTTGCACTTTTTATTTAGTTATTTGTTACTTTTCAAATTAAGATTGCACAAACTGCACGTATGATATTCCCAACCACAGCTACTTGCACCAGAGGAGGAGCTTCTGCAGATGCCAGGACTGGAAAGATTATGAATTAATTCAACTAATCTGTATGTTTAATGCAACATTTTCATGCAGGACTTTTACTTGTAAAGGATCTGAATACTTCCTCCAGCGCTGCATACATGCATGCAGAAATGCTGATGTACACATTTTCTTTTACAAAAGCACACACACACCACTTAAAAGACATTAAACAGATAATTTAAAAGGTAAGGAAATAACAGGCAACCGCCATGAAAATATTTCATCATTTACTTTCTCCACATTCCTGACTTTGGCACCTGTCATGTGTGCGGTTTTTTCTTTTTTCTTTTTTTCTTTTTACAAGCCCAAGCCGCTGTTACAGAGAACACAGCACACGGGAGGGAAATTTACAGAGCGTGTCCTCCCGAGGCTGTGCAGTGTTCACAGGGATCAAATACTCCCAAGGTGTACTGTGTGTGTGTATATAACTCTATATTCCTCTCCGCTGCAGCTACCACCACCAGCGCTGCGGCCACAGCTTTTTTATTTTTTATTTTTTACAGAGCTCAGGACCTCAGTGTGCCCTCTGAGTTTTCTCTTTATGAGCTCTAGCTCATCCCTTGACTTGCAGAGAAAACAAGAGCAGAGTAGGCTTTTATAGGACTCCTGGGGAAAACACAAAGGAGGAGGAGGCGGGAAAAAAAAAAAAAAAATAACGGAGCAAAGTTTTTAGCAGTCAGTTGAAGGCTTCTGCTCTGTGAAGGATGGCAGGGGGGAGAGGAGACGGATAGAAGAAGTTAAAGTGTTGGCTGCAGGATTAGACAAAATGTTGCCCCATTTACTGCAGCCTCTGACCTTCAGCTGCCTGGAAGATGTCAGAAAAATGTTAGAGAGAGGTGAAGCAGATGAAGATGAAGAGAAATACAGAGCAGGCACAAGGAGGGTGTGAACTCCCCCCCCCCCATCGACACGAGCTCACTTACGTGGGCTCCCTCCTCCACAGGAGTCCCGAAGATAAACACGGCTGTTCATTTAACATCTTTCACCTCTCCTCCTGACCCTCGGTTCATCCCTCCTTTTTACCCTCATGTCCACCCTTCTCTCGAAAACTTTCTCTCCTCCTCTCCTCTTTGTTACTTCCTCTTCTCTCCCTCTGTCCAGATGTTTGGCCGAGCAGCAGCAGCAGACGCAGGGAGAGAGAGAGGGAGAGAGAGAGGGCCTGGGGCTACGCGGTGGGGATCTTCGGCGTGGACTGGAATGCTGACCCTCTATCCATCTCCATCAGGGGAGACGCATTTGTTTGACTTGAGATGTGATTGTGTTTTCTCTTCCCCACACCTGCAGCTTCCTCTGAACCGTGCACTCCCCTCCCTCCCTCCCT
>NW_019525478.1:382082-387599 GCF_002814215.2 Seriola lalandi dorsalis
AGGACTCTCTGGACTCTCACTGATCAATTGCTTTAACTTGGAAAAACACACATCCAGCTGCTACTGCTTTTCCTCATGTTTTATATTTTCTGCTGGTGTTCCCTTGGGGCCGACCTGCAGGGGAGGAAGACCTGCAGTTGCATATCGGCTATAACAAACACAGTTTTTGGTGAGTATTTGAATCCGATGAAGTCATGAAACGAAGCAGGCGTGCACGGACCATTGACAGCTCCTGTCTCTCCTTGCTGTTTGTTGTCACTTCGGCTTTGATTGACTGCTGCGAGATCAGGCCTCTGGGGGAGTAGTGTCGTTATCAGAGGCAGCTCATGAGGGATCTGCATAAAATAATAAACCTCCTCCGTGTTATGATGGTGTTCCCTCCACCCGGAGCTGAGCCGGCATTGTGACGTTCAACAAACTGCGGTTTTTGGTGCAGATCAAACGTTCCCCCCTCGTTTTTGAATTTATCATGCAGCAAAACCCGCCCTCATTAGTCAATGGCACTCAGCAAGTTGTAGCGTCTAATTCTGTGGGGCCGCCCAAACTTATCACCCTTCATTTCAACATGGTGGGCTGCCCTGATGCCGAAACCCTCTCAAGCTTTTCCAGACATCTGACAACAGCCACATTTATTTATTGACTTCATTTCGCTTACAGGGCAGCCTTTACAGCTCCCTTGAGTGATACAGAGTTAATGTAGAACTGTTCATTGCTCGTGAGTGTTTTTTCACTCCTCCTCCTCTACCACCACCTCCTTCTCCCTCCTTTTAAACTGTTCTTAAGTGTTTAAACACTCGGGTAATGACGTGCTGTTGTGGAAGCGAAAAACCATGTGGGATAAAAAAAGAAAAAACATCCATGTGGGCTTTTCCCCCTGAGGAGAGAGTGAACCACCGAGGATGGGATGAGAGTGAGGAAGGCCCTGTTAATCAAAATGAATGAGCACCTCTCAGGGCCGTTGTGTTGACGAGGCCACGGAGGAGCTCTCAGCCCCCTTTTGCTGCGCTCTGGGTGTAAAGAGAGATCCAGACGCTCTTGGGCCTCGGCTGCAGCTCTTCCTTCACTTACTTCCTGTTTGCTCCGTCCAGCATCAGGTACAGCAGGTCAGAATGATTGAAACCGTTATTGCATTTTGTCATTTTGTGTGACATACTCCCACAGCTCTATCAGATGAACTCAAATACCCTCCATCAACACCAGCTGTAATGTTACTAATGCAATATTTCCAACCATACACTACTAGCTTTTTTTTTTTTTTTTTAACAATTTTTCCATATTCTATTTCTATTTATAGTTCTATCTGTTTATTAATTTTAGCAAACTGTTAGGACTCAGTATGCTTGCCAACTAGTTTCTACATTATTTTCAGTGGCAAGATGTTTGTTGATGTATGTCGTATGTCTGTTTTCGTTCAGATTAGTTGAGCTACTCCAGAAATATGAAGGTAATTTTCCCAGATAGGCTGTATAATTAAAAATATACCAGTGACTCTGACACTGACTGATGTATGGACAGAGACTGTGCTGTGGCATTTACTGCATTTACTTTGAGAAACAGAACTATAAAAACCTAACTCAATTTGTTCACAAGCTTTTCAACATGTTGCTTATGAAGGAATAGTTTAGTTGTCTCTTACCAAACGTTGGATGAGACGTCTGATAGGCTACAACTCTCATGTCTGTGCGGTAATGAAACTACCACTGGCATCTTGCTAAGTTAGCTTAGCATAAAGACTGCTGGAAGCAAGTGGGAAACAGCAAGCCAGCATATCTAACGTTTACTAAATAACATGGATATCTTGTTTGCTGAGCAAGAAAACCAAAGTTAAAAACAAGTTCTAGCTAGCTGTGGCTAGCCTTAATGCTAACTATGATAAGTTAGCTAGCTGCTGGCAGTAGCTCAATATTTTGCATACAGATATAAAAGTGGTAAGACTTTCTTAACTCTCATTAAATAAGTGAATAAGCATATTTCCTGAAATGTCAAATTTCCTTTATGAGAGCGATATATATATATTTGTAACAGGTAAAAACTTCTGTTGACTTCCCCTGAGCTTTAACAATGTCCCTGAGCTACCTAAGCTGAGACTGCTAAATATTAACCCTCCACAGTCCATTCATTTTGATGATTTTTTTTATACATTAATTTTTGTCACACACATTTTAAAATGTCTCTGATCCACATGCAATGTGTCGTTTTTTCAGCACAAACTCACTGTAAGTGCGAGGAACTCAAGGTACATGAAATATAACGCAGGCACCTCTGAAAATATTCATGATCAATCAAAATATTATTATAGAAAAGCTCAAAGTTGTTAAAACTATTGTTTTACTATCTATACACACCAATATAGAAGAAATGTGTGAGAAATTAAAATATAATAGTCTATTTACACAAAAATGGATTTTACTCCAACTAATTTTTGTGCCCTTTTCACTTATAATTCAATTATAAATCATTTAAATAATTGAAAATATTAACAATTCAGACTCCCACAGTCCCACATCAGCACTTTCAATAAATTTTTTCAGCTTGTTGCTACATGATATATAAAGTTATGTAACTGTAAATAAAACAGTGTCCACAGACGGACTCCGTGAAGTTCGTCTTGGAGGGAAGAGCCACAGCTACATAAATCTGCATAACTGTAAGTATCAGTTCCATGTGCATTAAATTACTTATGTGAAAAGAAAACAACAGTGGGCCAAGCACAGAACCTTGAGGCGCTCTACAAACCAGCAGTTTGTACTGTTCCCACTGACGTTCACACACTGTGACTTACCTGAGAGCTCATTGCTAAACCAGCCAACTGCTTGTCATTAAATGGCCTTTAGCAATATCCAGCTGTTTTTGTTTTTTTTTTCCTTTCACAGATGGCATTTGCTGGAGAAAGTTTTTTTTAATTTTTTTTTTATCTCAGATAGTTGAAGACATACTAAACACAGATGAAATACGAGCTACAGTATTTTGGCCAAAGTAGTCTGATTGGAACATGAATGTTTTCACAGGCTGAACTGAAATCATATTAAGTTGGAATAGAAGAAGAGACATTATCGCCATAATTTCATTAAAAGAGCTGTAATTATTGGTGGCGACGGCTTACATTACCCAACAGTTATTATTGCATTGCAGTCTTCTGCCTTTTGAGGCTTATCATGTTTTGCTGTTTTTCCTTTTTAACTGATTGAATTTAGGTTCTCTCTCTCTCTCTCTCTCTCTCCTCTCCCTACTGTTGCTCCTACTGCCTTTCACAGAACGCCTTCAACTCAGCAGCTTTTTCAAATTTGGGGCTTGCGACACTCAGCCAAAAGCCGCAAATTACCCCCCTCTAGCAGCAGCGAATTAGGAACAATTTTGTGTTAGCTATAAAAAAAAGAGAGAGAGAGAGAGAAGTGAGGGGAAAATATAGCTTACACCAGGGACCACCAACAGAGGCAGCATGGGATGAACGGCTCGTTGGCCGACAGTTTGGGTGGCAGGGCGGTGCTAGAAAGCAGCCTCAGTGTTCTTCAGAGCAATCAATCCTATCATATCACATCTACATAGTACGGCACAACATCCATTACCAAACACAAAGGCCTGAATTAGTGGATTTATGTAGCTGTTACAGGATGTTTGCAGGCCTATGAATTGGCTTTACAGTTCCCTGAGCACACAGAGACCTGCAGCAGTGATAAAAAACTAAAACGCAGGCCTGTCCTCCGACACTGACAGCGTTACAGCACCCAGTCGTATTCACTCTGGTGACACTGGAGAGGGAAGGGAGCCATTTCTTCCGTATGAGGTGACAATTCGCCGCCTGGAGTTTTCATTCTCTCTTTTCGAAGAGGGTGGGATTTTTGATTTCCCTCCCTGCACTATGTGGTTGGTCCTTAACTCCGAAAGCATTAATGTAAAAAGGGGTCTTTTTCTTGTTTCTTACAAAGCGTGAGGTTTGGCATGCCCACTTAATCTGCTTCCATTGAGCCAATCCATGTTTTTCCCATTCTGGCACCCCTTCTCTACTCCCTTTTAAAATCCATTTCCAAGTTGTAATATGCCACTGCAGACGTTATTGAGGGGAGAAAACCAAATGTAATGGGGGAGAGAGGTGGAGAGAGAAAGTGCAGACGGAGAGAGAGAGACATTAGGAGTGAATGGGGAGAAATAGAGAGGGAGAGGCAGTGAGGGAGGTTTCCAACTATTAACTGGCTCCTTTTCAAACATCCCCTGCTCTTCATGGCGATGCCTGGCGTGGAAGGCAGACCACTTTGTCTTCCTCCGGGATCAGTGGGAGCGGGCGGGCCGCAGCCAGGTTGGGGTTACTGACTCTCATTAGGCCTCGGACTCCTACAACTGTAATAAGAGCCCGCACATTTACAGCCTGACCCCTCTCTGACACATCTTGGCCCAGATGTTAATTGTGCTTCCTGCTCCCCTTTTGATTAAATGACAGAGAGTTTTAAGTCTTTGTTTGTGCGGCTAATGGCTCTCATTTAGTGCAATAAGTGGTTTAGGGGCTGCTGTGGGTGACATCACGCCGCCGCAGCCTTTCATCTCGGGCCTGTAAAGGGTGAGCAACGTCTGCCGGTGTTTGGAGGCCTCCTACCTGCACACGCTGCACAAACCTGGAGAGCGGCTGCTGCGGCGATGCCAAGCAGCGTGGGCAGAGTGAGGGCATGAAGTCGCCAGCTGGGGAACAGTAGGGCACCGGGAAGGCTGAAAATAGAGTGAAACAAGGAGGTGGGGGGTGGGGAATGGGGGGGTCAAGGCCAAGTGCCACCCAGTTACATACAGATTGGCTGCTTCACAGGCTCCTTGAGAAACAGATGTGGTGTAGAGGAGGATCTATCTGCTATTAAACCTTGAATGCAACTGCGGATTTTCTTAAGATGCCTAATGGAGCAGTGCATTTCCTCCAGACCTTGGCTGGCAGCAATGAGCCATGGTCAGAGGGGGAAGAGTAGAATATAGAGGGTTCAACATAGTTTGGTTTATTTGGGAATTATTAAAACACAATGTTGAAGTTTAGCGAGCAAACCTAAAGTATTTAAAGAAGTCACAGACATATTTTTTGCTTTCTGCGTCATCAGATCATTCACTCGCTCTGCTCTCAGTTTCTGCTGTTTGTTTTTTTGTCTTTATACCTTTTCGTTTCCTCCATCGTTTTGCTTCTTTTCATCTTGATTTTATTGTCCCCTCTACCCCCAGCTGCAGATCTTTCCTCCCTCTCTCTCTCTCTCTCTCTCTCTATTTTCTCCCACCCCACTCTGAGCGCGTGGCTGAGGTGTGAGATCATTCTCCTTCTGGGTGGCTTTCCTGCTATATGTCACTGTCATCTGTTGGCACTGAGGCTTGAGGGGGGGTCCCTTTTCCAAAAACACACCGCACTCCGCTTCACCACCCTGAGCATAATAAATTCTTGGGCACGAGACCGGAGAGGGGTGCACCAACGGAGTAGCGTGTTTTACTGGGCTTGGCAGGGCAACACATGGACCGGTGAGAGAGGGGAAAGCAGGGGGGGTGGTGGGGGTTGTT
>NW_019525478.1:387619-441009 GCF_002814215.2 Seriola lalandi dorsalis
TGCTGCAAAAGAAGGGTGGAAGATTTATAATTGAATAACTCCCTGAAGCAGGGCAGCGGGGATTGGCCCTGCCAGGAAAAGCAAACGCCAAGGAGCGAGCGAGGCCTGTGGAAGTCAGCCATTAAAGTGAGAGGAGAGAAAACCTCAGCTGTGATCCGCCTCAGCAGAAAGGTGCGAGATTTACTAATGATAACTGAAAAACCACAACACCTACCTACTTTATATCCACCGAACTCTGATCCCAGAGCAGCACACGCCTCCAAACACTGACGCAAACACACATCAGGCCGCGGGAAACAGCTGTTCAGTTCAACAAAACAAACAAACCTAAAAAAAAAAAAAAAAAGGCTCAAAATGAACCAACGGCTTGTTTTGATCCAGTGTCACTTATTTGTTTATTAACTTGAAGTTAATTGCCCATGTGAAGTGTGATGAGTTCGACCCATGAGCTCAGATTCCACCATAAAACTGTCACAGATTTATTGTCAGTCGTACAAAGTTAAAACCTGTTACAAATAAACACGTTATTGTTAAAATAAAGCAGATTATAACTGTTCACAACCATTTGAATAATGACAGTAATATTGTAGGATAATACTAATGTTGGAGCTGTGTTGATCCACATTGAACCAGCACTTTTTAAGACAAAGGTTTGTTTTGATGCAGTAACACAACATTAATAAAGACAAGAACTGTGGATCAAACCATCGTCACCAGTTTTCTACCCATGATAATGAAATATTGCTTTTGTGCTCAACTTTCACCCTGTGATTTTATTTTGTAGATACTCACTAAAAAAAAAAAAAAAGTGGGTTAAAAATAAACTCAGTAAAATAAAACACTGACATTGAGTCAAACCCAAGTTATAATAATAATAAAGATAATAAACTTTATTTCTATAGAGTCTTTCAAAACCAGCGCTACAGAGACACAGAGATAAAAGAAATAAAACCCAAAGATTTAAAGAACATTGAACATTAAAACCCTGATCTCAAAGTTGAGAGAGAAACATTAAGTCAGTGCTGCTCCTGTGCTGCATTGACCCAATCTGGGTCAGTGTAGCACACTTTTTAACCCAGGTGATTTATAGTCTGTCTCTTATGTTTAAAAAAAAAGCAACATCAGGCTATAAGACAGGAAAAATATTTGAGGGGAATTTATTCCAAATTATGCATTTCAGAGTCTCTGGAACAACATAACCGCATTGTTTTTCCTGTCCTGACTGAACTTGCAGGGGTTATCCCAGAATGCATCACTCTGCCTTCTTGGACTCTGGGTCTTTTTTCTGTGGAAGCAGAAGGAGTGAAGGCGGCGAGGCGGGGTGCTCTACCAATGAGTTTATCTTGCCTGTTTGGCTTGGCGTTGGTAAGTGGAGAATGAAAGCATGGTGGAGCGGCACTGTCAGGCATGAATGGAGTTCTGACTGAGTCGACTCACTTTTCCCAGAGAACGCAGCCCCACATCGGATGAGTTATGATAACTCAGGACTGATAATCCACGTGGAACTGAGCAGAACCTGCAGCGGTGTAACACGGCATGCACCACTGACAGGTTGTCACATAAATGTACATTCATCACGTCCACTTAAGTGATGAATCATCTTAATATGACGCTGAGTAAAGTTCTCTGGTGACAAAGCAGCGCCCTTCTTTCCCATTCTGAGTGACTTCGCAGATTATATTAAATGTTTAAAGTTTCAGGCGTCTCGCAAATTTAAAAAAGGCTGTAAAGTTAAAAAAGAAAAAAGAAAAAGAAAAAGGTAAAGTTAAAAACGGGAAAATCTTGCTGCCAATCATTAAAAAAGAAGCTTTTCCTCATAATACAAGTGAAGATTTAATAAACCATGTCACACTCAATGACGCACAAAGGAAAAAGGAAAGTAAAAAGGCTTTCAGCAGTGAACTGGCACCTTTTTACCTCCTTCAGCATGGAAAACTGATGTGCAGTCACAGCTACACACACACACACACACACACACACACACAAGCCTGGAGTGTCTGACTTGCTTATTTTATCAGGTGCACCATGTTTCCCACCCCCCCTAAAAAAAAAAAAAAAAAAAGAAAGCACCCTGATGTCTCCCCCTCCCTGGCTGCCAATCAGAGTTTGTCTGCTTCAGTTTCTCCTCATAATGAAAAAGATTTCCTCAGTCTTACCTGATCATCATGTTCAACCATATTAAACTGCACTGAAAGTCAAATATCCCCCGTGTCATCACGACCTGTTGCATGCTAGTTATGACATGCAGGATCATTTCCTGCCTCTCTCTCCTGCAGCTTCATGTTTTCAGTTTTGACTAAAGGACCAAAGTAAAAAAAAATAAAATAAAATAAATCTCCAGCTGTATGTTTGGCTTTCCAATCAGATAAGTTCTAATAGCAGAGAGACTGTGGTGTGTGATATGAATCTCATGTTGGATCAGTGTAACCACAGCTCCTGCCGCACTGTTTAAGATTAGCAGTACAAATATTAGACATTTGGTTGTGGCAAAAAAAAAAGAGAAAACCTCAAAACAGATTGAATTAAATCTAAGCATCAAAAATTGGGCGAGTTTGTCAAATTTCCTGAATGGAGGAAAGGAAGAAAAAAAAGAGGAGGCTCAATGAGAAAGTCTCCTCTGTCTTTCAGGAGTGGGCAACTTAACAGCTCGCCATCAGGTAACAATCTTTTTATTTGTTTCAGTCCCTCGCTGGGTGCCAAAGTCTGCGAAAGGACTGAGCGTGCGGTGTGATCCATCAGCCCCGTCCAAGAGCTTCAGCATGGTAATCCATCTAAACCAGACTCAGAATAGAATTAAATAAATACTTCCATGCTCTGAAACCTAGAATTATTTTACTACTGTCATTCTCACTGCAGAGCGGCGCTGCCTGCACTTAAATGAAAAAGAAAGGAAAAATAAATCAGATAATGTGAATTAGTAGCGTGGAGGAACGGGTGGAAAGTTTTGGGATAGATTTACTGATCACACTCAATATACGTTCACTGATTCGTCCTAATCACTCCGGGTCCGCTCAAGCACAAAGATGAACTTACTTGTTTTAGGTTTAATTGTAGATTATGATCTTGATTTAATCGTGTTGAGTTTCAGCCAAAACACCAGTTTTACATTAATACAACAGTCTGTAAACAGAACAAACAACCTGTTCGCAGTCAGACTGTAAAATGTTAATTCCACATAAAAAATTTTTATGATTGTGAAACTGAACTGTTGGATTTTCTTTTTTCTTTTTTTTTTAACGGAATAAACTGACTTTCCATTGGCTGTCAAAATTCACTGTAAAAAGCAAAAGTGTGGGATTTTAACTGGGAAGTTCCATCTTTAAAATTCAGAATTTGAAGCTCAAATGAGACTTTTTAAGAAGACAAAAACAGAATTAGAAAAAACTGTCAACCAACATTTTCTGGACTGAACTTCCTCTTTAATAATAACAATAATAACAATAATAATAATATAAATAATCACAGATAAGCAGTGATCCACCTGCAGGTCCAGCTCCTCTGTGGAGACTTTAGGAGCAGAAAGCGGCTTCAAGACTGAACTTATCTCATGAAAATGTGTTGTACAGATTTTCTCGCGGGAACAAGATGTGTCTGTGTGTGTGTGTGTGTGTGTGTGTGTGTGGCTCTGCAAAATAAGGCAATTATATGCATGTATGTTTTCAGAGCCAGAGTTTTAGCCATGAACAGCACACACACACACACACACACACACACACACACACACACACACACACACACACACACATGGCAGGCCTGTGCGCTTTAAAGCTAAATGGTTCTTTTAGGCTGAAATTCACCAGCTGCTGACAGATGTTGATCATGGAAACTGTCATTGTTCCTGTTTATTTGTAACTACAGGCGTTAATAGAAGCGTTAATAATCCTGGAGCCTCCGGACTGACTCTGACCTTGACGCTCCAGGACTCACGGTGTGAAAAGCTGCTTCTTCCCCATCACCTTTTTTAAACATTAAATTCATTATTTTACAAGCTGTTTTATTTTATTGTCACAATATATTAAATAACTGGCTAATAAAATACAATTACGCAAATTACTGACTTGCTGAAAATACCGACCACCGAGTATTTGGAATGAGTGAAATATTTGTTTTGTCTTTCTGATTATTTTAGAAGTGAAGCAGAAATGCTCTGTAATGCACCTGCAGCTTATTTTAATGGCAAATTTGTTCTTCAGCGTTTTCAATGCAACACTTTAACAATTTAATACAATTATTTTATTATATATAACTGTCATCATCGCGAGTCAGAGTCAGGGCCTGAAGTGAAATCAGCGCAAGAAAGAGTCAAAACACAGGAACTGAAATTTAAAGCAACAGAACATAAGACATAAAAACAAAGAGTGTAGCTTTACACCTAAACTCTGTGTTTTTATTTATTCATTTAAATTATTATTTCAAGGTCATCCATGAGCTGAATAAAAAGCTTCACGTGACCACATGGATCTGTAGAAAATACAACTGAACGCAAAGTTTAAATATTCACTTTTATTTCTTTCCAGAAAAAAGTAAAAGAAACTCGTCATTTAAATATTTAAACAAAAGATGATAGTTCAAGATCAGTTTTTAAAAAGGCGCCTGATAAAAGGTTGTTTTTTTTTATTTTATTTTTTTGCCATAACGGAAGGAAGGAGGGAGAGTTTGTAACATATCTACAACATTCCTTAAAACAGATCCATCCAATCTCCAGAAACGGAGCTTCTGTGTAGATTGTCTCTGTTACCTGAGAAAACACGAGTTCAAAGTGTCTTTAACGTGATTACTCATTGTTAGCAGTGTTGATGTGTTTGACCAGGTCCACGGTGCCACGATGAGTCTGTAGTTTCTGATACTCCTGGTGTAAACTGAGGAAGTGCGGAGCCGCCGCCGGGTGGAAGAGCGCCGGGGAGGCGTAGGCAGCGCTGGAGGTCAGGGGAGAGGAGTACGCGGTGCACTGGGCCGGGGAGAAGGCTTCGATGCCGGGCTGCGAATGGAGGAAGGCTTTGGCTGTGAGTGCGCCGCGGGAGAAGAAGCTGGACAGAGCCGGCAGGATGCTGCTGACAGGTGGGATGGTGGCGGGACCGCACGGCGAGGGCGCGTGGTGATGGAGGTAGGGGTAAATCTCCAGACTGGGCAGCTGCAGAGCCGCTGTGCCGAGCCCGTAGGCGCCGTGCGGGAAGCCGTGCAGTCCGCTGGGCTCCAGGTGCTGCTCCTTGAGCGGGTCGAAGCGGAAATGCTGCCGCTTGAAGCGCTTCCTCCTCCGCAGAAAACTCCCGTTCTCAAACATGTCCGAGGAGTTTGGATCCAGAGTCCAGTAGTTGCCCTTCCCGGGGTTCCCGGGCTCTCTGGGCATCTTTACAAAGCAGTCATTGAGCGACAGATTGTGTCTGATAGAGTTCTGCCAGGCGGGGAATTTCTCCCGGTAATAAACGAAGCGGTGGCTGATAAAGTCACAAATCTCGCTGAGGGTGAGCCGCTTCTTTGGACTCTGCAGAATGGCCATCGTTATCAGAGCGATGTATGAGTATGGAGGCTTCACCGACGTGGGACCTTTGGCTTTAGCAGGAGTTGCACACGCCGGTTCTGGGCTGTAAGTGTCCCGGTCTTTACTCTGGCTGCTGGAAGTCTCCGTGCCGCGGTCCTGCTCGCTCCGTGACTCATCCGAAGGTAAAAGTTGCTCCTCTCCGTTATCTTTGAGTCCTTCCCCCACCACGTCGATAACAATATCCTCCATGATTTCCAAACCCAATGTCATAGTAGATGCCCGCCGGTAAAGCCAACACCACCTGCCAACAGGTGGGACAGTGACAGCTCTTCTCTTTAAAGCGACGAACAGATTTTTACGCGCGATTCATCTCCATTCACAAAACGGTGAGAAATCCGAGCAACAATCCTCCTCCTACTTCTCAGGAAACAGACTCTCCAAACCGCAAAGCATCTGCGCTGATATCCTTTATTTTAATACCTTAAAGCGCAAAAGAGCGGTCAGCGAGGGATCGTGCGTAAAGCGTAAAAGTGTGTGCGTCCTCCGAGATGTCCAGCATCATCTGTAATCTCCGTTGCTTTCCTGCGGGTCGGGTGGATGTGATGTCACGTCGAGGCACGAGGAAGAAGATTCTGACCAATGGAAACGACGCAACGGGTACCAAGAAGGCCTATACCAGCCTCCCAGTGCACTCTCATCATCAGCGCATCAGTGCCAAGTGGACGCGGACGTCAGAGATCCGTCCACTAAAAACATCCTAATGAACAGGAAAACAAAGGGAGATTTTTTTGGAGAGGAATAAACATTTTTCCTCATTAGGATAATTTCAGAGTCGTGTTGAAATGCTCAATTTGAACAATATGAGTAAAATAAACACCAGGATAGTTTATAGTTGGACTATAAGTCCAAAAAGCGCCATAATCATTCGGAAAAATGTGGTCCACAACATTCATGGCGGCTGTTCCTGAGATATAACTTTTTTATTTTTATTATTATTTTCCAGAAAGAATTCCGAAGACTTCAGAAGAAGAAGAATTTAAAAACCAGAAGGAATTTAAACAATTATTGAAATGTGTTTCTTTTTTCTTCTTAAAAAAACAAGAAGTGGAAACCTGCACAAAGAAACAAACACAGGCATCTAAGGTGATCTAAATGTGCAGCGGTGCAAAGTGATAATAAAAGACACGATAAACACATATTTAGATTTTTAAGCTGATAGGCTCTGTGGGGACATCAGACCCTGAATTTAAACTCCGAGGGGGAAAATCCCCAAACACTTCTCTACGTGAGGTAGGGGCTAAAGCCTTAATCCCTCTGGAAGGCTGCTGCAGCCGCACTTTACGCACACACTTGACGCACAATTACATGTTTTCAGACGAAGGATAAAACTGCAATGACTGATTTTATGCTGCTGTGAAAATAATAATTTGTTGCCTGCCCTGCGCTGTGGCTCCTTTTGAATAAACCGTTTAGAGGTAGACTGTGTTCCCTTTGCAAAAACCTCCAGAGGTTGCACTCATACTTCACTTTCCCTGAGAGACATATTGATAAATATCACCATGTGTGAAATGGAGAAGGAATAATATTTAATCTGCAGTCTGCATAACCTGAGATTACTGAGGCAGAAACTCTACACTCTCTGTTCTCCACTTGAGCTCAGACTTATCAGAGTCCGGTCCGCCATAACCCCGTCAGATTATCTGCTTTAATAAATGGCAACTGAAAGTAGGATGGTGATATTGGGATGAAAGTAATAGATTTTCACTTGCTGGGACATAAAAGAGAAGTGAGGAGAGGAGGGCGCTTTTGGTATTGTTGGGAGGCCTCTGGTTGTTTGTGTTTAATGATGGAGCCCTTTGTTGGGGATTCCCACATTTCCTGCCTCTAATCGTATTGATACCTCGGGGCAGAGGGGGACTGGGTCCGGGCTGGGTGGGCTATACGGTACCAGCAAAGCTGCAGATGATTTGCCAAATTCATCACGCATGTCTTCAGATTGGAAACAGGCCCGCGCGCGCTGTGTGGTTTCAATAAGGCCGGAGCAGGAGCGTCAAATCACTACAAAAGCTGAAGGTAAGGCACTAAGGCGAGATCGTCTGACGCCAGAACTTGCAGAGCCACGTGTTGAGAGTCGTTTCTGGGGACGAACGGCACCGGGGCCGATGATGGACACGACATTCCCAGATAATGGACCAAATTTCCCTGCGCTCGTGCAGCTGGTACTGAATGTTTCCCGATGTTACATTTGCAGATATGGCCTCCAATTTTTATTTCTGGTAATTTTATAGGACCTCCCGTCATGAAAGCTATGCAACATTAAATCTGGGGCTCAGTTTAAGGTGTTTTTTTTTCTCTTCTTTTTATAAAACAGGCGAAACATGGAACCGTTCAAATCAATAAAGCCTCTCTTGATCCAGAGGACACATTACGCACACATTTGAGCAACAATAAATCTGCTATCTAACAAAAACGGCCATTGTGGAGATCTTATTTGTTTTGTATCGCAGATGAATAAGTGGGAGAGTGAGCAGCCACCGAGGGCTTGGTGTAATAACATCATTTGGCAGGAACTAAACAGGCCTGGGGGATCTCAGTGGATCATTCAGGATAAATGAACCTACATCCGCGCAGGTCAGAAACAGGGTTGGATGAAGCTGTTACGGGCTACTTCAGTTGAAATGTTTTCTTATCTCAGTGAAAACTTGAGGCCGATCGCATGATTCAGAGAGTGATAAAATAAAATAAAAAAAAGCTGAGTGTGTTTTTCATTGGGAGAAGTTGAAGAGGCTTCAAAGAGCTGAGGTTGTTTTCACATAATGCCCCCCTCTCTCATCTTGATCCCCTTAAAGTCTTGGCAGTGCAGTGGACAATAATATAACGTGTAATTTAAGGTATCATGAATCATAACTGCATGAAACAAAGTCAGACAACGCAGAGGTGCTGGGCCAAACACACATCTGACACACACACACACACACACACACACACACACACAGGGCAGGGTATCTGTGTAAATTTCACGAGCTGAACTGGTCATTAACACAATATTTATGGGCTGTAACTCACAAACCGATGCCAACTGTTTCCCTGTATCTCGTCATCTCACTGTGAGGACCCTCCGCTCAGTCACTGTGTCTGTGTGGACCCGTTTATGAGGACCGACACATCTGTATCTGAGTCCCATCAGTCACAGGACAGTGGCACAAAGACTCTGTGGCGACATCTTGTGGCGTAAAAGCGAAACGCCCTTTTTATTTAAATGAGAGTAGACAAAATATTAGAAACACCTCTCAGTATAAACGTTTACTATTCAACAGCAACACAACAGAAATAAAACATCATAACCTTTATGGAGGAAGAATTTAAAGTAGGGCTGTTGTGTTAGCCTGTAGCTACATTAGCTTATAAACTAACTGAGTATATTTCGTTTTTGTTTTATAGTATAAAACAAAACTATACTCATCCAAACATTATTCACTCCCACTAAGATGTATTTATTATAAGTTCTAATGGAGGTTTCCATTTATTGCTATGTGGCTTTAATAAACATGTTGTCTTGGATTAGAAAGGTTGACTCATGGAGGCTAATTACTGAAATTATGTGTTAAAACAAGCAAATTCAGAATATGTATGTGTTTCTAATATTCTTTTTTAATGTAACTTTATAATATATGTTCAGGAGCAACATGATAAAAATAGACTTTAGGTTAAATCTTGCACATTTACAATATTACTGTTCCTACCAAAAAAAACAACAAACAAAAACAAGGGCATAGGTTTGCATATGGACGGTAGGGACATGTATAATAAGACGTTTTTATGTCTCGCTATACTATGACGTTTTAATGCCTTACTATACTATGTTGTTTTTATGACTTTTTATGCCTTAATATACTATGACGTTTTTATGGCTTTTAATGCCTTATTATACTGTGTTGTTTTTATGACCATCTATGCCTTACTACACTATGACGTTTTTATGGCTTTTAATGCCTTAATATACAATGACGTTTTCATGCCCTACTATACTGTGACTTTTTATGCCTTACTACACTATGACGTTTTCATGCCCTACTATACTGTGACTTTTTATGCCTTTTTATGCCGTACTATACTATGATGTTTTTATGCCTTTTTATGCCTTACTACACCATGACGTTTTTATGGCTTTTAATGCCTTACTATACTATGACGTTTTTATGGCTTTTTATGCTTTACTTTTATGCCTTACTATAGTATGATGTTTTTAATGGCTTTTTATGCCTTAATATACAATCATGTTTTTATTAATTTTAATGCCTTAGTATACTATGACGTTTTGAAGCCTTACTATACTTTGACGTTTTTATGGCTTTTTATGCCTTACTATAGTGTGACGTTTTTATGGCTTTTAATGTCTTACGATACAATGACTTTTTAAATGACCTTTTATGACTCACTGTACTATTTCGTTTTTATTACTTTTTATGGCGTACTATACTATGACTTTTTATGACTTTCTATAGTACGACCTTTTCATGATTTTTTATGCCTCACTATACTATGTCGTTTTTATGCCTTACTATACTATGACTTTTTTATGACTTTTTATGCCTTACTATACTATGACTTTTTTATGACTTTTTATGACTTTCTATAGTATGACCTTTTCATGATTTTTTATGCCTCACTATACTATGTCGTTTTTATGCCTTACTATACTATGATGTTTTGATTTTTTATACCTTACTATACTATGACTTTTTTATGACTTTTTATACCTTATTATACTATGACTTTTTTATGACTTTTTATGCCTTACTATACCGTGTTATTTTTATGAATTTTTATGCCTTACTATACTATGACTTTTTTATGACTTTTTATGCCTTACTATACTATGACTTTTTTATGTCTTTTTATGCCTTACTATACTATGACGTTTTTATGACTTTTTATGGTGTAGTATACTATGACGTTTTATGCCTTATTATACAATTTGGGTTTTATGACTTTTTATGCCTCACTATACTATGTCGTTTTTATGACTTTTTATGCCTTACTATACTATGACTTTTTTATGACTTTTTATGCCTCACTATACTATGACTTTTTTCCACCTTATTATACTGTGTTATTTTTATGACTTTTTATGCCTTATTATACCATGACTTTTTATGCCTTACTATACTATGCCCTTTTCATGACTTTTTATGCCTCACTATACTATGTCGTTTTTATGACTTTTTATACCTTACTATACTATGACTTTTTATGCCTTACTATACTATGACTTTTTTATGACTTTTTATCCCTTACTATACTGTGTCGTTTTTATGACATTTCATGCCTTACTATACTATGACTTTTTTATGACTTTTTATGCCTTAATATACTATCATGTTTTTATTACGTTTAATGCCTTAGTATATTATGACGTTTTGATGCCTTACTATACTATGATGTTTTTATGGCTTTTTATGTCTCACTATACTATGTTATTTTTATGACGTTTTATACCTTACTATACTATGACTTTTTATGCCTTACTATACTATGACTTTTTTATGACTTTTTATGCCTCACTATACTATGTCGTTTTTATGCCTTACTATACTATGATGTTTTGATTTTTTATACCTTACTATACTATGACTTTTTTATGACTTTTTATACTTTCTATACCATACTATACTATGACTTTTTATGCCTTACTATACTATGACTTTTTTATGACTTTTTATGCCTTACTATACTATGACTTTTTTATGACTTTTTATGACTTTCTATAGTATGACCTTTTCATGATTTTTTATGCCTCACTATACTATGTCGTTTTTATGCCTTACTATACTATGATGTTTTGATTTTTTATACCTTACTATACTATGACTTTTTTATGACTTTTTATACCTTATTATACTATGACTTTTTTATGACTTTTTATGCCTTACTATACTATGACTTTTTTATGTCTTTTTATGCCTTACTATACTATGATGTTTTTATGGCTTTTAATGCCTTACTATAATATCCTGTTTTTATGACTTTTTATGCCATATTATAGTATGACGTTTTGATGCCTATGTTTTTATTCCTTTTTATGCCTTACTATACTGTGTTGTTTTTATGACCTTCTATGCCTTACTATACTATGACTTTTTAATCACTTTTTATGCCTTATTTCCTATCATGTTTTTATTACTTTTACCGCCTTAGTATATTATGACGTTTTGATGCCTTACTATACTTTGACGTTTTTATGACTTTCTATGCCTTACTATACTGTGTTGTTTTTATGACTTTTTATGCCTTACTATACTATGATGTTTTTATGACTTACTATACTATGATTTTTTATGCCTTTTTATGCTTTAATATACTATCATGTTTTTATGAGTTTTTATGCCTAACTATACTATGATGTTTTTATGCCTTACTATACTATGATTTTTTTATGCCTTTTTATGCCTTACTATACTGTGTTGTTTTTATGACTTTTTATGCCTTACTATACTATGATGTTTTTATGCCTTACTATACTATGATTATTTTATGCCTTTTTATGCCTTACTATACTGTGTTGTTTTTATGACTTTTTATGCCTTACTATACTATGATGTTTTTATGACTTACTATACTATGATTTTTTATGCATTTTTATGCCTTAATATACTATCATGTTTTTATGCGTTTTTATGCCTTACTATACAATGATGTTTTTATGCCTCACTATACTATAATGTTTTTATGACTTTTTATGCCTTACTGTACAATGTTGTTTTTATGACTTTTTATGCCTTACTGTATAATGTTGTTTTTATGACTTTCGATTATTTACTATACTATTTTGTTATCATGACTCTTTATGCTTCACTATACTATGACATTTTTATGACTTTTCATGTCTTACTGTACTATGTTGTATTTGACTCTTAACGCCTAAATATACGATGACGTTTTTATGCCTTGCCAGACTATGTTTCACAGTCCTGCTATGTCTCCCAGTGTTTTCCCTTGTCTTGTTTGTCTCCCCTCCCCTGTGTATGTGTGTGTGTCTGTTTGCTTCCCCCGATATCAAGCGACTCAGTGGTGGCGTGGTCTGGACAGTAGCTCACCAACACACCTGCAATCTATCACTCATCATCTGCAGTATATCTACCCCGGTCATCCATCCATTCGTTGACTGCTCTTCACAGTGGTAGCTACTCTCTTGGCTGCTCTGATAAGTTAATGTATCCACAGAGTTATCTTGTGATTCAGTGATCATCCCAGTCTTTTGTTTGTAGTAACTTTTTGGTCTCCTGTGCTCCGGAAGACTTTCTGATTGGTGGGCTGTTAATCATGCCACACTCCGCCGTTGCCACGCCACACCACCCACCTGCTTTTGGTCTCCAGCCGTCCCTCGTGTTTCCAGAGTGTTTAGCCCAGCTGCCTCTGGACTCCAGTGTCCTCCATACTCTTGTGTCATGTTCTCACCAGACACGTCGACTCCCTGGACCCACTCCCCCTCCAAAATCACCATCACCATTACCCTATCCCTAATAAACTCCCTTAAACAGTTATTGCTGGTGTGTTTTGTGTTCTTTCTCTGCTCTGGGGTCAAACATCACTTCTGACAAAAATGTAACACTATGTCGTTTTTATGACTTTTCATGTCTCACTATACTATGTTATTTTTATGACTTTTTATGCTTGACTATACTATGAACTTTCATTTTTATACCTTATTATACTATGACTTTTTTAATGACTTTTTATGATTTTTTATGCCTAACTTTACTGTGTCATCTTTATGACTTCTTATGCCTTACTATATTTTGACCGTTTTATGACGTTTTTATGCCTTAATATACTATTTGGTTTTTGAGACTCTTTAGGCCTTACTATACAATGCTGTTTTTATGCCTTACTATACTAAGACTTTTTCTGCCTTTTTTTTTTTTTTTTTTTCCTCACTGTCACAAAGTTGTATTAAAATCCCCAGTCCACACCAACACAGACACAAGAAGGCAAATGATTTAATATACAACAGTCAAAGAACAAGACAAGACAACTAAGAAGAAACAACAAAGAGCTACAGGCCCATATCAACAATCACACAATGGAAATACATGAGCAAAAAAAATAAAAAAAAATGTCAGACTCTTCCCCAAGGCCCAGAGTATTACTATATGCCTTACTATACTACGACTTTTTATGCCTTACTATACTATGACTTTTTTATGACTTTTTATGCCTTACTATACTATGACTTTTTAAATGACCTTTTATGCCTTACTATACTATGACTTTTTATGCCTTACTATACTATGACTTTTTTATGACTTTTTATGCCTTACTATACTATGACCTTTTTATGACTTTTTATGCCTTACTATACTATGACTTTTTATGACTTTTTATGCCTTACTATACTATGACTTTTTAAATGACCTTTTATGCCTTACTATACTATGTCGTTTTTATGACTTTTTATGGCGTACTATACTATGACATTTTATGCCTTACTATACTATGATTTTTTCATGACTTTTTATGCCTTACTATACTATGACTTTTTAATGACCTTTTATGCCTTACTATACTATGTCGTTTTTATGACTTTTTATGCCTTACTATACTATGACTTTTTATACCTTACTATACTATGACGTTTTTATGACTTTTTATGCCTTACTATACTATGACTTTTTTATGACTTTTTATGACTTTCTATAGTATGACCTTTTCATGACTTTTTATTCCTCACTATACTATGTCGTTTTTATGCCTTACTATACTATGACTTTTTTATGACTTTTTATGCCTTACTATACTATGACTTTTTTATGACTTTTTATGACTTTCTATAGTATGACCTTTTTATGACTTTTTATGCCTTACTATACTATGAGTTTTTTATGACTTTTTATACCTTACTATTCAATGACTTTTTAAATAACCTTTTATGCCTTACTATACTATGTCGTTTTTATGATTTTTTATGACGTACTATACTATAACTTTTTATGCCTTACTATACTATGACTTTTTTATGACTTTTTATGCCTTACTATACCGTGTTGTTTTTATGACTTTTTATGGCCTTACTATACTATGACTTTTTTATGACTTTTTATGCCTCACTATACTATGACTTTTTTCCACCTTATTATACTGTGTTATTTTTATGACTTTTTATACCTTACTATACCATGACTTTTTATGCCTTACTATACTATGACTTTTTTATGACTTTTTATGCCTTACTATACTATGACTTTTTTATGACTTTTTATGACTTTCTATAGTATGACCTTTTCAGGATTTTTTATGCCTCACTATACTATGTCGTTTTTATGAATTACTATACTATGACTTTTTTATGACTTTTTATACCTTACTATACTATGACTTTTTTATGACTTTTTAAGACTTACTATACCGTGTTGTTTTTATGACTTTTTATGGCCTACTATACTATGACTTTTTATGCCTTACTATACTATGACTTTTTTATGACTTTTTATGCCTTACTATGACTTTTTTAGGACTTTTTATGACTTTCTATAGTATGACCTTTTCATGACTATTCATGCCTCACTATACTATGACTTTTTATGACTTTTTAAACCTTACTATACCGTGTCGTTTTTATGACTTTTTATGCCTTACTATACTATGACTTTTTATGCCTTACTATACTGTGTCGTTTTTATGACTTTTTATGCCTTACTATACTATGATGTTTTGATTTTTTATACCTTACTATACTATGACTTTTTTATGACTTTTTATGCCTTACTATACCGTGTTATTTTTATGACTTTTTATGCCTTACTATACCGTGTTATTTTTATGACTTTTTATGCCTTACCATATTATGACTTTTTTATTACTTTTTATGCCTTACTATACCGTGTTATTTTTATGACTTTTTATGCCTTACTATACTATGACTTTTTATGACTTATTATCCCTTACTATACTGTGAAATTTTTAATAACTTTTTATCCCTTACTATACTATGTCGTTTTTATGACATTCCATGCCTTTCTATGACTTTTTTATGACTTATTATGACTTTCTATAGTATGACCTTTTCAGAGTTTTTATGCCTTACTATACTGTGTGGGTTTTATGAGGTTTTATGCCTTCCTATAGTATGACCTTTTTATGCTGTACTATACTGTGTCATTTTTATGACTCTTATGCCTTACTATACAAAGATGTTTTAATGATTTTTTATGCTTCACTATACTGTGTTCTATGACTTTTCTATGTCTTACTATACAATGACTTTTTTACGACTTTCTATGCCCTTCTATTCTGTTGTTTTTTTGCCTTTAATGCCTTACTATACTGTTACCTTTTATGACTTTTTATGCTTTTCTATTCAATGTTGTTTTTATGACCTTCATAGTTTGTTTAGCCTCTGAAACTCCACAGTCTGAAAGTCCAATCGCAGTTTGTGAGATTTGCAAAACACAACAAGAAAAAACAAGCCAAGATTAACATTTACTTTAACTTCAGCCCAACTCAATAAATATGTTGATATGCTGAATAATGAGCTGATAAGTCTGGATAAATAAAAATAACAAAAGATTATATTGATAAAGGAGGATAAACAACCTTTAATATGGATGGTGATCACACAGTTATGTTTACCTAGTTAAAGATGCAACTGGAATAACATCAACAGTTAGTTGTGTTTAGAGTTTAACTAACTACTCTCCAGCCTCTGACACAGAGTGAAAGAGTTCCTTCACTTTTCCAACAGAGGGAGCTCTGACACTTATAATGACTTTCTGGTTTCCAAAGAAACTTTTAATTACATTACTTACTTGGCTTTTGAAAATTGGGGCTGACACAAGACATTCATATACACATTTACATGCCTTGGTGCGTTTAGGGTCCAGCTTGAGATTTGCACATACATGGCCTGGTGTTACATTCCTCTCAGACGTAATCATGCTGTCAAGTGAACTGAATGACACAGAAACACACTGCACTTTGGTGAGAGCGAAAGCATCAGTGCTCTGCTGACCTCATTGAACACTTCTCTGGAGCTACTGCACCGTGCCAGATGCCTGTGGAACGCACGGCAGAAATTTCCAACATTATTTAGTATTGAGACTGACAGCAGCGGTTTGTTTGCCGTGTCGTGTTCGGCCCTGAGCTGCTGTCAGATGGGGCCTGAGGATGGAAGGAATGCAGATGTATTGTTTAAAAGTTGTGTCAGTACCATGTTGACTGATTGTCAGGGGCCGGGGGGGCTGGCTGGAGTGACAAGCGAGTTATTAAACCATGGGGTGTAATGAGAAGTTACTGGGGAGAGTTGCCAGTTTTCTCCTGCCTGCCTGGCTTCACCATCCCATAGTTGATGGAGACAGATAAGATGACACAGTTTTAGCTCGACACATCAGAGCTCTGTTCAACCCACTCAACCCCTAACTTCCTGTTTTCTCCCTCCTGCAGCCTCTGTTGGGATGCTAATCTTCCACTGTCATCATGTTGACTGGCAGCGCTTTGACAGCATGTTACAGCCTGTCGAAAACCGACACAGTGGCATTTCACAGAAAAATGCATGTGATATAAAGCGAGCTTGTTGAGACCGGGATCTCCTGAGAAAGGAAATAAAAAGAGAAAATGTAAGTTTGCAGGGTCGTGTAACGTAAGCGGGCAGATGGTTGTGAGTGTGGGCAATGATACTCCTGAATTCAGTGTATAAACACACCCAGTACGGCTGCAGCCACACACTTTCTTTCATGAGGCTTTCCCCAAATGTCTGGATGCAAGAAATATGAGAGATCAGCGGGAACTGGCCACCTGGCTTTGGTAAACCTTAAAAAACACAACTGTAAGATGGTATGTTTACATTGAGACTTTGAACAGCCAATCGTCTCCACTTTCTCGCTGTGAACAATTTTCCAAGCAGTGGAAAAATTTTCCAAATTTACATTTTGAGCAAGAGATTGACACACTATCTGTCCTCGTACGGAGGTGTAACATTTGTCAGGACTGTTGGTGTGGCATCAAAAGACCGCAGTAAATTATCCCCTGACATCTGAAGCAAGTGGTTCGGTCATATGCTTTGACCCAACTGCTCTCGCGTGAGTAGGAGAGGGCCCTCGCAGCAACTGGTCCCTGGACACCCTGGGGTCACGACCCTCGGGTGCTCGGGTGTGTATTTAGAGGTCAGGCTGCGACATTGAAGGCCTGGTGTTCCCCCAACACGGGCCCCTTCATAATCCATCAACACCCCAGTGACGGAAAGACACATGTGCACACTTGTGCGTGAGTGCATTTCTACTAGAATAAGCAACTTTATTTTATTTTATTTTTTTTTAATTGTGTCATGAACTACATGAATGACATCCATAAAAGTTAAACTAATCAATTAACTAAATCTGATTCATTATTTTTAAATAAAAATAAGAATGGTGTGTGCAAGTGATGGTTTGTGCCTTATTTTAATCATATTTATGTATTTATATCTAAAATCAACTCCAACAATCGTAGAAATGCTCAGTCTGCATGTTCCACACAGAGTGATTCATGGTGCTTCCTGCGGGATAAATCATGCAGACATGGTTTTACACACACACAGACACACCAACACACACCAGTCCCGCTCAGCCACCTGACCCCCGACACCCTCAGCTGTGATGCTAAACACATTCCAGAGGTGATTCCCACCGGACAAGTTCAACGCTGACAGACACAGATTCCTCCACTGGCATGCCATTAGCAAACCCACCTGGTCCCAAACTCTGCTGCTGCCGCCCCAGGACCTTTCTGACATCCTCAAACAGCCACTGAAACACAGGAAGAGAGTGGATTGATTTAGACACATATAGAGTTTATATTTGTTTCATTTGTGGTTAAAGCTGTGCCCTCTCCCCTGGTTCCTGGTTACACAGCTAATGTCTTGAGCATGTATTTTTGTTCGAGTCACAGATTGTTTTCTCTAGAAATGTGTAGGCAGTGCAGGATGACACACGGCAGCTGCTTCCATTTTTTCATTCTGCTCTCTGGCACGTTCACACGAGCCCAGACGTACGGCACTGCACCAAAGTTATCTTTCGCGGCAGGATGTGCACATCACACGGACAATTCAACATGTAACTCATGCAGACTGGCCCATGTTGCTCAAGATCAATTGTTGAGTTTAATGGCATCTTGCTGAAAGACTAATGTAAGCAACTGTACAATGTTCTCACAGAAGGGAAACAGCTCCTCTGGAAGATTTACTCAATAGAAAAAGCTTCAATTAAAGTCACTTTGGTTTAAACATGCAACATGTAATATCAAAGCCCACAAAGCAATTGACCATTTGCTAAGTTACTATTTCTTTGCCTATCAATATTAATTCTTGGATGACACAAAAGCAGTCTAATTATATGCAGCCAGAGACTGTCAGTTTTGCTGGGTGACAACTGTTGCTAGCAGAATTTATCAGCAATAGCTAGCTAACATCAGCTAATTAAGCTAGCCTTAGCTTCATGAGCTGGCCGCTATATTTATAATGTTTCCAGCTGGATCCTTTTAAAATGAATGATGTAGAGCTAGTTAGTCTTAGTATTATAAGTATGATAAGGAAAAATGTCAAATCAAACTGACTGTTAGACCTGTTTAGCTGCTGGAGCTACGTACGTAATTGGAAAAGACAGATTAGATTTATGCTTTATTGTTTGTATTTTTAACAGTACCGTAACGTAATGTAAAGTTACATAAATTAGCGAAATAATGTTTGGCTGGTGTTAAATGATAATCGTGAATGGGGCTTTTTAAAATGTATGTTTGAAATTGGAAGTTTGGCCTTGGAAGTAAGCTAGTTAGCCTGACATGCTAACATTTGCTGCTTATGTTAGAGCAGAAAAACACACTGTTTAATCCATTCCTTAAATTCTGTGCTTGTATTTGGGGGGGGGGGGGGGGGGGGGAGTATCAGAGAGGCTGAGTTTGGATGATGGAAGATCAATATGCTGCCGTGCTCACTAACCTCTGATTGGATCATTTCTTCTCAGGGGAGACGTTTGGCTGACATGACACTCAGGTAAATGACTTTTCTTTAACTTTTCAACCCGTCATTGTTTTGTTTTTTTTAAGCACATGAATTTGTTGCGACATTATTTATGAAAGTGGAAAACAAGCATGTGAACTTTCACCACAGGTGGCCAAGTGCGTTAGCCAACAAGTCACTTGATGTGTGTGTGCGGGGTGGTTACAGCGTGTCACCGTGATGATGATCAGTGATGGGTATCTATGCTGACGAGCCCGCAGCAGCTTCCCTTTTCTCCTTCCTGGGGATGAGATGTGTTCTATGATGGGAAATCCAGGTCACCTGCCCACTCAGCCCCCTAACTTGAACCCGAATGTGGCCATGCATCCACTCACGTAGGCACACATAAACACACACACGAATCTGTGTGTGTGGTTGACAGCTGTTAACATCTGAATTAATGAAAATGTTGAGACCTTTAGAATTCATTCAACATCCTCCACTTACTTTGCTTCTCCTCTGCAACTGAAACCAGTAGGTGTATCCACCTTTTCATTCTGACATTGGGAGCTCAAAAGAAACGAGTAACAAAAGGCACACAGGTTCTGACAAGCTCTGAAAGTTGGTATAATAATTCATCATTGTTTACAGGATACCTCAGGAACATTTGCAACTGTCTTCAGCTGGTGAGGAAATGATTTATAATTAACTATAGCAGATTATTAACTTTAGGCTTTAGAGACAGAAAGAGTTTCATTTATTTGTGTGTGTGGGAAAAACGGTGAAGTTGGCTTTGAAAATGACTAAAGATATGTCAATTATGAGTAGAGCTTTTCCCAAAGGCTCCGGTGTCCAAGCTTATTGTTGCCTGTCCAACTGACTGATGAGCCAAGAAAAACAGGAATGAAAGAGAAAACCTCTTTTTTTTTTTTGTCTTTGCCTTCCAATATGTAAAACCTTCTGGCAGTCGAACTGGTTTCTACTTTTTTATGATAAAATCTCTGTTGTTTTTGGCTTCACTTGACAGTGTTACACTTAGAGCATCAAAAAGGAAAGAGTAGGTGACATGTTGTAGAAGTCAAAGTCAAATCTTGTACAGAGGTAATGTACAAGATTTATTTATCTAATGAGACATCTTGACATCCACAGACATGTTTTAATCTCAGAGCACAAACCATTTTCTCTCAGTCTTGATGTGGCTCTGTGATAATAATAATAATAATAATAATATTAAACGTTATTTGTATAGCACCTTTCATACATAATTACAGCTCTAAGTGCTTTACAGAAGAAAATAAAATCAAATATACAGGTAATAGCAGCAAAAATTAGGGGCAATATAATAAATAAAAGGGCAATAAAAGAATATAAAAAACAGTGTTGTTAATGATGATGGAAGCACAACCACAACGGTGCTAAAATGTCACATTAAAACTATCTGGTCCTGGATTTTGGCCAAAACAGAGTCACATAAAAGGTGTTAAACTGTTATAGGACCAATACTGTTTAACTCAGAGGATGCTGAAATCCTGAAGCCTAATATTCAGAGAGCAGAGAGAAGCTTTTATTTCAGATGTGTGAAGGTATTTTATTGTGTTTGCATGTTTTACATGCTCTGCAGGCTTTCGTGCGCATGTGTCTGCAGTGCCCTTTTAATCCCTTTAGAGAAGGGATTGAGTATCGCCCCGTATACCTCCTTCACCCAATACCTCAGCACACGTGTTCACAGCACAATGAAGACATTGAGTGGAGCCATCATCCCCCTGCACCACTGGTACCCATAAATCTTCCCCATGGTTCAGAGAATTCCTGCAGACAGTGTGGACCTCACTCTCATCTGATCCGATCACACACACACACACACACACACACACACACCAGCACGCAAACACTGAAGTGATTTTGCCACCGACTTCATGATGATATCTTTTGGAAGTTTATCACCTTGAGAGTAAAAACAAAAAAAAGAGAAAATGTTCATGTTAACATTTGGAACAAATGTTGACAATAAAGATGTCGGATAGGACCTGAGCGGCAATAAATCATCTTAAAGGAGATGACGAGGCCCTCAGTGTGCGAGGCTGTCCGGCACGTTCAAGTGGTCACGGACTGAAATGGATTTAACCAGCCAGCTCTCAGCTGTAAGCAGAGAAAGTCACAAATCAATCCAAGCTACGCTGTTCAAACAAAGCCAACTCTATTTCATCTGTCCTCAAGACATACACTCTTTTAAACACACACACACACACACACATACAAACACATACACATACACCAAACACATGCAACCGTACACACACTGCTTGGCAGCAAAGCCTCAATCACACGATACAAAAATCCCTCACACGCTGCACCAGCTATACGGGATCTTTTCCACTGAATTCTTTCTTTTGTGCAACTTTGGGAAAAGCCGTGGTCTTTTTAAGCCTCTGACTTTATGAGAGGAGTCATGTGAAAGGGAAGTAAAACAGGCTACAAGTTCAAATAAACCAAATCTGTTTGAAGTATGAGTAGCTATAAATCACCTATGTCAATGCAAAATATATTCTCTGACCACAGCTCAGTGACATGTAAGTGATGTTTCAATCGAATGTGGTCTATCTCAAGGTCCGCGCTCTGTCTTCCCTCAGTGTGTGTGTGTGTGTGTGTGTGTGTGTGAGTGTGTGTGTGTGAGTGTGAGAGTGTGTGTGTGTGTGTGTGTTAATGAGTGTTAAAAGTGGCATGGCGAAATACGCTTGGTGATGTATTGACGACTCTGCAGCTACTGTAGTTCAGTGAGCTAAATGCTAACATGCTAGCCACCTGATTGATAACTAATCAGTTAAAATAGCTCGTGAGCCTCTTTGTATTTTCTCTGTACTTTGCCGTTCACTCCTCCCTGGCATTTGCACTCAGGTCTACCTGTCGTCTGAGTGTTACTGAAGAGGGGGAAAAGCTCTCTGCGCTAACGAATTAGCAGCAATAGCTTGGAGAGGAAACAGCTAACAAGGTGGCTAACTGCAGGCTAGCTGGTGTACTTGGTCACTAAAGCTGTTCAGGAGCCTTTGTAGTCGTCATAAACCACGAGGGCCGAACTGAAATTAGACAATCTGTCGCCTAGCAACCTTTACAAGATGTAACTTTGTTTTTTAAAACAAAAACTTGAGGTTTTAAGGCACTTTTCTTTTTAACAGTTGCGCCGTCAGCTGTTTAGCTGAGCTGAAAGCCAATACTTACATTTAAAAGTGTAAACACCGGGCTCCCTGTCAGTATTCTTCGCTGCCATATTATTTTCATTACGTCACGCTATGAATCTTGGGATAGGTTGGGCCACGAAGGATCCACCCGTTGCGGCCTCTGGATGCAGCCCCTTGAAATGGGACAGAGTTCAACTGTCAGTCAGCAAGCTTGTTAGCTTAATTGCTAACATAAAACAAGTTCACATAGTTTATTCATAAAGCTTATTTACACTGGTGACTCCTGTTTCATAACTGCCTGCAAACCATTCCTCTTATGTGGAGCAGTTTAAACACTGACAGAGAAGATTAAATAAAGATTGATGGTGCAACTCAGGTAATAAGCTACAACAACTTCCTCCTCCAAATTTACTTCACCCCTGAGAGTGAACCCACTAATTGTGACCGCTCTATTGGAATTAATTGATATTAGTGTTATTATTGTTGCTAATTATATTGTATATATTTTGAATCTATTAGTTTCTCATCATTTTTATGTAGTCACATTATTTTCTTGTATATTTTATTTTGTATTTAATTTTGTGATACTTCTACATACTTGGGTGAAGGCTTTAAATAAACTGGGTTTTTTATTTGTTTTATTTGTCATTTTAAATTGTGCAAAAATAAATAAATGAAAATAATGAATGAATCTCACTGTTAAAAAGCTGGTGTGACCAGAGCTCGAGAGTTTTGAGGGAATATGTATGTGCTGTACATGTGTCAGTGTGTTTCATTGTATGAGCCTGCACAGTACACTTCATTTTGTGCACATGTGAGTGAGGAGACTGTGATTAGAGGGTGGCACTGCAGTGTTCCCTTTGGGCCAGTTCACCCTGTTATTTTCCCCTCATCAGCCCGTGCTCTCAATAGGGAGGGTGGGTCCGTGACCTCCCTCCCACGCACAACCACGGGAGAGGGAGGCACCCGTTTCATACACAACCCTCTCAAGTGTCCGCAGAGGCACTTTGGAGTTCACGGGGCCCCCCCCCCCCTCCAGGCCTCCAGGGCCCCCGGCAGAAACTCCACGCAGCTCATAAAGTCGAGCTTATCGATGCCCTGGGCCTCGGAGCTGGATCCTCCGCTCTCTCTCCTCCTCCTCCTCCTCCTCGCTGTCACACAGACAGTTAACACGGACTCATCACCGTCCTCCATCTGGACTCACTGAAGTCATCAAAAACTGATGAACTGGTGACACCGAGTCAGGGTCAAGGCAGGCAAAACTTTTAGGGATTTGGGCTCATTTCCCTTTAACTTCAGCAGATAAATTAAAGAGATAAAGAGAAGCCAAGCGGTGACACAAGTAATATGTCTTGAAAGCTTTTTTTGGCATCCTCACTTCCCTTCACTTTTATACCATCTTTTTTTTTCCCCTCTTCCTCTGGCTCTTTTTTTTTTCCCCCCACTGTCTCTCCCTCCCTGTTTCCCACCCACAGCATTCAGAAACCCTGAAAGGAAGGCACCACCGTAAAACAAACAGCCCAGGGCCTTGTTTAAGCCGGGTCGCCCCTGTGAAGGAAGGTGAACCATCTGAACCGGGGAGAAGGGGAAAAAAAAACAACAATAAAATCTGCAGTGGAATGCACACAGTGGACACCGTCCTGCTGAAAGTCTGAGGTCTGGGTTCATTAAACTTTAAAGAGAGCAAAACAACGCGGGACAGTAGAGACGCTATGCAGCACAATGACTGGCAAACAATGCTGCGGTCCCGCTGTCTGCACTTGGCGGTCTGATTCCCCCAGCAGAACAAAAAAAAAAAACGGTTCAGACTACCAGAGTTTCCGATTCTTTTTGTTTTTTAAGACGGACGCTGAGAGACTTTGAGTGGGCGGGAACCAGAAACCACAGAGTCAGGACTGGCAGCGCACCAGAACGGCTTCAGACAGAACAAAACAATGCATGTGGTAGAACTGACAGTGATCTGGACAATTTCTCCTTGTGCTTTGCGTCATAATTCTCCCTCATTGCAGCAGTTGACCTGTTGCAAGTTAATCACAGTAGTAATGACGCTCTTTTGTCGTATTCGTCAGATATCGTTTTAATGATGACTATTGACGCCGAGCAAGAATAGTGTCAATCTGAGGGATGACGTTATAACACAAAAGATATTTTATCACTTTGCATGATAAAAACGTACACGACCAAGGGTTTGAAACGTGCCCAGTGAAGTGCTGCTTCTCATCAGCACATCAAACCACAGGGTTTCTATTTAGCTCAGAGGGACAGATTCACCCCCTGCAGTCAGAATAGATTACCATGGTAAATGGAGGGGTTTTCACCTTCAGGCGTGGTAGCCTCACCACAGGACACTAAGTATATGCTCTTAACTGAGGCCATCTAGTTACACATAGTTAAATATCACAGTAAAAGAATATTCTGGCTTGGGTAGAAAGCCATTAAATCTGCACCCCTCAATGTTTTTACTTACCGATGGACAACATGACTTTGTTTAACGTGAAATGTGTCACTCGTGTTTATTTCCGGCTAAATCAGTCCCCCCCCCTCGGCTCTGCTTGGTCTTTCAGCTGATTGCTTTGGTTTTATGGCATCGTTACTGTTTTGATTTAGCCTCACCGCTCTCATCAACCTAGTTTCGAGAAGCGGGGAGCTTATTTCCGAGAAAACAGCTGTGATTAACCCGCTGCACAAAATCTGCTCAGCAACAGAAGAAAGAGTTAGTGACTAGCTGGTGAACGTATGGAGGGCACAGGAGCTCAAGAACCACATATTTCTCTCAGGAGTTAGCGGAGGTCGAGAGCTTAATTCTGGTATCATCAGACGTTTATTTGCAAATGGTTTGCTAACACGTTAGCCACAAGAACTTTATTCAAAAATGATATGACAGTGAACTGTTAAAAAAAACACATATGGGTCTTTTGCATGATGCTGAGTTAATGCACCGGAAACTGAGTTTAATCTTTAACTAACTAACTAATTAATCATGTTTTATTTTATCATTATAAGGGTATAATAGGTGTCGGGAGGAATAGTGTCATATCTGATGGCAAGAAGGAACCTTCAACCCACACATCATTCAGTGCATCATGTTATAACCAAAGCCAATTATTTTAACTATATAATCAACATTTAAAAGAAACAGATACTTTTATTGTTGGCATAAAAATAATAATGACAACATCCAAAGAAATACAATGGTATGGATCAGTGGAGCAGAGGATTTATCACATTTTTCCACTTATTATTCTCAATAAAAAAAGAATAAAAAGACATGTGTCTTTTTTGGAAATTATTGGCCACTTTTGTCACTTTTAAAAAGTGATGAAAACCAAGTCAGCTCTGGTTTCATCCAATGTATTCAAACATATACCCCCACGGTCAGAGCAAACATTCCTGCCACAGCAGTTCCCAGACTCCCACTGCTCCAGAGCTTTCAAACATCACAGGAAACACTACAATATTCTCCAGAAACACCAGAGGAAAACACTCTAAAGAACGCTCTGTGCACTCGGCGGTCGGAGAAAGACACTAAAGGAGTTGATGAGGAAAACGAGGATGACACATAAGAATGTTCCTCTGTGAGAATGATGTATTATCCTTTCAAAGAGACAGCGTATACAAAGCGTGCATTTTAGCATTTCTGATAGATATCTAGCATGCAGGGACACTTCTGGGGAAACTATGTTTATTAACTTTTCAGCCTCACACACACACACACACACACACACACACAGCACACGTACAACAGCGGGTTCCCATGCAGACAAAGAGAAAGGAAATGGCTTAAACAAACAAAAAAGAGATGCGACATATATACATGAGATTGAGTGTCAGTTTTGCCACCTTCAGATTCAAACCACAGAGCAAATGGCACACTGTCTGTCGTCTGACTATGAAAGATGTGGCTGAAAGTTGATATGTGACTGAAGCAGAGAAACTAATCTGGGTCAAACCTCAGCCAATGCTGCTCGTGCCCACAATGTTTGCAAACCAGCTCATGAGGGGCTTCACGTCGTTTTTGGTGATGTTGTGTGTGATAATAATGATGTAGCTCCAGTCTGTGACTTCTGAACCGTCAGTAATCTGGATTTACAATGTCAAGACGCTGAGGTTAGTGCAGACACAGCTTCCCACAGTATGCTGTGATAACGTCCTCCGGGCATCGGCTCGTAATGCAGCCCGTTGAGGCTGCGCTTGGAGGTATTCATGGGCAGTTTTTAAGGAGGAAACATGGTGCCTGTTAACATCATAGCGGAGATGATGGGAATACAAATACATGTCGAGGCGAAAGGCTTACATCACTTATGAAAAAGAAAACTGCAGAGAGCCAATAAGAGCACAGACTTCGGGGTTTTGACGCCATCCAGACCGCTGTTCTGTTTCTCACTGCGTGTGTGCCAATAGCTTATTGTTTCCCCATACACAGAGTGTTTGACTCACTATTAACCCAGTGCAGTTTATTCAAGGACGTCATCACCATATTTACCAAACTGAGAATGGGAGGCCAGTTTTCTTACACGAGCTGTGATTAACTACGACAAAAGACAGAAGAAGCGATAGCGAGGAGGCGGAGGCCGTGTTCCAGAGAAGAAACACGACCTGTTTGTAGTTGCTGACTTATCTTATCAGGAATCACACGCTCTGTTTAGTATCTACTTCAAAAGCGGCAGAAAACAGGTTCACGGCATATGTTGGATTACTCCGGCCCTGCGTGCTCATACCTGTCACCTCTAATGCGATTTTAATATCCAGTGGTTGCCAATCAGAGGCACTTGCCGCCTGCCCCAGGGGCCACTTCTGTGGGCACCAGGGGGTTTGACAGATAGTTACCTCAAGTATTGAGTCTACCTGTTGGAAAGGTTAACTAAAAGTAATGGATACATGGTTGAAACGCCCTGCGTCTGTCACGCCAAGTGGTGGAGCTACAAAATGCAAATGTGAGCAAACTGACCAAAACTCAGATGGTTCAGTTGTATGAGAAAATATATATTTATACACGTAATTGTGTTTAATAACATTCAATTCAGGTTGAATCCACTTTGAATATGGCTGGTTTTTTGAAAGTCTCAAAATGAAAAACGTCTTAATGCATATTTTTGCTGCCAGTAATTTATATACGTGTCTCCAGAACATCAACTTCTCAGGAGTAAAGAGAGTAAAGAGAAAAACTGCAGCGCTAATGTGCGTTTTAGAGTTTTCTCGTCATAACAATGAGCTGCATCTGCGGTAAATACATCAGCTGTTGATGAGAAATGACCTCATTAAGGCAGAGACAGCTTACTGCGAAAGATGATTGTGCGCCACTGCTGACAGCTGACCCCATACCCACAGCTACCACAGGCCTCTGCAGGAGTGAGCAGGGCTCAGTGTGTTGGTATCCGTTTTAAACCAGAAGACTGCATGTCCTCACGAGGATAGAAAGGCAACGAGAGGCCTTGTTTCAAGTGACGATTTAAAATCAACAATAACACAACACACACACACACGCTCTTTAAGTGTCAGCTGTCATGAATGTTGAATGTGAAAAGCTGTGTATAAGAGTAAAAAAAATCTTGAACCTCCGATCTTACGTAACTGAGATAATTAAAAGTTACTCAAGATGATCATATCTACTAAAAAAAATGTTGATTTTTGTCATGGACACGCACGATGAGGGATGATGGGACTTGGTTGGACAAGGCTATGAGAGCAGTGACGAGGGATTCCTCAGGGCTCAGACCTCGGGTGTGAACATGTTTTATTTTCTAGTAAACGTCGAGCAGCTGAAACTGACAGGAGAGAAAAGAAAGACAGGCCGAGCAAGTGAAAGGTGAATTGTTAGTAAGAGAAAAGAGTTTCGGTTTCTTGTTCCATCTCCATGGTACTGAAGAGTGTTCTCTCCAGACCTGGCCCTGCGCCTATCCAAACACCCCCCCCCCTCCCCGGTCTGTCCCTTCCCCTGACCCCGCAACCCTTCCACCGACCCCCAGATGTCACACAAGGCCACAGCTGCATCCCAAAGTCTGAGGAAAAAAAATAGTCTGTGCAAAGGCTGAGCAGGGCACTTATAGATAATTTGGAGGACCTTCATGTCCACTTGCCTCCGAGTGCAGTGTTTCTGCCCTGTCACCCCACGGCTCCTTTTTTCTTGGAGGAGGGGCGGGGGGGGGAAACACGAGGGTTGGATCGAGTTTATATCTGCAGCTGGGAGGTCAGCTTTCCTCTGGGACAATGTGAGGATATGAGTGTTTGATGACAAGTAACGATAAGGGACTCCGTGTGTGTTTGTGTGTGGGGGATGTGAAGGGTAATGGGTACAAGGGCAGACAATCTCTTTTCCACTCCCCCTTTTACTTTTTTCTCTTTCTGAAGACTGTAGCCACGGTCTTTCTGTTTTACTGAAACAGTGAGACTGCAGATGGGATCTCTTTCTTCTGCTTATCAAAACAGCCAAACCCATATCTATTTAATGATCTGCTGATAGTGTGACGATATGAGCGAGTGTCTGCACCATATTTTACTTTATTCCTCCCTTAAACTAACACGTTACACAACTTCTTGTCATGTAAAATTCTTGCACTCACACCACAGACTATATTGTAAATGCAGAAATACAACTTAAACAACTGCACCCTGTCTCCGGACATGAGTATATATATATATATATATATATTTATAAAAGTCGCAAAACAGTTGACACATTTTTATTAGCATGAATTATCTCATGGTATCTTACTCTCTTTGGTCCTGAAAAAGCTTCTCATTGCTGCATCTTGGCCACTTCCTGCTTATCACCTTTTATGAATGTGCACAAATACTGCAAGGATGACACTATGAGTCAAAGTTAAACCAGGAAGTCAGTCTGTACAATGGGGGTAATTACAATGAATCAGTGAGCTTACTGTTTGTCTGTTTCCTCTTACAAATAAATTGGACTAACCTCGATGTTTGGCCATGACGCTATGCGTCTTTCAGCAATCACTTTGGTGCGTACGGTGTTATCACGAACAATGGAGCTGATGGTTGAAGCTCTAAAAATAACAAGACTAAGATTTTACAGCCATGCTAGCAATTAGCCTGTTAATGTTCACCATCATGCACGTGCTAATTAGCACCAAACACAAAGTAGAGCAGAGGCTCATTCGTTTTTCAGTTATTTGGCCATAAACCAAAGGACAATTAAGACTGATTCATCATCAGGGCACCATTAATATTTTTACCAAATTTGATGGCGATTCATACAATATAAAAGTTATTGAGCTCTTTCAGAAAAAAATACAAAAAAGTCAGTCTCATGGTGGCGTTAGAGGGAAAGTCAGGGGATCACAAAAAGGCAGTAGGACTGTTTGTAGTGTCAAACATAAAATGTCACAATAGTTTGGACCAAACTGTTGTGTGACCAGCAGAACTGGTTTTGCCATCCATAGATCGGTGCCGTAAGTTAAAAATAAACCTTAAAACTGCTTCACTCAACTGGAGGCGGGTTAAAGTGGTAGCAGGACCAGCTCAGGCTTTGTAGCTGTCAGCCAACCTGACCTTTAGGGGCTGAGACAACAAACAGTGACAGAAATAGCACAGGTCACACAGCTGAATGTGAGGGAATAAACCGCTTCCTGTTTCGTTGAGCCCGTCTTCTCTGTGCCCCTCACTGAGTGAAAATAACGATCTCTTTCTCCGCGATGACGAAGATCAAACTTGTCAAACTGTTTCAAAGTTGACTTGTCAAGAGCTGGATGAGCAATGAGCAATCAAAGCCAGTTTCCCAGTCACATTGTAATCTGTTGTTTCAACGTGAACTGAAAATAAACTGGTATCCTGACTGTTAAAGAGCTTTTTAAGGGCTGCTCTTGCTCCTGGGTTGACCTCAGGCCGCAGATTTGCAAACTGTTTACACTCACATGCTATGTGGCTTCTACATGTGCGCCCAAAACTCCATGAATCAAATTACAGAACAGTTCTCACGAATTGTGGAAGTTGTGAGCGTCGCTGCCACAACAAAACAAAATAAAAAGAGAAAAAAAAGAGAGTCAGTCTTCAGGGATGGTGCACAGTTTATGGTATGTACCTGCCCTGTTTCCTGTGCAATCAGAGGAAATGAAGAGGGCTCATCTGTGGTCAGCGAGGCCATGTGTTTCCTGATCTGCTTTCCATAATGAGCAAACACGTATCCCACTGCAGGCATTTATCTGCTCCCAGAGCCCACATCAAGGCCTCAGGACTGTCCTCCAAACAATGGGCTCAGGAATCCCACTCTCCGCTCTACAAGAAATCAGGCGCTCATTTAGATAGCTGTATCTCCGTCTAGACACACGAGGCATGCCGGTGGTATCACTTGTTGAAACAGTGCAGTGTTAATTGCTATTAGGGTGACTCTGGGTGAAACAACAAACACAGAGCAGGGAAGAGGAATTTTACACATTGTTTTAAGAGGATTTGCAGATTAAACCTCTGATTAGCGGTGTTTGCTGTCTACTGTGTCTGAGATCTGAACCCAGGTGTCTTTGTAGAAGGTAAAACATTTACATATTCTAATGAAAAGAGCAGAGGAAATAGAAACCTCAATAGCTCGGGATGCCAGCTTCCGTCATGAGGGGATTTTTTTGTGATCAAATGGATCAGCGCTACAAATCTGGCAGGTCAAGAGACACCCACGGGATTCCAGACCTTCACAGTCAGAACAAAACTATTAGATAATGACTTCCTGTCAAAATGCATTGCAAGAACTGTTACCAATTCCTTTCATTTCCTGTCTCATCTTTCATGTAGACTTGTAAAAAAACAAAAAACAAAAAAATCCCAGTGGACAGTGTCCAAAATCCAAGAGCCGATCTGTGTTGTTTGGTCATAATGGGTTGAACCCCTTGTGACCGGCCCCACGCCGCAGAGACGTTAAAGGAGACGAGAGGGCAGGAAAAGGAGGTGTGGGTGGAGGAGGTTAAATGTGGGCCCTCTGTGAGGAAAGATCTTTTGTTTTTTTTGAAGTCGTGTTGTGCAGACTGGGTAATTCTAAGACTCCAGAGTTTTACTGTAATCTTTTGCAAAGTGAGAACCCTTATGTGGTTAACCACCCATTACCGTCACACTGCCGCTGCTCTTGACTTAAAACCAGCTGATAGAAACAGGAAAGAAAAAGTCTGGCCTTTGATACGACATTTTATATTTCTCATTCGAATTTGCCCTATTTATAATATGTAGTAAAACGGGACGACTTAAACCATTGTGGTGGTTGCAAAGATATGCAAAGATACTAAAGCGGTAAAGTGTGAGGTTCTTTATGTGCAATACACTCGTGTTAACCATAGTGGCTGAGAGGATGCAGAAATACCATGTGCATTTTAAGAGGAAATTACTTACAGCTAATAGCAACAGGCCCTCAAACCACAGTACTGAGAAGCCTATTCCTCATTTAGTTTCAGAGCCTTCTCCATAGTAAATCTTACACAAGTAAACAACACTGGAAGATATCCATCAATTATCCACATATAGTCTTGGAGTACAGCCAAATTTCCTTTGTGATGCAACCTGACAACCCTTCAGAGCAGAACAGCAACGACTGTAAACAGTGAAGTCGTGGGAAAAAAAAAACCCAGACACACCCACCTCAGAGTGGGGCGCAGCGACGGCAGAGTGATGCTATTAACGTCTCCATTCCTTCATCAGACAGGCATGCAAGGGCCAGGAAGACGTCTCGTGCAGCCTCAACACCACACGGCGAAAACAGGCACGAGGGCTCCCGCTGTGAAAATGACAGAGACAGAAAGAGAGAGAGAGAAAAGGGGCAGAGGTGTTTACCAAACTTTTAACTTTTGCCATATTTATGCGTCACTGGGAAATGAAAGGAAATATGAGAGAGAGAGAGTCATATAAAAAGCACAGTGCCCTTCCGGCTGTCGTCTGAGTTTATTAAATGTCATGTTGTGCAACGTGCAAAAAAGTAAAAGGTTGACGTATCTCCCCTTTTCTGTCAAACTGTGAGACTGGTCAGACTACGAGGTCGTGACCTACCTCAGTTGTCGGGCCAAAAAAAAAAGAAAAAGAAAAGAGAAAGAAAAAGAGAGAAGAAAAGAAAAACATGTTGTGTTTGAGATGGCCAAAAACGGACAGAATCGCACAGTGTGTGGGAGCCTTTAAATAGTTTTTATGACAACCTGAACAAACATGGAGGAGGGTACGGGTCTCTGAGCTTCTTTCTGCCTTTAATGTCTGAGATATTTGGGGCCTGCCTGATTAAAATAATCAATATTTTCCAGATGTAAAAACTATTTCTATAGTTCACTTAAGGCTGCTGCACCTAGTGAGTTTAGCTAAAATGAACTTTGTCGTGTGTTAGCTTTGTTCACTTTCCCCTCAGTTGTTGTTAGCTGGCTGACTGCCCGGTTAGCCGTGTTAGCTTTGGCTTCTTCCTCGTGTCTATTCCCCTCTTCTTCTGTTCTGTTTTTGATGTGTATCTTATTTTTTTAAAGAAAACATTTATATTTTCTTTAACCAGCCAAGTGAAGCATGTGTGCAGAGTCTCTCTCTGTTCTGCACATTTATAAAATGAATTCACACGTTTATGGCTACTTCTCGTTTGTAGCTGCAGCCACACTACTACACTTTAGTTTTAAAAAGCATCTCTTTTGCTACATTTACATTGTAAATTTCTCCTGTTCATTTATTCCTGGCGTCCAAACTACTCCAGAGTTTTTGTTTCCTAAAAACGGAGAGTTTTGGAAACGCAGCCAGATCTGTTTTAGTTGGGAAACTCCGGGGTTGCATTTTTACGACACTTGAAATGTAATTTATTTTCAGATGTTGCACACAGAATTTTTTAGAAAAACAAGGTCAGTGATAGTGCCTCATTTTTTGGAGACAAAACAGCTCAATTAAGAACATGCAGCACATTAACTGTTGTCTGCAGGAAACTGGTTTCCATGTGAAAAAAGTCCAAACATGATGGGCACAGAGGAAATACATCAGATGGGAGAAAAAACAGGAAACTTTGACCTGATAATGCCGAGTGTTTACTGGCCTCTACACATTAAGAGGTCAGGAAAGATAGGTAGCCTTACATTCTGGTCAGATTACAGGCTGATATCGGCTTATCTAACACAAGATATACAAAGATCCTGAGGGAAACCTGTTTTTCACTTTTTTAAAAAGGTTCCCACAGTCTCTCAAAGATCAACATGGGTTTGTCTGAGCTTATTCAAAGACTAAGTAATGAAGAGCCATTAATTAACATTACCAACATGCAACCTTTAAAAAACAAAAAAATGACTCACAGTCGTTCATTATCAATGTTAATTCCATCACTTCACTCCACCTCAGAAAGCAACCTGCACGATGTCCTGAGCGCTGCAGGCAAAAGGAATTCACACATTTTCATAAGCACAGGTTAGAAAAACAAGTGCAGGCTTAAGTGCAATGTTTTGTGGTGTGCAGCATCAAACACCTGCCCCACCCAGAAAGTTAAATTATTTGCAAAAAGCACTTGCGCGCATCAGTCATTGCACACAGTGCATACACTGCAGTGATGCACCTGCAACACAAAAATGAGAAATCCCAAAGGATACACATGCATTAACGAGAGGAACGGTACTGGTCAAGGATGAAGAACGTAATTGCAACATCATTTACTTTGTAATTTCTGTTTCAAGCCATTTTATTAGTTTTAAAGCTACAGAACAAATGCATGAAGTAAAACATCTGGTCTGTGTGAACGAGTTGCTGTAGATGTTGGCTTAAATATAATTTCTTGATCCGTTCAGTCGTCATGACTCGTTCGCCAAAGGGCTCGGCCAACCTGCCTTTTTACATCTGCGGTACAGCTGAGTGGTGTCTTTCTACCGGGCACGTGGTAACCACAAAGTGAAAGCACTGTTTACCGCTGTGAGGGCAGCTTGACCTTTGTGAATGAGCGGGAGTCCTACACCACGGGGAGGAGATCTGACAGATGTCTGTTGTCGGGTGGAAACCAGAGCAGCGCTGCAGCCTGCACACCTGGTCAGATCTGCACGGCGTGGAGCGGCGCAGCCACAGCTGTACAGAGTAAATATTTCACTCGTCATCAAAATACTCTCCCTTTCTTTAGCACTGGCACAAAGACAAGCCGAAAGTCTGAAAAAACAAACCCTCTCTCTCTTTGTGTTCAGTCATTGGCCCGGTTCACATTGCTCTCAGCTCTTTTCATCTCACAGGTGTGGCTGCCATTAGACATGTCAGTCCAATATTTGTCACTGTGCTATTGCTCACTGGCTCTGACACCAGTTTGTGACTCAGTGGCAATTAATGGACTCAGTAAAAAAGTATTCTCATGTGTGTGTGTGTGTGTGTGTGTGTGGATGAGTGTGCAATTAGTAGCTGACTAAAACCAGGGAATGACTGGGACATATTGAATCATGTGTGTTGTGTCTGAGGAAGGAATAAGGTTTTCACAGGTTATGTTTCATAAGAGACCATAACATGCGTGAAAGTGATAAAATATGTAGGACAAAAAGGAGACACTTTCTTTCTGAAAAACCTTTGGTAAACCTGTGGTGTGCGTGTGCATTATCGGCATTTCCTTCCATTTACAGAAACACAGGTGTAAAACCACAAATTACAAACGTGGGCTGCCTTCAGACTCTCTCCGCCACAGCTTCCTGAGGAAATACCTACGTCACAGCTCGCAAACTACCCAATACATTTACAGGTCTGAGACCAAGAACGTTCACTGTTTCCTTATGGCATCCCTCAGCACAGGAGTTCATGTCTGTCTTTAGCCAAAGAGGGTGAATCCTACACACACACACACACACACACACACACACACACACACGCACACACACACACTTTCCCTCCGACTCCAATATTTTCCCTCAAGTTTCCTTTAAAGACGCCCTGCGATGATAATCAAGTTTTTAACCTTGTTAACATCCATATGATGTTTTTTATAGAATTCAAGACACATCATGAGCGAAATAAGGTTCATAATAAGGTTTAATAATCAGCTTTCATATGTCATATAACTAAGAAACCAATCCAGAGAGCGAGAGTTTGCATTAGCTCAAACGCTAACGCAGCATCAGCCACTGCTATAAAAGATGCTAACTGCGCTAACCACTCCTGCTAGTTGCTGATTTTCCTCCGCTAACCTACGCTCTGCTCTTTCACCTGTCTACCTGAGCAGTGGTGGTGGGCGGGGCATAAGGCCTGATCCAGAATATCCCAATGAGGAAGTAAGAGTAAATGTGCTTCCAGCCCCAATTCTTCTTTTTTTCACTTTTTATGTGGGAAAACCACGTTAAACAAAATATTTATCGTGGCCTGTGTGAGTGTTTTTAAACCATGTCTGGAGAGGAACTTTAAACAGTTAGCAGAAAACTTCTTTTTCACCTGCACCTGGCTGCATTTAAAAGATATCAGCTTCTGTAAATCCATTGGAGGATCAGCCTGACATGCACAGGAGCAGAAGGAAGCGTCGCCTCAGTTTTACCTACAGCCACTCCGTCACTGATTTATGGATTTAATGAGTCCTCTGACAAGCCACAGTGTACAACATTAATTATCGAGCTGCTCGTTTCCTCCCACATATACCGAGTAATGTGACAGGGACGTATAATCTTAGGAGCGTGCAAAGTTAATGGGTCAAACATTTATAGAGCTGGACGGAGAGGAAGAGCTCGCTGGGGAACAGCATCTGTGTGTGGGACAGAGATATGGGAGAATCATGACCGACGACCTGCCCACTTTGCAGGAAAGATTTCCCATCACGCCTCGGCTCGTACGGCCTAAATACAGTGGGCCGGTTTTCTCCAGGAGGAGCAACATGTGCCGTCCAGACGCTCTCTGTTTGTCGACCAGAATACTTAAATCCTAACAACGCACACATGGCGGCGGGGCCTCCGACTGACTGAGTTAGCTGGGAGCGGGATCATCTCATTGTTCTGGTATCCAAACAGAACTGAAAAACCCCGGCTCCCCGTCCTTCCTGCTCTGCTCAATCATTTCCCTCATAAGCTTTCCAATAAAACCTCGCATTTAAACAAACCCCCCCATCCCGTATGATCTTTAAACCTCACTCAACTCGAACACTGCGATGGTCTGTTTATAGCGATTAAGCGGCGGCATCTGCCCGAAAGTGGTGAGAGAATCATGTGACTCAGAGCGAGGACAGTGGGAAGAGAAAACCCGGGGGGATAATTGGTTTGAATTGATACAAGACGAGGACCGAGGAGCCGTTTCCAAACACGATCAGACTAAAGAACCCCGAATCTCAAAGGCTAATCATGATAATCATAACAGCAACCATGTGTTTAAATAAATTACCTTCTTCGGTGATGAAACAGCTCTTCTTTCACTGCGGGCAGCTCATCATAATAAACAGTGATGTAGGATGAGACTGTTCAGAAAAATGTCAGTTTCCAAGGAATATCAACAAACACACACACACACACACACACACACACACACACACGATATGATTGCTTGGAGCCGTGACAGTGTCCAGATGAGGGAGATTTTGGAGAGGAGCAGGGACGGTTCGTAGAGCTGCGAGCGTTCCCATGAAAGGCTACGGTTACTCGGCCCCGCCGGGCAGACGTCAGGCTGGAGGGAATATACTGCTACAGTTTTACAGTGGAATACCTCACATAACTTCACAGCTCACAGAAACACAGCGAGGTGCACGGGTGGGGGGTGGGGGGGGGGGGGGGGTCCTCTGGGCGACATGTGCTAGGACCTGTCACCGCCGCCACTCAGAGACACACAACATCCCATCATTCACAGCAACTGGGCAACTGCTCCATATCTCTCTTTCATAATATACCAACAATCAATCATTAAAGCGACAGGCATCAAATCACTCCAGAAGCACTTTTAATCTATATATATATATAATATATATATATATATATAAAGTCTGACAGGAGTTAATAGTCCAAGCTAATAATAGACCAAGCTAAGCTAACAAACTAAAGAGCTTGTCAAAGCCCCACGAGTCCTCACAACATCACCAGGCTTCTCGGACCAGATTGTTCCTGATATTAATCTCGCTGTTCTGCTTTCAGAGGTGAACAGGCGGTTGTTATTGTAGTTTTAATTACTGTTTATTTTAACTTATAAACAAAGAAGAAGGAACAAACAAAAATGTGTGCGTCCGTCCCTCAGCACCGTCTGACTTCCACAGCTTGTCCGAGGCTCTACTGATTGATTGTTCAAGATCATAAATACATAATTTCAGTTGTTTGCTAAAATATTTATTAAACAATAAATAATACATCACTTTTTATCAGATTAATGTGGGATTAATACACATTTGGTGCTTTAGTGATGTGTGTAATTTTGAACTGTCTTGCACAATAAAGAGAAAAGTTTCTGTTATTTAACCTACAACCTTAGAAAAGGGCAAAATAATAGAAACGCCTGTCAATATTACACAATACAATTCAACAGCAGGAAGATTAGCAACCGCTGCAGGAAGCTAACCGGGATCCGAATAGAGAATAAAGAACATTATAACCTTCATAAAGGTAGGATTTATAGCAGCTGATGATGTATTAGACTGCATTAGTTTAGATGTTCCTCATAAAGCTGCCAGACGAGTGTTTGGCTCAGAGGAATAACAGATATCAGTCTTTGGCTACACAGATTTTGATTTAGGGTTGTTTTTGTAAGGTTTTGAGTCATGGTTTCATCCACACAGTTCAGTTCACACAGCCTTTATCTGAATCATATATACCATAGGCTTAATGGGTATTTTCCTTTTTGAACAAATTACTAGGCATTGTGTCAAGCTCTAAGTGTGTGGGTGTGTGATTTGAGTTGGGTGCTCTGCAGATAAAATGTGAAGTTCAGAGTGCAGCTGTACGACTGTTCCTATAAGTAATTCACACCGGGGGGGGGGGGGGGGGGGGGGTTCGAATCGAGCGTGCAGCCTGCAGACAGGTTCAATAACTCGGCTCCCTCACTGTGACACATGGTGTGTTTTGGTACAGTATGTGTGATCATGTGAGCATGCACACGCTTTATGATTATGTGTGAGAGTGTGAGAGAGAGTGTGTGTGTGTGTGTGTGTCTGCGCCAGGCTGAGCTGGTTTTAATAGGTTCCAGAGGTTGAACTGTGTCAGCCAATAAAAACACAAGAACCTACAAAAAGTTGAGCAATTCACTTCCTGTATAGCGATGGGTTTATCAGCGCTGCGAGTGCCAAAGACAGATGAACCCGGTTCTGCTGGTTGTGTGCACCGGCTTATTGTATTTTTGCGAAATTTAAACTTTCACACACATTTCTGGCTCAAGAAGCAGGAAATGACGCCGGAAAGAGCAACAAAACTACACTACTAAAATGACCTCTGATCCAAAGAGAGAGAGGCCCAACTACAACCCAGTAATTAAAAAATCAGCCTTATCTTTTCCCTTATTCCAGCGATTAGTCTGATGTAACGCACTTCACAAGCTTCTGACGCACACAGACAGTTTTAAATCCATCCAAAGTGCCTCCAGAGTTCCCTTTCCCTCTCTTCTTTTTTTATGACGGACACACATGAAACCAGAGAGGGAATAACAATACTTTTGGTGTCAGTTAAGTACAGGATCAGTGAAACATACCCAGCCTGGCCTCTGTGATGGTCTGGGTGAGCCAAGCAGCCTGCTGGTTTCCCCCTTTGCGTGGGCCCACACCACACTCACGGAGCACGCTCGTAATGAAGGGTTTCTACTTGGTGTTTTTACGGAACAATGTACAGATTATATTTACTTAAAAAAAAACGTGTCTCAAATACAAGCAGAGAGACGTGGGCGAGGGGGAGGAGTGTGGACTTTATGGTTTCTGTATGAATTCTTATAGTAGAGTAGATTTCTTTCTGTTGTGACTTTACAGAACATCTCCTTAGTAGGTCTTTTTGTATGTTTGTCTAAATATCATGTAGCAATAACAATTGTTGATCTGTCTGCGCTGCGGGAGAATAAATGTGTAAAGAGACCCATAAGAATCCAATCATGCAGTGATAAATAATAGTTTGAATAGCTTTCACTGCAGCCTTTGTCAACTGGCGCCAAGTAAACAGATGTAATTCAACTCAATAACTAAGAATAATAAAGTGGTGCATTGTGGCTGTGTTTATTTACATGATGTAGAGCTGTGAGGAATCCCAAGATACATTATAAATAGCCGCAGGAACTGATTTCACCGCAGCTTCGGGCAAATAGAGCCAAAGTTTAATAGGAATGTGACATACTGCACAAACAAGCCAAATCCATTCACTGTCACTGCGGGATGAAGAAAGCTTAGCTGACCATTCGCTGAGCCCCGTCATCCTCAGTTACTGTTGCTATGCCTGTATATATATAAATAATAACAGCGGGAGATTTATATATATTTTTATATAAATATTTTTCAAGCAGAAGGTTCTTTTGTTTCAGAGAGAGGAAGACGAAAGCAGCTTTTTTCGTGTCTAACCAGCTCAACCTTAAAACTCACAGAAATTACAACCGCTGCTGGTTATGAGTTAAAGGCTTTACGCTTGCAGGGTGGGAAACAAACGAAAAATCATCTCAGGTAAAGCGGGATTGGGTTTCGCTGGAGTGTAAACTTCCCTAAATTGAATAAAGTGCAGGATGGAGTGGACTGACTTCCCCACTTCCCCCCAAAATACTAAACAGTGGATGCACCAGTCATCACTCAAGTCAGGTCAAGGCCAGTACTCGCTTTCACAGAAAATTAGCATCTTGTTTAGTTATAATTGTGTGTTACGGTCTTACTGTCCAGAGGTGAGATTATGACGTTTCCTGAAGGTCAGAAAGTGCGTATCTAAAATAAGCCTTTAATACTTTGCGGATGTTTAAAACAAGCTACACGCGTCTTTATCCAGGTAAAGAGACGAAGACAGAAACGACCAAAATCTAAAAAATCTGTTTAGTGAAGATAAAACAAACTTTCTGTTGAAGTCTGACCGAGCTTCTGGCGGGTAGTTTGGTTCCTGTTCTTACTTTCATCTGATAAATTTTAGCTTCACTGTTTATTGCCCCCACCTCAGGCTGCCCCTCCCCCCCTCGCTTTGACACTACAGTCAGGAATGCAGCTTTTTGTTGACAGCCTGTAAACTCACAAACTACTGCTGTTAGTTAATATGCGTTCCTCTGTGTTGGAGGTAATAATCAGTTACAACTGTATGCTAGTTAGCTGGACATGCTAATGATTCCAACTTACATTAAAGCAGATAAACTCTTTTTTTTTTTGCTCGTGTTTTTGGTTTTGAAAAAGGCTAAAAGAAACAAAAAAAAAAGAAAAAAGGATACCACCCTGCAAACTCTTTAAATGTCGAGTATTGCTATTACCTCTGCCCCATTTCCAGCACTCCAACATGTGGAGAAGGAAACACGACAGATTTACCACGCCAATAGTCACCTGGGGGCCGGGAACCACCGAGGGGGTCACGAGATAAATCTGAGGGGTTGCAAGAAAATTAACGGCACAGGAAACCAAAAACTATGTTTTTTACGCAACACGACCAAACAGTCTCTCCTCAAGGTCCATTTAATAGCTGTTCTGGAACTTTTGATTATATCAAATGATCTTTATCAGCAGATGGAGTTTGCTCAGTTGTCATGGAAATTTTCTAAATGGACCTTGAGGTGAGACTGCTGCCATTTCCAAGGTCGGGAGTTGACTTTGAAACTTCCTGTTTCCTACTCTCCTCACAGTTTTGCTTAGTACGGAATAATTTCCAAACCTGCAGGCACACCGCAACCTTGTGACGAGACAAAGACACAGACAGAGCTTCGTTTTAGGGGATCACAAGCCGAAAAAAGTTTGTGTTAAAAGAATGAGAGACAGTGTAATCAGTCTCCTCGGGATATTGCTGTACCTTTCACCTTATCAACCTCCTTGTATTTCACTGAATCTTTCATAGAAAAACACCTTCCTGACAGGAAGTCTGCCTCTTTAGTCTGGCCTGTGAAATTTACAGCCTTATTTTCATTGGAAGTAAATTGCTTATACAATGGTTTGGTGACCAGCAATGTGTGTGTTGCGATTGGCCGGTGGGATGGCGTGCTGAAAGGTACACCTATTGAATGTAGACAAAGGAGTGTTGTAATGGGGTATTTTTAACCATCATGCTAAGTACTATAAAATCACTGTTACCTCATTTGCTATGGCAGTGATTGACTCCATTTATAATCCTTCCGTCTGGCTAATATCTGTGACATTTCCTGAATACATATTAGATTGCCTATTGTATTACTAATCTGCCCCTAGCTGTTTGCCGCCTGGCTTCCTTTATATACAGCCATGCAGGTTTTCATTCACTGACTAACAGCCTGGTGGAAGTAATTTGTCACTTTTTCTTGGGAAAAGCAGCAAAAAAACCCCAGCAGATGCAATTCTTGTGTCCTGATAAACAAACAGACAAACACAGGACATCTTCAGCATGATAACCCTCATGTTTGATCTTTTTCTAACTCGTATCAGGAGGTACCTGAAACCTCAGACAAAGTCCAAGGATCAGGCCCCAGAAAGCGTTATGCTGGATTTTCCCAGCATCATCATCATACATAAGAATTTGTTTATGGCTTTATTCCCAAGTGTAGCATGCCCACGCTCCCGCTCTGTGTAAGAGTAAAGAGCTCTTCCCAGAATCTGACCCCGACAGAGAGTGCTGGTGGGCTGCTGGCGCGTCGGTAACTGAAGAGGTTTGAATAAATCTCACAGTGGCCGGTTACTAATTCTCATGACTCACCCCCACAATGTAGCTCGTCAAACATCCCTGCCCTCCCTTCCCTTCCCTTCCCCTGCCCACACCCACCCTTTGCTCCCCCTTCCCCAATGTGGGAATGCTCCTTTGCTCTTTCTTCCACTCTGTCCTCCAAGATGAACTCATCCCAAACCGCTGCTTTGCGAACAAAACAAGCTTTCATGAAACTGCCCGTTCACATCTCACCCCACCAACAGCTAATGTGGAAAAAAATACATATGTATTATGGCATGATCGACCACTGCACGAGCGCCAATGAATTGTAAACGACAGTCCCTGTGTGAGGGATATAGTTACAGTGAAAAATGTCCATAACTTTTAAGGAGTAAGGAAACGTTTTCAGATTAACCATCGTACAATTGTGGCTTTACCGGTTTAGTTTTGAACATAGGATCGACATAGGATCATGTAATCCTATGACGCAAGTTAAAACCTGGAAATCACCATAACCGGAGTTTGAAAGGTTCGACTCTCACAAAGAAACCCTATTAGTAAAGAATGCGTCTTTATCGAGGCTGACGCTTTTCTGGGGCTTATCGGAGAATGTAGAGGGTAAAGGGGTGGAAGGTTAAATGTGGAAATGTGGGGATGTGGAGAAAGAAAGAAGAATAAAAAACCCCCCAACATGACGAGAAACAAAGCCTCTATGGTTTGTAGAGGAAAAAAAGAAGCATGGTTAAAAAACCACTGACTTAAAAGGAACAGTTTAAAAGTTGGGGAATACACTCATTCACTTTCTTGCTGAGCGCTAGATGAAAAGATTGATACCTCTCTTGTGTCCAGCCAGTTAGCTTAGCTTAGCTTAGCATACAGACTGGAAACAGGGGGAGAAAACAGCTAGCGTGGCTCTGGTTAAGGGCGCACTAATTAACATCTCTTAAGTACTAAAACTAAAGTGTAAAAAAAGTTGTTTAACAGAGAGTGGTGTGTGGTGGAAAATGCTGGAGCTACATATTAAAAAAATTCTGTCGTTTAACATTTAACATGTAGAAAAGACGCTTGTTCTCCTTCTTGTCAAGATTAAAAGGTCAATACCACCTTTACGTCAGTATGGTAAATAAGCTATCACCAGCAGCCGCTTAGCTTAGCTTAGCTTAGCTTAGCGTAAAGACTGGAGGCAGGGGGAAACAGCTAGCCTGGCTCCGTCCAATGGTAACAAATTTAAAATGTAACAAATTTCCTGGAGGAGTTGCCAGGGCAACCAGCCACCTGCACTATAGTGCGGCAGTAAATTCTCATGCACAGTTTTTGTACAGATTAAATGAACAAGATGTTACTACAGCTACAGCTCACGTTACTCTGTGAGCTGTAGAGATGTCGGTGGGTGGATGTTATTAACTTTGGGCAGAGCTAGCTAGCTGCTTCCCCCCTGCTTCCAGTCTTTATGCTAAGCTAAGCTTCATACTTATCGTACAGACGTGAGAGTATGGTATCAATCTCCTCCTCCTCCTCCGACTCTCAGGAAAGAAAGAGAATAAGCGTATTTCAAAACATGTTGAATCAGCCCTTTAAAAAAAAGAAAAGCGCTTGACCACAAATGAAACAAAATACAAAGACACGTCACTATGTCATGCCAGTGAATGTGACTAAATCAATTAAGTGAACATTCAAACGGGAGAACCGGTGGCTTTTGGGCTAATGGGGTAGAACACTTGGTGTCAACACTGCTGACTGAGCTATCTCCGTTTAATAATAAATACAAAGTTGATTTCTTCTCTTTGCAGGCCAAGAAATCTTGGTGGTGAACCTAAAACATAGCTCTGCAAAGCTCGCGGGATTCAGTTTCAGTGATGCCATCGTGGGTTGTAATAAACACAGCTGTAAGTGAGCTGAGACAAATTCATGAATAAGCAGAAAATGACTAAACAATCATCTAGCCGCAGTATGGAAAGTGCGTGGCCAGAGCCTGAGCTCAAACACAGCGACTTGCCAGCTTGAGGGTGAGAGCTGGTGAAGGTTTACATAGGAAATGAGGATGTTTGTGTTTGCATATAGACACAACTGACATCCACATATGCCGAGTTTACGTCTAATCAAAATGGTCCCGAATGGCAGCCTCTTCCTGTGTTTATTTGTACCAGAAAATCCCCACTGACTTTCGCAACATCAACCAACAAAGCCTTTTCCGCCTCCCGACTATCCCGAATATCTATTGGGGAATAGATTTTTTCAAAAAACAACAACTTTGTTTAAAATCTGGGAAATAAATGAGTGCGTTTTACTGCGCTGAGGCTTCGTGTTACAGCTATCTGGCTTCAACACAAACGAAAAACTTCAAGTGTGTTTTCCTTGTAAAAAATACGAGGCTTGGTTCAGAACAAAACACCATTAGACAAGTCAGCTCTGGTGAAAGAATTGACACATTCCTCAGACCCACTACATAAAGCACACTGTATTTTACAACAGTCGGAGGCTAGTTTCAAAGATTTGCATCTGTTTGCATGATAGAGAAAACGCGATTAAATGAGAAGCAGAAGAAATGTCCGAGCAGACCGAGCTGTGGCCACAGACCGCTCGGGTCTGAGTTTAAGCTTGTAGATGCAATCTGATCTAAATTCAAATGTGAGGCATTAAGTCGTGCCGGATAAGAAAAGAAGGGGCCAACGAACATGCAGACAGAGCAGCTGGAGGCTGCAGACTAGAGGGGACCGTCAGGTACAGCCCGCCTGACAGGAATACACCGGACACCATAGAAGCAATGGAAAGGAGACATTTCCAACATTTACATATGTTCTTCCCATTTCCGCCTATTAAGAGCTGAAAGCGAGGTGCCTGCCCTGCACAGCTGCACATGAAACACAGAGGCAGAAAAGCTGGACTTTGACAAAGGCGAGCTATTTCTAGGATTCCCATAAATCTCTGGCAGCTACAACAGTACTGGACAGTACATTAGAGATTATATACAGTACAAGTTTCTGTGTTTTTCTTTTACTTGGCTCTGTTGTAGCTTTTTTCTAATCACCATGGATCCCCTCTCTTTGAAAAACAAATAGACACACAGAAGAAGCAAAAAAAAAAAAATTCATGACCTCAACTCTAGAACGACATCGAACTCAACACTTTCCAAATGAAACCTGACTAAGACCTTCTGTGACTACTAACTTATGGTTAAATGAATAGTTTGACACCTTGGGAAACACACGTATTCGCTTTCTTACTGATAGTTGGATGAGAAGATTGACGCCACTCTTATGTCTGTTGCTAAAGATGTAGCTGGAGCTAGCAGCCATGCAGTTAGCTTAGCTAGCCTGGAAACAGGGAGAAGCAGCTAGCTTGGTTTTAGCCAAAGGTAACAAAATACATTTAGCAGCATCTCTAAAGCTCATTAAATGGTGGAAACAGCAACTCTACTACATGTTTTAGTGCTAATTTTCCCTATTGAAACTAACATTCATATGTTCAGAGTTGTGTGTTACGTCACACCCATGAAAGGGATAAGCTGTTAAACTTTAAAAAAATTCTTTTTAACTTGACCTCACTCCCACAAGTTGTAGACATATTTGTCCTGTTTTACACCATGTAACTATCTAAGCAAACTGACTCATATATGTGCTCATATATACAGAGAGAGAATTTGAGAGGCGTCTTTCAGCTCAACTCCTTATCTGACCCGGGAGTAACCAAGCAGTTACCATCACCATGGCAACCCTTAACTACAGCTGGCCACACACAGCTCCTGTCCGGTGGTGGGTCGTTGGATCGGCCTTAAGGGATTACTTTAACATGTTAATTTTTTTTCTTCATTTATTTCTTTATTTATATTTATTTCTTTATTTTTAATTGTTTTTATTTACCTGTTTTATTTTATATAATTTCTCTCTTTCATTATCTTTGATGTTTTGCCCCTGTGTTTTCCCTTGTAGACTGCTCTGTATTTTGGAAAATTCAATAATTAATACTCATTTTTTTTTTAAATATTATTTGTCCAGCCTGAAGCTTTGGAAGCTAGATTTACAAAATAAAAGCCTTACACTATAACAAGAACTAACAAGAGGGGGGGGTTCTGGGGTTGGTTTGACTTTCATAATAAAAGCCTCAAGAAATTTACAGCAGGCTTCATGAATATAAAAAAAAATTCAAATGTCAACACACACAGTTTAGCTCTCAGCCCTCCAAGCAATTCGGCTCAGCTTCAGTTTTTCAGCAGCCAACAACACAGTTTAGTGTCAGCTGTTCCAGAAGCCAGCGATCCCACCGCAATGTCTTCTAAAAATTGCAGTCTCTTGTTAACACATTAAATCTTGTTTGTTTAATCCATAGAGAAAAAAACGGGACCCTACGAAGTCACTGCTCCTGGTTAATAAATAATCTGAACCTTGCAAACACTCCACCGCCGCTTCACTGTACTGCCCTCTGGACGCAGGTTCAGGTCTGCCGAGGTGCAAGAGGGGCTCGCCTCAGCTAAAGGCCTGGGACTCGCAGCTGTAGCAGCCCTGCAGCACAGAGGGACCTGCACATGTTGTTTTCTGCTTGCTGCTGTTGTGTTGCTCTTCGTGTTCTTCTGTCATTGTTGTGTGACGATGTGTGTGTGTGAAGTGAAATGCTGATCTTCGCTGTGATGTACAATGCTGAGAAAAACAATTTCCCCCCAGGGAGTCTAAAGCCTGACTAACCAGCCGCCCATAAAACAGCAAATAAATGTTTCTACGCTTTTTTCTTCTTGTGCAGATAAAATAAACTTTTAAAGACATTTTAAACATGTAGAGGTGCTGGTGGGCTGATTTTTATTGTTTTCTACTGTTTCCAGTATCAACGTTCTCATCAAACTCTCCGCAAGAAAAGAAATACTTCCCAAAATGCAAACTGCATGCATTTGACACCTCATCCTAAATGTTCCTTCTTTACAAATTCCCTTATAAACTCTGCTGAGCAGTTAGCACAGTATCTGACCTGAAGCACACCCTGGCTCTACGCTCTACATACAGTCCAAGAAGATTTGATTGTTTGAAGTGAAAAGGTGTGAATGCTTTCCATTGTCTTTGTAAAATAACATTAAAAAAGCGAGGCTGTGTGTTTTTGTAACTGTTAGCAAAAGGCGAGAATCACATTTTGAGGTGTGACTTCATATGATATGGGCCTCCAGTGACACCCCAGAACAAAGGAACGCAGCAGGTCTCAGTGTGTGATAGGGGCTTTTAGAGAGGTGTTTGTGTGTGTGTGAGAATTCAAACCCACATGGGCTCTTAAAAAAGCAACATGGGAACAAGAGGCGCATGACCTGTCACCCGCAGTCCTAAAAGATTATTATAAAGACCATAAAAGGTTATTTACTCAAACGTCAACATGACAAACAGCAGCCAGACAAGTAAAGCAGACAACACGATACTCCGCACAAACAGCAGTAAATCTGCAGCGGGCCTGTCATGACAAAAGCAGGACTCACTCGCTGACTTCCTTTCTGCAAGCGCATTAACGTCACAGGAAAAAATCACCCAGAGCCAGGAGTGCCGGACAGAACATACTGAATACAGAAAGCCCCCCCCCCTCCTCCCAGCAGTGAGACGACTGGGTGGGTCCAGACTGGTCTCTCTGAGCTAAAAGTTTGTTTTTGGCCTGAGGGGGAAGAGGCAGTGATGGAGAAGATTCCTACTATGGGGGGGAAGAGATAGACAGAGCAGAGAGTCCTGCTGTCACGTCTTTGTGTGTTAACTAATCAGAGGCGGCACGCTGAGAGCTTGTCACTGCGTCACTGCAGGGGGTTAACAGCCACTTGGCTGACAAGGCCCGTGAAGGGAAGAGCAGTTCAACCTGGTTATCTCCTGGGTGGGCCTCAGGCTAGAGAGGAAAAGACAGAACAAGATGAGTCGGGGGGGGGGGGGGGGGGGGGGGGGGGGGGGGGGGGCAGCGCTCACACACCAACTGGAAATCACTTACTTCAACAGGAGGAAGAGAGAAACACTGCTCCCAGACCAGCAGGTGCGGAGAGAGGAGCTGTTGGAGCTAAAAAAAGAACGATTTTGTTGATGCACGGAGAAAGAAAATAACTATTTATAAAGCTGCAGGCCACAAAAGCCAAAGACCACCAGGGAGGAATTAGTCTCTCAGTAAAAGGCCGAGGCTACTTTTTCTCCTGTAAACAGTTTTTGTAAAAATCTTCCATTAATGAGAAGTGTGGAAATGAGTAAGTTGCCAGTTATGTGCAGTAAGTGCTGGTTGCACGTCACTCTGTAGTCACAGCTCTTCCCTTTGTGTGTCAATTCCTACCAGTGACTTCATCTGTGTTTTTCTCAAGGATATCCCCCCTCCTTTCGAGGCACAATGAGGCAGCTTCCTGTTTAGAGACGGCCAGCTTCAGCCTTCACTCACCCAACCTCACATTACGTAATTTCCCTGCTATTCTGCCAGTGTCCCTGGCATGTAACGTCAGTGGTTGGAGACGATCCTTGTTGTTGTGACCATTACTACTGTTTAGCGAAACAGCATGAAAACGTTTCCTACTATAGCAAATTAAAAAAAAGGGAGTTGGTGTCATTTATCTATGCAAATATAAATATTGTGGAGTTTCTAAAACCTTTTTTTTTTTTTATCTTTGTCTTATCTTCAACCTCGGGGCAGCGGAGCACGATTCAAAAAACACAAAGTAAGAACTTTCACTTTCAGGAGCCACAACGAGGCGTTAAAAGGAAACAATAGAATCTGCATTTCCAATTAATGATTCCTTTCACTGTCGAATAAAGTGCAGAATATTTTTATCCTGATGGATGAATCGTGTCCAAAACAATAGTGTAAAATTTCCGTCACAGGGTTTTCCCTAAACGTGGGGGGGGGGGTCTTCAAACCCTGATTTATGAATTACAATAATTTGAAACAGAAAGTGTCTCCATCCCTGTGTGTATTTAAACAAACAAAGAGAAATTTGTGCTAAATTAGGCTGGTAACTTGTTTTGAGAAAAGCTCATTAGAAAAAGCTGGAATGAGGAAATGTTTTTGGATTTTTGCTGAAAAACTTTTTTACTCAAACAATTAAATGATTATTAAAACAGTCACTGATCAACTAATTGATCCATCAACTAAAGAAGATGCTCCAGAAAAGCAGCTGGCACTTAAAGAGAGAGAAACAGTGGCTTTGCTGTGACGTGGGTCTCTCCAGCTGTTTGCTATTGTGACAGCGAATTCAGACTGAGGCTGCGGTGACATATAAAGGGTCATTAGAGTCATTTAATCCCAGTCACGAAGAACATTAGCATTCTTAATTTATTTAACACTTCTCACAACACAAGACAAATAGCTACTTTAAAGCGCCGCCTCCAACTGTGATTTGCTTTTTTGTTACTTTGACCTTTTACTTTTGCAGATTGCAGATGCACGTTTGACTCTAGAAAACTGTTCAAATTAAACCTCGGCTTAAAACCTGAACATTGGGATTTTACGCACAACTTGTTTAGCACCAAATCTAAACAATATCTGCATATTCACAGGTTTGGGGTTTTTCAGTGAGGGAGGAGTAGGTGTCAATTTGAATAACTTTGAATGTGGTAAAAAAAAAAAAACTATGTTTGAGTTTAAGGATAATTAAAGATGAAGCCAATAGGAAGAAGATATTTTCTGAAATCTGAGGTTTCTAGTGTGAAACTGGCCACACCACACTCACAAATTACTATTTATCCACTGACAAATTATTAACTTTTCTTTATTATTAACTGTGTGTGTGTGTGTGTGGGATGAGAGAGGGAGAGACAGATTTCCACATAATCTGACAAACCTGCAGAGCAACATAAGGCTGCAGGGAACTCAAGCCATAATTAACTCTCACAGTAGCACCGTGAATACAAACGGACGCAGATGGAAAAATGCACTTGGCTCAGTTTTTTAAGTTCAAAGTACCTGCGGGCAAAGCAGTCAGGTGAAAAGCTCACTTTCTCCCTTGGTGACGAACAGAAATACAGAATGTGTCATCGAGCTTTGGTTCTTCCTGAGGCCAAATCTGGGAGAAGCAAAAAAAAAAAAGAAAGAAGAAAATAACAAAAAGGGGTCAGGCCAAGGAGGGAGAGGACTCGCTGAAGGGCACAAACACTAAAGACCAACCCTCTGCTTGTTGAGTCCTGCCCTGCGCCATTCCCACATCACACTCACATGTCGCTGCGGCGCGCTGATCGACACAGGCTGCGTCCTCTGCTCCGGACCCGGGATCGTTTCTGCTGCTGCGAACTTTCACTGGATATTCACACGGTTTTTACAGGTGAGCGCTAAACTTTTACACGGTTCTGTTTTTAGTGCGTTGGGGCCGAACATATGCGCACAGGCTCGTGAAGAGACATTTACAGATAGATCATTTTAACTGTTGTAAAACCTCTGTTAACGTGGATGATTCTCACGTTATAGACTGTATAAAGACGCATATTCACTGAACCATTTACGGTATGTGTGCCAATTAAAACTGGGCATGCACGTAAAGAAACTAAGCAGTAAACTCTTGTCTAACTATCTGGAATTAGATTTGCCGGTTTGGATACTTGATGCGTATTTACGCATAGTATATACGCATGATTCAAATTAATCATACTTAAATACACACATAAGCTTTGAGGTAGTTTCTATTGTTTGCAACGCTTATTACTGTAAAAAAATATATATATATATTATTGTAAATATACATATGGGTTAAAAGTTTGAGTGGCAGGAAAACACACTCACTGAGGTCTATAGATTACAGAAGATGTCTAATTAAAATTAAAATTAAGATAATTTTCTCACTTCACTCTCATTGACGCTTAAAATTTCTACCTGTAAAAATAAAAAGAAGAAGTTATTACTGTGAAAGCTCATTTCCCGTATTAGAGGCTGTCCCCCTCATCATTCATACTGACATGATCGCTATCATGTTATTGGCTCCAGGCAATCGTGATATTGGAGAGAGAGGGAGGGGGGGAGTGTTAATGTATTTTATTCGTTATTTCCTGGTGTTAATTCTGTATTTCTTGTCACTAGTAGTAACTCTCTCCTCTTGTTTTGTGCAGGCTGGCTCTCATCGCCTCCTAGTGCGCAGCTGGGGCATTAAAAAATGTGATTTTTTCTTTTTTTTCCTTTGGAGGAAAGTTCTGAAACCACAGGAAATCCTACTGGATAGCTTCAAAAGGAACACTTTCCTCCTGCAACAGCTGTCTGCTTCTGTCTAGTTAAGCTTTCGATACAAAAGAAAAAGAAAAAAGACAGGATGCACAGCCAGAGGACTATGTGACAACGTCTCTCTGGATCTAATTTTCAAAAACACAGAAGAAAAGAAAGAATTAAAAGAGGGAGAAATAAAAAAAAAAAAGCACTTACCTGTGGGAAATAACAAAAAATGGCTACAGATTCTTTCCATGCTGCTTATGCTGCCGTGGCCCCGTCTGTGATCCCCATGTCCCCGTCAACAGGAAGCCTGCTGAGGATGTTTCGCGAGTACCAGAGCAACGCCGTCATCATAGAGCACTACAACTACACGGGCAAGCTGAAGGAGAACAAGTACAAGGAAGGACTCAAACCCGAGGCCATAGCTTTCCTGCTCGTCTGTCTGCTCATAGTTGTAGAAAACGCCGTGGTGCTGGTGGCCATCTGGAAGAACAAGAAGTTCCATCTGCCCATGTACTACTTACTGGGCAACCTGACTCTCTCCGACCTGCTGGCGGGTTTCACCTACATGGTGAACCTCATAACATCAGGTGCCAACACATTAAACATGACCCCGGTGCTGTGGTTCCTGAGGGAGGGGGGTGTGTTCATCATGCTGGCCGCCTCCGTCATCAGTCTGCTGGCCATCGCCATAGAGCGCCATGTCACCATGGTGAGGATGAAGCCGTACCAGGGGGACAAACAGGGCCGGATGTTTGCTCTGATTGGAGCGAGCTGGGTGCTGTCTGTGTTCCTGGGGGTTCTGCCCGTCCTGGGCTGGAACTGTATGGGACAGCTGGACCAGTGCTCCACCGTCCTGCCGCTCTACGCCAAGAGCTACATCCTCTTCTGCATCACCATCTTCAGCGCCATCCTCATGTCCATCGTGGTGCTGTATGTCCGCATCTTCCGTATTGTCAAGTCCAACACCCAGCGCCTGGCCTCGGTCCCGCAGCGCAAAGGCCTGTACCGCAAGTCCCAGAAGTACATGGCCCTGCTGAAGACCGTCACCATCGTCCTGGGAGTCTTCATCGCCTGTTGGCTGCCCCTCTTCATCTTCCTGCTGCTGGACTTCTGCTGTCCAGCCAAGACCTGCGAGGTGCTCTTTAAGGCGGACTACTTCCTGGGCATCGCCATGTTCAACTCCCTTCTGAACCCCATCATCTACACCCTGACCAGCAAGGACATGAGGAGGGCCATCCTCAGGCTGCTGTGCCGACCCTGCCTCTTGACAAAAGACGGACAGGTGAAGAAGATCGGGATCCCCTTCCTGGAGTGCAGCACCAGCAAGACTGACGCAGCCTCCCACAGACTGGAGGGAGTGGAGACCACGGTGTCCTCCGGGAACTTTACACCATCCACTATCAAAGCCATTTACCCCAGGATGTGTAAGACATGACACAGCGGCTCTGAGTGACTTTGCCCTGAGAGCAAGTATTAAGACTAAGAACTGGACCACTGAAACAGGCCGCTTCCCTCTGAACTGAGCTGCACACGCCACAGTCTCAGTATTATTAATCTTCACGAGCAGCAAAAGCTTGATGTGAAAAAATGTCCACATTGGGAGAAAGATATGAACTTTTTTTTATTTTTTACATTTCCTGTGCATATTTCTAAAAACAGTGTGATCATGAAAAACATTGTTGTCCACGCCTCAACAGTAGCTGGACGTGTCTGCGAGACAAAACAGGGCCAGTATCAGTCAGAGGATATTCCTTCTGCCTAAGATGTCGTCTCACTCCATGAAATCAAAGACTGCGTGCAGATGTTTCACATAAATACAGCCAATTACGCCGCACATCTGATAGACCAGGCCTGAAGCCCGAGCGTCACATTTATCCTTATCTCCTCTCCCTGTGTAACATATAATGATATGTTGTTACAAACATGGAGCCTCCACACCCAAACTCTGCTGCCAAAACCATGTAATTTCTGCCATGTGAGTCTTGGTCAGCAGCGACGCTGGGTAGAGGCCCCCCTCCATCCCC
>NW_019525478.1:441116-474545 GCF_002814215.2 Seriola lalandi dorsalis
ACAAACTAGAATATTACAGTTTTATGTTGGAACCGACCTTGTGGGCAAAAAAAAAAAAAAAAGAGTCTTCTTCTTGGGAAAAACTTCATCATCTTATCAATGATGTTAATCTACTTTCTCGTGAAAGAGACAGAACCAGTTTGTGGGCTTCAAAGTAATGGGGAGGTTCATTGTGGTAATAGTGACATTAACATGGACACTTTCCTAATTGTAATATTGTACAATAATGTAAAGAGAAAAAAAATATATTTACTGATTGTTTTTATTATACTTTGTAAATATCTATAGCCGTGTCTGAGCTGCGTTTTTTGTATTGTAAAAACCTCATTTAAGTTATGATGTAAGTTTTATATGTGCACTGAAATAAACGTGTGAATGATGTTTACATAGAGGTTTGTATATTCTTTAGTCACCTGGTGCAGTTTTCCTTCTCAGATGTTTTCAATGGTTAATGCCTGAAAGTTTCACATTGCTCACTGATCCGGCTCGTTTCTCTCTACCCAAATAAATCTGAATAAACACATAAACATGACATCACAAAGCACAAAATGAGAACCTGCAGGAAAAAAATCTAAATAATAGAAATTATATTAAAAACTATATTAACTCTTTGAACATTTGTCACATATTTTTCACATATTGAGACAAAAACAGAATGAATTTTATTCCAAACTGATATTAACTTGTTAATCTTTTTCTGTTGTTGTTGTTACATGTTAAAAAATGAACATCTATGTAAATAAATATATAATCAGAAAATAGAAACAAATGCAAATCAAATGTGGTCCAATGGCCCTGCAGTAAATCGTGTCCTATTGGAGATCAAGTGCGAGTAAAATCCAAGCGGCAGCGAAGTAACGCTCAAATAAATGTCGAGTAATAATATTGAACAGTCCAAACTGAAACCTCAGTTGCCAACGCAGTAACAGGAGCGATACAAACAGATAGGAGCTCGATCTTAACTAACAAACCCCCACCTCCATAGAAAACCACCTGTGAAACCACTTAATATTTAATGTGCAGAGGAACAGATGAAGATGCAGAAACAAAGCTGTCACCTTCAGTTTGTTTATCGTAAGGAAACCACATATGGCTGCGTGGTTCTGGTATATGACAGTGTGAGCCTCCTCGGCACCGTTCGTCATCCTGCCCACCACCCACTGCACTGCAGTCGTACTCAGCCACGGCTCCTTTTCAGAGAAGGAGAACGTTTCAGTTCTCATTAAGGCAGTGAAGTACGCGCGAATAACAATTCAACAGATATTCCTGTTAATGCAGAAACAAAAAGCGTGGGCACTATGAATGTCGCCTGGATATACAATTATACTTCAGCATCTTTCCTCGTTGCAGATGCATCACTATGTCATTTTTAATTTTTTTTTTGCTCATTCATCAACACCATGTCTGAATTTGACCTAATGTAATGTTTCACATGGTACAGCTACACAGCAGTGGTGCAAGATGATTTCTAAACACATCAGTAACAGACGATTATGCCAATCAATAAAAACTTGTTTAGTGTTAACCATCCTCAATCTTTTCTATCAATGTGACTAAACTCAACTAAAACAGCAATTGCAATTTGATTAAAAAAATACATCTCCGTATATTAATGTTAGGGTCAAAAAATAAACAGGGTCAAAAATGTATATGATTTGAATTGAGATTACAATAACCAGTATGCTGCCCATCAATCTGAGCCGAGCGGTTCTCTAAAAGTAATGAACAAATGATGAATCAGAAAGTTAAAAATACGACTGGGATTGTTCAAATAAGGATTAAATTCACTAAAAATAAACCTGCTGACATATTTAGCATTATTTAGAAAGTAATAAACACTTGAAATGGTTGGAAAAAAGTATGACAAAAAACCCAACCACTTCTAAATTTTAAAAAGGAATGGATAAACAGATAGATACTTTTATTTATCCCCTAATATAAATAAAATAAAAATAGCTGAAATAGTTGGCTAAATGAATGAATAAACAGTTGAAACAGTTCAGTTCTGCCTCTAATAGTATGACTACAAAAGGCAAAATAACCTCAACACGGATCAAAAAATACAGTAAAGATATTCATATTTATATAATTAATCACCCAGTTTATAATCCATTAACGAGATGGAGGGGCACTATCTCATGATAGAGCTGTGACGGTACATCAGATAAAAAAGTTGGGAACCACCGGCCTTAAGAACAGTTTGACTAATCCACCTACAACCCATTTCTAAAGCTTTCAACAGCAGAACCGCACTGGCTTCCTCAGCGAACGGAGCATGTTGAGTCGTCATGGAGACAGCTGTCTTGTCATCAAGAGACACAAATATGGAACTGAGTCAAAAACTGCTGAATAAACTCCATTAAAGTCTGTTTCTCTGCACTGTCTCATCTCAGTTTGTTGCTCTAAAGAAACCATGTGGGCTTTTACTAAACAGCTCTGCAGTGGCACCTAGTGGCCGACCTGCTGACACTACACCTGCTCTGATGAATGCATGATGCTGAAATACATTGGAGAATAAGTACTACGCCACTGGTCCGAGACGTTTAATCGTTAAATGATTTAAATGTTATATAAAACATACAAACAAATACATAATGTACACATAAGTTCTGACAACACCACTGTTCTTCATCTACCAATCAGTGTTGACAAAACCCCACAGCTGGTCGCTCACGTCACTCCGAGATCTCATAGAGGTGTCGATGTTGATGGGAGTTGCCAGGTCTGCGCCGTAGTGCACTGCAGGAAGAGAAAACAAGCGAAGCGACAATGTGAAGCCGCACCAGCGGACACGGACACAAGATACTAATAATTACAAAAAGCAAAGCTTTACCTCCTTTTAAGATGTTGGGTGGTGTATCATATTCCCACTTGATCTTGGTTATTATGTAGTACACCTGAGCCACGTACCTGTAGAGAGAAGGGTGAAAAATAAATCTCAACTGCTGGAACCTGAAAGCAGCAGCAAAATAAACATCTGGATTTTTTTTTTTCCAGAGCTGAATAGTGTTTACTGTTTCTCTTCCTTCTTATTTCCGGAGTCAACTTCTGTCTGTAAACGAACAGAGTGGGGTATTTGTCTATAAAATGTCATGTGAGAAATGCTCAATGTGGGTTTGCCAGAGCCGAAGGTGAAGTATACAAATGTCCCGTCTGTTCTGACCAACAGTCAAAAACACAAAGATATTCAGCCTACAAAATGATAAAGACACGAGTCCTCACATTTAAAAAGCTTAAATTGTCAAATTTTTGTCGCATTATCAAATACAGAACACCTCATTCACTGTATTTAATTTGTTTTATGTTTGTGACTTTTCCAGATCTTCTGCATTAACACAGATCTGTGGAAATAGAAGAGAAATGTGGAGATCCCTGAACTAATGAAAAAGGGGCTGTTCAAGACACTAGTCAAATTTTCTATCCGTCGTTACATAAAGAAGGTGAAAATAAGACTCCGTATTATATGCTCAAGTGGGATCAACACGTCTTCAAACTGAACCTTTACAATACATTTCTGAATATCCGACACTCACACTGCTGAAGGGATGACCTCTGTGGTGTCTTCATCCACCTCGCTCTGAAGAGTCTCCAGCTCGTGTTCAGTGTTTCTCAGACTTTCCAACTCTCCCTTCAGGAAACTGGAGGAGGTTAAGTATGCTAACAAAGAAAAGAGGGAATGCAGCAGGAAGGGGATTCATAAATCACACAAACAAATAAAAAGGATACTGTAATTCTGAGTCAGTGATCTGGCTCTTGGCTATGCACTGCCTCAGCTGCTCCTCCAGACTCTTCAGCTCCCTCTCCCTTTGCTTCTTCTCCTCCTCCATGTTCAGCAGCCTCTGGCCCACACTCTCCTCAATCTGAGCCTCTTCTGTGGGTGAAGGACAGTGACAGAGAGAAATGTGGAGATGAAGATCAGAGGGACTGGACCCAGGTATGAAACACTGAGTTGGAAAGTGCAGTAGATGTTCGTTAAATGTAAACAAGCTAATCCTTGTAACTTTCAACTAGACATTATACAGACCTGACTCACAACTGTGTGTGTACTGTAGATGAGACAAACTGTTCAACATAAATACAGGAAAACATAGTGATGGAGAACAATAACAGCTAAAAAAAAAAAAAGGAACAAGAAATCATTAAATGTCTGAAAACTTGCCTCTTAAAATCTGTGTCAAAATCCTTTTTGTTTCTATGTGCTGGTCAAAAAGGACCCGATGTTCATCTTTCATTCGTCTCAGTTTCTCCATTTGGCTGCTGTTGATGAGGGCCACCAACGCCTCCCCTGTCTCCTCCAAGTCTTGAAATTTATGACCTTGAGCCATTGTGGTGTCACTGGCAGCTAAAAGAAAAGATTACACTGAAAATATCACATGTTATCCCTGCAAGCGGCAATGAGTGAGACCTCATTAGGCTTATTAAGCTTCACATTATAAGCAACAATAAACAACCAAACATCTACGTCTTACTGCTCAGTGGTGGAAAAAAATTCAGATAAGTTACTGCAAGAGAAGTGGCAGTACCAAACAGTGTACAAATACTCCATAACAAGGTATTTCACCCCAGTACAGCAGTGTTCAAGCATATTTATACATGTCTATAATATACTTTATCTTAAAATGGGCCATTCTGCATAATGACTGCTTTTTATTTTGGTGCTTTAGATATATTTTGGTGCTAATACTTTTGTACTTTTACATAATTATATAAGATGTTGAATGCAGGACTTTGACCTGTGATAGAGTATTTTTATATTGTGGTTTTTTAAAGAAAAAGATCTAAATGCTTCTTTCACCACTGTTAGCTCATATCTGAAGTTGAGTAAAGCTAACTTACTCCAGTAACGGTGTAATACTTTCCAACACGGACAGTCTCGTTAAATTTTTAGCTGGACGGTCAAAGAAACAGAGAGCTAACACTTTATTTAACATTCATTAAAACCTCGCTGTGTTTTGTTTACAACGTTAACTACGTGCAGTGTAAACGTTAGCTACGTTATTAGCTAAAGTACGATAAAAAAAAATGACACTGCTGCACGTTACAAGTTACAATAACATTATCGACTCCATGTCTAATCTGTAAGAACAACATTTACAGGTGATATAAGCAAATAATTGATAAAAATTCAAGCAAAGAAAAAACATACCGAACGAGTCCTTCCGTGATTCAAATTCAGACGCCGAGCGCGCCGTTTATTTTCTTCTTCTTTGGTCAATGGCGGACTTCCTCCAGTGTTTGGTGGCATAGCGCCACCTACTGCACAGGAGGGAGCTGACACATAAATACCATAATAAATACAGCCGATAGCGGCAATTACCGGGGTTCAAGCAGCTGCCGTTGGTCTGTTTGCACTAAGACACTTTAATTATATTTCTGATTGCTTGTTTTAATGACATGGATGTTTTATTTTGTCTTGTGTAAAGCACTTTGTAACAGGTTTAGAAAAGTGCTCTACAAATAAAGACTAAAAGTACATCCCTATACTGTGTATATATATTATATAAAAAATTAAAATAAAATAAAATCTTTACTGCACCAAGATAATCTTATGCTGATATTTAATCCTGCGTACAGTTATTGCACTGGTAATGCCATTCCTTTTTGAATTTGTTGTGTGTAGTCATCCATATTAATGTATTTTTTTTCTTACAGATAAAAGTTCAAGAATCAGAGATGTTAGTATATAACTGCTATCTAGTCCACACATTATAAGCATGTACTTTCACCACTTTCATCCACCTGGTTCAAATATGCACCAACAGTTCATCAACGGTTAAAACATGATGAAAGGACGACGTAGGTCAGACAGTGATTAAAGACAAAGTACTTTTAAGAATTAAGCATCTTTTTACATCTCCAATAAACATTAAAAAAGTCTAAAAATGCACAGAGATCAAAGTTTAACTGCACGTTTATTATAGTTGTGAAATCTAAGTTCACACAATAAGATCATATCAAGAGAAAATAGGTCCCAACCTCTACTGGCCCCATTACTACTTGTCTTTTGGTGAGAAGTTATTGTATATTCAATTATAAATGTTACAGGTAAATTCACTAATTGTCAAAATCTAAAAAAAGGTCAGTGTGAGATCATAAAAAACACCCGAATAGTGAACCTGTTCCTTATATCGTCTTTAATTCTTGGATGATCAGAGTCATTGGATTTTACTAAGATGGTGGCTCAGAGGAAGCCATTCATCACTCCTTGTTTTTCTGCTTCTCCTTCTTCTCCTGTGCTTTTCGTCTCTGTCTGCCGATCTGTCTGAAGTACAGTCTCTTGGGGTTCAGACCGTAGGCCTTCAGTCTCTGTCTACTGAACTCCCGGCCGCCTATCTTCACCCCGAAGCCTCCCGACATGAGGCGTCCACCTGAAGGCTTGTGCTTCTTCTTGGACCATTTTGGCCTCTCAGTCCTGTTTTTCACCTCGACAGCTTTATCTGCTGCTTCGTTGCCAGAACTAATCTGAGGCTCCTCTTCCTGTTTCATCTTCTTTTTCTTGGGTATCAGGACCTCCTCCTCCTCCTCTTCCTCCACGTTGTCCCCTGCCTCTCTAAGAGCTTGGGCAAGTGTCTCGTCCGTAGAGTCCACGATGGCGGCACCGTCTCCGTCCCCTGCTTCTCCGTCTTGCTGCTCAGCGTTCTTCATATGATCTCTCCTCTTCTTCCCCACTTTGGTTTTAGCCTCTGCCGACTCTTTATCTTCCCTGTGGATTAAAGCGAATTAATTATTGTTACAGTAAAGGTGGATTTATCCATCAGGGTCCAATCAATTGGTGTGTTGTACTCACTCAGAATATACAGAGCCCAGGATTTCTTTCTTCTTTTTCTCATTCTGGGCCTTGATTTTATAGTTTTTCAAATCGCTCATCTCTTCCTTTTCAGACCTGAGAGAAAGAAAGAAAAAAAGAGATGAGTGTGGTAAATGACCTGAGACAAGGAGAACAGGTGTAACACTTAAAGGACAGCCCCAGTACCTGAACATGCAGGTCTTCTTCAGAGAGCACCACCGGTTCAGCTCCTTGTCGTTGGCATGTAAGACCTGAGGAGAGAACCAAAGTCGGTCATTAGTTCAAATCAATTAATTATGCATTTGGTCATTTATTTTTTGCATCAGGTAAATTTTAGAGACAAAATCTGCTGCTGCTTCATCTGATCACTGTGTGGTCTGCTCAGAGAGAAGATTAAGTTGAGATCATTCCCTGGTCAGAGCTTTCCCCAGAGGGAAGCAATACCAGATCAGTCACCTCAGGCTCATCACTGCAGCATTATTAACCAACAGCCAGTCAGCCTACATTATATCATCTTCCAATATATCTATTCAGTTTGCACCGCATTACGACTGTTCACAAAACCCCTCTCCCATCCAATGACTTTCTATTTCTATACATGCTCATGTGGCGAGGCTGTAGGAGATAAAGTGGTTTATTTCTCTGCACTGCCCCAAAGCAAAAATACAGAAGCAAAGTCGTTTCATTCTGTGAGGTTACACATTATATAAAAACAGCCCTGTACAAGAATTTTCCTGCTGTGTGGAACCAAACTTTAGGCTAACGTTAGCATCTCTGCCTAAATCTTCACTAGATTTGGGGAAAAAAAAAAAAAAAATACAATCAAGTATTAGCTAAACAGCTAAACACTAATATTGAAACCAAATCACAAAAGAACTAAGCTAATATTAGCTTAGTTAGCTAGTGCTGAGTATAGGTTAGGGGTGTTTTCAACCCACTAATGAGGACAACATTAGCTGACTTAGCTATCTAGCAATAGCTGATTAAAATCTGCAGTTGTTATTTCAACAGCAACAAAATAAACATTATCTGGTTAGAAATAAGCAGCTTTTGTCCATTTCTGTCCAAATATCAATTGGCTCAAAAACTACTAAAAATTTCAAGCAGTAAATCTGCCACATGTAAATCACATGTACAGTGTGAGAATGGAAAGCCTGACAGTCGTAGCGACATTGAAAAGGTGCGATGGGCTTTGTGAACAGTCAGTTCTCACCTCATCAGTGGTCAGGCCAAAGTCGTTGGGCAGGACCTGCCTGTAGCGAAACCTGCACGGGAGGTCGTCGATTATGTCCTCATAGTCCAGCTTGTAGTACTCATCCAAGTACTGCTCGAAGCTCTTCTCCTCTGAAACACAAGCAGCCTTCAGCCAGAGAACAACTACAACACATCACCGTCAGGAGACCCAGAGCAGCTGCTGCTCAGCGGCAGGTTTACTGACACTTACGAGGATCAAACACAGGCTTGTTTTTGGTGATGGCCTCAGCAAAGTAAGACTTCTTCCTCTTTTTGCCCATTTGTGGTATATCCTCTTTCTTCATCTTCTTCCTCTCCTTTTTCTTCTTCTTCTTGGACGCGTTCTGCTGGTTGGGGTCATAGTCTGCATCCATCTGTTTCAACAGGAACAAAGAAAAACAAGGTGTCAGGCCGACCTCGGCACAGTACCGGTGACCAGCTGAAGGGAGGATCAAATGAGTTTAACTCACAATGAAGTTTTCGTCGTCGCAGTGCGGCCCAGACACGCCACGTTCTTCTCCGTCGTACTCTCCTTCCTCTTCACCATCGGCGCCCTCGCCAGTCCATGTGTCCCAGTTCCAGTGCTCTGTGTCACACACAAGAAGCTGTGGCTCGAATCTTCAGACAGTTCAGTTAACTACATTTTCTATACAGATTTCCAAGCTACTACTAATAATGAAATGTGTACTTAGCAACAGACTGTTCTTGTTGCTAAACAGGTATCTATTGTCTCTACTTAACCCTGTCCTGATATCACTGCTTCGCTAATTCAGTCATTAATTACAGCAAGTAACAGGTTCAAGGTGATGGAATCACTGCATGTGAATAATGAATGTCTCAGGCTTACCCTCGAGTTCACCATCATCATCAAACTGAGGCTTTTCTTCTTCTTCATCTCCATAATATTCATCTCCAAAGAATTTCTGCAAACAGAACGAAGATCGTCACTTTCAATGTGCTTCAACGAGGGACAAACCGAGCGTGCAGCCTCTTGCTGAACATGCACATTGGCTGGAGTCCAATTTGAACACTGGACCTCTCAATCAGGAAGCAGCTGCACGCTAAATAAGTCTAATTAGCCAAACACCATACACCTGTGTGAGCTGGAGGGGGCGGCGTCGTCACAGCAGGAAGTTGTGCTCAGTCACAGCGTCCTGGTGAAAAACAAACCGCCAGAAGCAACTGTGCTCTCAGAGCTCTCAGACAATATGAGCACACACACTTTCCTGAGGAGTCTAATTAGCCAAACACCACACACCTGTGTGAGCTGGGGAAGCAGCTCGTCCTCACATCTGGCTCATTCAAGCTGAGACACTTTCCAGCTGTTGGATCCTGTTGGACCCAAGATTTAATGACTCAGACCAATCTGTCCAGTCAGTTAATTATGTTCTATGTTTTTAATCATGTGACCTACTGAATTACTACAGAGGCCTTTTGTTAACATCAGGCACACTGTTTATGGTTTAACTAAATCATTAATCAAATGAGGAAAACAGGAAAAACAAGGGAATAGTTTTCATTAACGGTCTGTCAGGTGTTTAGACTGTCAGGGCTTAACATCTGTACAGATGTTATTTGAGGAATCCTAACATCCCGCTAAGCCGCGTTCTCACAGAGCACATCAACAGTTTTTCATTTCAGACAAAAGCAGTTTGTCAATTGGTAATTAGCTCATTTTCTTCAAACTATATGTTTTCATTAATATTAATAGAAAAGGGCTTTTAGGATGAGGGCTCATAGATCTATTTGGTGGCATTAAAGCTGTCTGAGGTGGTTAACAATGGCTGTGTTTGCTGTGAGCGCTGGAGCAGGACAGAGCTGCTAACATTAGCTTAAACTCCGGCAGCATCCAGGACGCACCTGCATGAGCTGGTCGTGCTGTTGCGGATCAAAGTCTCCGTCCAGGTCCACCTGACTGAAGGCGAGCTGCTCGTTGCCCGTCAGCTCCTGAAGCTTCTTCAGCTTCTCCATGATCTCGCTTCGCTTCAAGTTCTTCAGCTGCTTCAGCTGCTCCTGCTTCTGCTCTTTTTCCTGAAATAGTTGTGGGGCAGAGATTTATATTAGCTAATAGCTAAACATTGTGATTTACTGCTAAAGAGACAGAGAGTTATATATAAGATAAATGTTTTTTTTTTTTTTTAAATGTGATACCTTTTCCTTCCTTTCTTTCACTTCCTCCCTTTTGCGTTTCCTGCGGTCGTCTTTGGAGCGCACTGAGGTGGCGATGTTTCGCGGGTAGGTCTTGATCTGCTGAGCGTCGGGCTCTTCGAAGCGGAAGTTGTAGCTTCTCTCAAAGTCCTCCTGCTTCTCCAAGAACGTCTCCCCTTCCTCCTCAGAATCCTCCAGGTCGTCCTGGATGACCTCGTCGTAGGTTGGGATCCTGAATGCGTCAGGAGAATTAATTGTACACGTGCAGCTTCATTTCACAGCCCAGGTGAGCAAACCTGACATCCAGACAGGCGTCGACGTACCGTTCATCGCCGTCGTCGTCATCTAGGTAGCCCTTGTTGAGGACATAATCTCTGAGGAAACACTCCTTCGCATCCAGCTCTGGGTCGTTCCAGTAGTCCCTCAGGTATTTCTGTCTCGACACAAACCAGTGTTAAAATAAACCTCCCCGCCTGATTTCTTCCACCCTCCTCTGTCTAATTACACACACTCACCATGTCCTTCACCTCCTCCGGACCCTCGAGCTCGGCCTGACCTTTCAGCCACTCCACATAGTCTGCCTCCTCTTTATCCTACAAACAGACACAGACCAGTTCATCCTGATGTGTAATTCTTTTGTGTGAATCTATTTCCAGAGGACGAGCAGCTGCCAGGTTCTGGCTTCTGACCTTCTCCTCCTGAGTTTTGATCCTCCGGGTCAGCAGCTGGGATTCTCCGCCCTCCTCATCGCCTTCATCCTCATCACCGCTGTCCTGGATGAACTTGCGGAAGCTGACAAGAGGTTTCGGTTTCCGTAAATAGTCTGCGAGTGATACTGCTGCACACCTTCAGATGGTTTGGGCCTTACCTTTCTTTCAGCTCCTTCTGCTCTTGAACGTAGCTCGGAGAGGCCGCTCTCTTTAAAAAGGAAAACAACGACAATTGTTAAATCACCTGACATCAGATCTGAGGATCTCCAAACTCCTGAGAAGGTTTATATAACTTTGTCTACCTCTCTTCTCTTAGCGGCCTCCTCATCATCGCTGTCGTCATCATCTTCATATTTACTGAAAATTAAAATAAGATTTTCAGTTAGTTTCAAGTAAAATGTGAAACGTGAAAGTCACAAAATTGTTTTTGCAAATAATAAAAAGTGGCTGTCAATGTAGATTATTTCATAATGACGCCAACCTATGAGCAATTAGCAAAACGCTGCTTCTCACATGGCTTACAGAATAAATGCATATATCATTTTGAATAATAGACATTTTGACTGACATGTCCCGAGTCAGCACCCTCCGATCACATTGTTTTAAATTGTCTATAATTTTGCCACTTTGTGAGGGTGTCCAAGTCAGTCACACTATGCACATATGTACACGTTGCATATACAAACAATATATTTTATTTTTCTCCTGGCATCTTTAAACAAGGACGATCAGAGAGATTTCTTTTCTTTAACTCCTCAGTCCTGACGACAGGATCCAACATTTGTTACTTTGACAAATCGAGGCCAGTGAGGACTGACTTCCTGATTTGAGTTGACTTGGAAAAGAAGACTGATTGTGGTGCAAAAACTGATGAATGTAAATGATGGAGCTGACTCACCCCTCTCTTTCCAATATGACTTTACGTTCATAGTCCTTGAGATACATGGGCTTCACTGCTTTCTTAGAGGTCGAAGGCTTCTCATCACTGCTGGATGCACCTGAAAGCAAGAGATTTAGATCGTTTGTTTACCGAAGAAAACATGAGATGTCCCACAGACTGTGAAAGCAACACCAATTATTGTACTTACCACCTTCTGAGTAGAACTTGGCATCTTGCTGATAGATCTTCGGGTCTTTCTTCTTCAGCAGTGACAATGTTCTGTAAAAATCCCTCTCAACTTCAGGGTCGATCTCCTGCAGGGGAAATAAAAGTCGGTCAACCTCAGTGAGACACTGTTATCTAATGACAGAAGGTGGAAAGGAGAAGAAGCAGCGATGCTAACCACTTCACTGTCATCAGAGCTGGACTCGGACGTCTCAGAGTCACTGTCGTCATCTCGGTCTCCGTATCGGTCCTTCACTGCACCACAACAACAACAACAACAACAACAACAACAACACAGGACAAAACAAAAATCAGATTTACAAACAACACAGCGCCGGAAAAAACAACTTTCAGCTAGCTACACTTCCCACGTTGGCTTGTTAGCATGATCGTTAGCTAGCAGCGACACACTTACGTCTCTGTAACTCTTCTCTCTGTCGGTATTTCTCATATTTCTGCGCGAACTGGGAGTTGATTTTTAATTCCGATTTACCCGACATGTTTGTTTTTTAACGGAAGGATAAATCTTTATGCGAAAAATTAAAAACTACACACTAGAGAAGAGAAATCATCCCAGCTGCTACACACGCATGTGAGAAGCTGAACCACGTGATTTCCGGTGCACAGGTCAGGGGTTACACACGGTGTCCTGCAGGGGGCGCCATAACGACAGTTTTACATCTTATTTTTTAACTTTGACAGACATCAACACATTTCTAGAATATGTTGTTATTTTTTATTCAATGGGAAAAACAAGATTATTTTCACACTTTCACTACATTTTTCTTTTTCTTTTTCCTCCTTTTATAATTGTGTGGAACTCACTTCTGATTTTTTATTTTATTTCATTTAATTTTATTTATTTACTGTATTTATTTTTCGCTCTCAGAAACACTGAATAAGGAAATCTTTCTAATTGAATTTGCCTTCCTTTTATGTCTTTTCTTATCATTTTTTATTCATTCATATAATTACTTTTGAGTTTATTTTATATGTATATTTATCACCATTTAATTATTTTATTTATTGTCATGTTTTTATTCTATAAATACTTATGGTTGAACATGTTATCAGCACTCCTGTATGTCTGTATCTTATATTGTGTAGGCTACTTGTTTTGTACCTGGCATGGTACACTTAGTTTTGTTAAAATAAAATAAAAATAAAACAATTTTATGAATAATGTAACTAAGTTTTAATTAGAATTAAGATAATTAGCTATTAAACTTTGAAACTCCAAACATTACAAATACCCAGAAACTGGATATTTTGATAAAGTCAACCGAGTAATGTTAGCAGCCAACATGCTTCAGGATAAATTATAATCTGAGAATTTTCAGAATAAACATAATATCAGCTCACAATCCAAGCCGCCTGAAGAATAAAGACTCCCTCAGAGAGAATATCTTTGGAAATGAAAGCTACCACATATAGATAAAGTCAGATCCAGATGGTCTGCATACAAACAAATAAATATTATTAGTACTATTTACAGTGACTTCATCATTAGATTTCAGTCATTTAAGCAAAACTACGACAATATCTTGTATGAAAATGTTTCACTGCCAAAAAGGATCTCGACATATGTTAAACTCCATTTACCCCAAATAAAAATCAGACCTGTTTGCTGAATCACTAATCTGGCAGGTTATGGGACAGGATGTTTACTTGGCATGGGAAGACCAGAGGGGGCGAGGCCGTGTGACGTATTAAACCAAACACTATGTGACATCATGTCCCATCACAGCAGCAGTTTGGGTTGTGCGTACGAGATCTGTTGGAAGAGTTTCCAGAACAAACCTGACGTGACTGACTCATGACAGAATCAATATAGGCCAAAAAACACAAAACTTTGACCTGATTCGGAGACATCAGTGTGGTAAAGCAGATGCCTTACACTGAATATTGAATCGTGGTTTGATAAAGGAGGAGTAGCAGGTGGTTTAGTGTGTTTTTAGATTTGCATGAATCATTCGTCACAGTCATTCATGACATTCTCACTTGTACGTGTATTTCTTCATCTAAAGCACTGGCTTCAAAATGATCCAACAAGATGCAGTGAGTTAATAAGCTAATGAAGCAGTAACATGAAGTGAACAAGGATCAGTGTTAGGGCCACTATATATAAATGATCTTCCACCACAGTGTTACTGGAGAGAATTGCAAATGTGGTTATATGCTAAGCTAGCAACAAAAATGTCTTCCTTTCAATATTGACCAAACTAGTTGCCCTCATGTTGAATTTCTCGTGATGGGTCGAGAGGTCAATATAGTTACTGACTTTAAATATCTGGACATAATAATGGTTCCGAATTTTAATTTAGAATAACGTTGCAAATTTTAGACAAATTAGAAATTGTTTCTCACTGGATGCAGCCAGGATATTTTTGGGTGCTACAATCCTTTCCCACTTATCTCATTGAATTACATGTTTTCGGCACATGTCTTAAATATCAGGTGAAATCGACTGGAACCTGCTCAGGTATCATGTCTATATATATATGTTATGTATAATTAATGAATTTATGTGAATAAACAAAATGGGATTTTCTGTTCTTCGTGTTTATTCCATGCCAAAATTTAAACTGGATCACACAGAGATACCAAATTAGCTATAGCTGTATAGGCTAAATGTTGATGAATCATGTTGAGCCATACATCTGAAAGTCACGTTCAGGTTTTCTTTCAAACGGAAAAACGTGCAGCGGGTGACCTCAGCTGTGTCAAGTCCTTCCATCTGTAGGAGTAACTGGAAAGATCCAGCCAGTCACACATGACCTTTTGTGGTTACGTTAATGATTAATCATGTCAAGGGATTCAGATGAAACCTTTCTAGGAAAAAACAGACATTCTCCACTGTGTGTTCAATAACTCTTTTTGACAACAAGTGCTGAGAATCAGGAAAGATTCCCACTGTTCGTGATGTGTATTAATAATCATGTAGTGTTTACATTTTCCCCTGGGGAGTGGTCTACCGTCAGCAGGAACTACTTGTTTTCTTATCTGTATGTTTTGCACACATGTCTGTATGTGTCACTGCATCTTTTCCCTGAGTCGTGTTATCAGCTCAACACTTCCGCTCTCGCTCAGCCTTGATCTTTGCACGTGACCTACCCACTGGTCGGTTTGACCACAGATCTTTATGGTCACAGAGCTGTTTTGTTTCCCTTCTCATCTCTGGGAGCTGTTGTTGCGAAGGCCTGTCAAAGCTTCCACAAAACACGGATTTGCAAGATTTGATAAAATGTTTTTGTGTGTGTGTGTGTGTGTGTGTGTGTGTGTGCATCAAAACATGAATATGCACATTACAAACTGCTCATGAATATGTCTACCCAGCTCTGCCTGGAGTCATGGGATCCTCTCTTTCTGCATCTGCTTGTATAAATACGATCAATATACTTTACTGTTACAACTGCCAATTTGAAGATGAAATTGTATGATCGAAAAATAAACAAAAATGTGATAATTACCCAATTATATGGGGTATTTATCAACGTATTCAGACTAATCTCAGTTAGTTATTATATCTTTTCATTTTATGTGGAATAAAATGAAAAGAAAGGAGCGATTTTGACACTCAGACCCTGTTGTTATTTTTCCTACATGTGGTCTCACAGTGTTGGAGAATTTCTTAGAAACTGTGGTTTTGCCTTTCACCGTGACGTCTGGACTTTCTAGGAAAATGGTCTTGTATTCCATCTAAGAACAACAAAAGCACAGCCAGCCCCCCCAGAAAAAAGAGGGGGAGAAAAACCCCCTCACGTTTTCAGCCAAGTCTGCATACCAAAGCCGTTTGACAACAAAACACGCTGCTGTCCGTTTTCCAAAAGTTTTCATCTGCCACGTATCTCGAGCAGCATTTCAGCCCCCATGATACCAACACAGAGAAGGGAAGTAAGGCATAGCATCTTGAGCATATCACCAAAGTACTTAGCACCAGGTTGGAGCGAAGGAAAGGAGAAGGAGATCGGAAAAAATATCCAAATAGTTTCTGAAAAGATGGTGAAAAAATAAAAACATGTGTGATGTAGTGCTGTAGTACAGGAAGTGATTCTCAACCAGAAGCAGGAACCTTGTGGAAAAGCTACAAAAAAAAATCAACTGAACTCAAATTACTCAACAAAAAAATAAGTGTGAGTTGATTTAAAAAAATGTCTATAGAAATATTTGTGGTGATTTACAATAACAGTAAACTGTCCATCAACTTGAGGGTGTGAACAAAGCAAGTTAACACTAACTCATGGGTAAATAGTTCAAACAGCTAAAACTGGATAAACAATTGAGATTGTTAATTAAATGTAAAGGACAGTTGAAATATTTACCTGAAAGATATAGTTAATTTAAGTAACATAAATAAGTGTAATAGTTTTCTACTAGTAATGGGTAAAAACTCACTAATTCAAACTGTTAACAAGCTGTGCATCAAAGTAAATTCAGACACGAGTCTTCAAAAACTGAACCCGGAGAAAACTGATTCTATAATAAATAGAAGCATTTATTTATGTACAGCAAAAGTTCACAACAAAGGCTAAGACATTGACATTATTACCAAAAAAAAACAAAAACATAAAGAACAAATATTTACATTTATGAACATTATATTTACACACTTAATCTGCACATTAGTGGATTTGAATTTATGTACAGCTTCACTAGCACTTATGGATTATTTTCTCTTACAAAAAGCCTCACGACTCATCGACCCACATCACAGCAACATCTTTGTTAGGTGTAACCTCACCTGCATGTAACGCCGCCACGTCCCTCAAACAAGTCATTGTAAACAGGCGGACACGTTGATCTTATACAGAGTTCAATAGCACCAGCGAGAACATGTGAACAAATCGTGTGATTACAAAAGGCACATATTTATCAGTAAAACGAATAAATGAGCTCAAACAGTCGCTGAGTTTTAAAAATAGCGATATGGCACATGGCTTTGTTTTGTCAGGACGGCTGGAATAAGGCAAACTGAAGTTCTGGTCCAAAGGGAGGATGTGAATATATACACGTGCCACGGTAGAGGTCGTGGACTAGGCCCCACTGCTCACACGTGGCTGCTTCAAAAGCTTTTCTGACTTTGGGGAATGCAGTGGTCCTCCTGAGGAGGTGGGGGGGTTACCGGGAAGGAAAATTTAAAGATGGCTCTCCAATGCACAGACAGCCGATCGCAAATCAGGAGAATGGAGCAGGAAAAGCGCCTGGGAAACTGTGAAACTACAGACAGCTGCTGAAGGACACTGCGAACAACCGGCTAGCCTCAAAGAAATACGGTGAAAAGTGAAATCTGAAGACGAACACAGAATACATTGTTCAAGGCACAGTGTGTTTTCACTGAGGTTACCTACAGCAGCGACTCTAGGTCCCTTTGGATTATATTTTAGCTCGTCTACTGAGGCAACTGCTAGCGTAAAAAAATCACTATGAAACTTACTGAGGTCACACTGGTTAAACTGGCACATGCTGAATTCGTGTTAGTGTTCGTCTCTGGATAAAACCGGCTCGGATTTTCTTGTTTCCGATGAACAAGCAGAGGAATAGTTTGACATTATGGGAAGAAAAACACTTATTTGCTTTCTTGTCAAGAGTGAGATGAGAAAACTGGCTCCACTCTCACATGTGTAGATTAAAGGTGACATTTGCTTCGCTTAGCTTAGCATAAAGACCGGAAACAGGGAAACGGTTAGCCTAGCTGTTTTCTGCCGACCGGCACCAAAAGCTCATTAACTGACGCTGTTTAATATATACAAAATATAAATCTGATCACGACTGTTGTGGTTTTACAAGAAGTTACGTTCTGTAATTTCTTGATTTCCTGACCACCTCACACAAAACAACAAAAACTTCAGAGCACTAAATTCGCTCATAAACGGATTAAATAAACACGTTAAAACATGATAGTGAGCTTCAGAGCTTTAGAGGTGCTGGTTGGCGGCTTTTCGAAGCAGCTGTTTTTCCCTGTTTCCTGTCTTTATGCTAAGCTAAGCTAACTGCCTTGTTGCTGGTTTTAGCTTCATTCTAAGCAACAAAGTGACTATGCATATTTCCCAAAATATCTACTGTTGCTTTAAACTATAAATAGTTCAAGATATGATAATGTGCCATTAACAGCTTGTCACTTAGCACTGGAAGACAAAAATAATAGACAGTGATATTTACAACACTCATTTGTGAACGTGTAACATGATGTGACGTAACGTGTGTTGGACGGAAATCCCAATTTACGAGCTGCATCAAATGAGTTCAGTCAAACTGACGCACGCAGCAAGACAACATGTGGCTTTAACAACGAAACAGTTCTCCAGTTATATCGTCAGGATCACAGTTACGATAACAAGTAAAAAAAAAACAAAAAAACAACAACTTTATATTGAGGAATCCATCAGCGGATGATTTGGTATGATTTGGTGTTTCACCCTGGTTTTTCTACTGTAGAGCGCTTATTCATCTGTGAGGATATAGTGGTTCAAGCTTGTCTGAGACTGGCTCTGACTTCCAGATCTTTGTACTGAGTGAGGTAAAAATACAAAAGGACATCCAAGGTAGCTTATCATCGACGCTCTTCTTTCCACTGCGCTGATACTTTTCAGTTTTCTGTGAAGGCTGGATTGTCTGCCTCTTCATCCAAGCTCACAACTTGTCTCTGAAAGGACAGCAAATAAAAAAAAAGATGTCAGACATAACATGACAGAGTTGCAAAATAAGTGAAATTCAGATGAGGAATTCAGTTAAATCTCAGTAAAATTCAAGAGCAGTTGAAGTGACGCGTCTTAGACTCACTTTAGGGTAGGCGTAACCGTCGGGGCTGTGGCTCCTCCAGATGTGAACCTGGTCCTCGGTGGTTTTCTGGTAGACGGGGTTGTCGAAGTGAATCGTGTTGGTGTTCTTCAGCCTGTAGTTCCTCCAGATCAGCACGCCGCCAACGGCCACGAGACAAACAATTGCTACACGGGAGGAAGAGATCCAGAGAGAGATGATTGGTTGCTGTTATTATTTTGAATATATTTTGAATGATTTCTTTTTTTTGTGTGTAGACGCTGCTTTTGTAGCCGCTGCCAAAGCGACTCACCCAGAGGTAAGACGATGTACAGAGCCACTGGGGCGTTGGAGGCAGGTATGGCTGCAGCAAATTCACGTCGGATATCTGAAGGAAACGTGAACACAGTTAATGAAACATGAAACTAGCGTCACATCGGGGCAGTGCAGGATGAAAATCAACATCGCAGAGACATAAATTATGTTTTAAATATTGAAATTATTGTCACGCGGTGGAGCTGTTTTCCAGCTGCTTCTTTGGTGTTGCCTTCAAGTTCTTCAAAACAGGAATGTAACATGTCTACGCTGTTTGACTGCTCTTCTCTAAAATACACCAACTATAACACCACTGGAACTCGCCTGGAGAGGTGACTGGAGCCTCTGTGGTGGTCTGGGAAATTTTAGGCTTCATTGGCGGGGGTGAGGGGGTCCTCGGTGGAGGTGTGGTGGTCCGGAGCGGCGGCTTGGTGGTGTGTGGTGCTGGCTTGGCCGCAGAGCTGGTGATTACAATAGGCACTGTGGTGGTGGTATGGACCTGGGGTTCTGGTGTGGTTCTGGGTGTGGTTCTGGGTGTAGTCCTGAGTGTAGTCCTGAGTGTAGTCCTGAGTGTAGTCCTGGGTGTGGGCCTGGGTGTGGTCCTGGTTGCGGTCCCAGGTGGCACTGGAGGAGGGGTGAGAGTCAGCACTGAGCTAATGCAAATATTCTATCTAAAAGACAGGAATAATTTAATTATGATTTTGTGATTTTTTTGGATAATTTACACACCAGGTACACATGCTCTCATATCTCTGGCTAGCATCATGTTATCCGGACAGACGCAGGTGTATTTGGGAGGATGTCTTCCCACTTGAGGAGCTGCCAGACACATGAATTCACAACCGCCGTTGGAAACATGGCACCAATCCCTCCCTGTAACAAAAAGGGGGATTACATTTTAGTTGAGTATCATTATAATCATATGTAAGTAATATTTTGACACTTTGGAACATGAACCACTTTCTTGCAGAGACACGACAAGACGAGTGATACCCGTCTCATATCTGTATGCTACGTTTAAGCTAACAAGCTAAGCTAACCAACAAGCAGTCGGTTAGCCTAGCTTAGCCTGGAAACAGGCGGAAACAGCTAGCCTGGCAAAATTTGCCTGCTAACACCTCTAACGCTGACTAACTAGTTGGAAGTTAACAAGCTACTGACTCTAACTAGCTACATATTTACTACATTTTAAGTCTATAATTGCCAATAAAGTTACTTAAACATATGGTTTCCTTGCAGTAAATGATCCCTAAAACTGGCAGCACGTGACAATATTTTTTCAATATTAAAAAAGGCAAATATTGATCTCCTATGCAAATTAGAAACCCTATTTACCATTGTTGCATTTGAGAATATTTCACTGCCTCCGCATCAATAACAGCAAAACGAACCAAATAAATCGGACCATTACCTATTTTTAATGACAGTGTAATACTGGTGCACGATGTCTCTTACCAGCAGGTTGTTTGAGGTTGTGGTAGAGAATAATGTCGTCTGGTGACGACAGGTGCTCCGCCACCGGTGTAATGTCATCACCGGTCAGCCTGTTTGCGCTGAGAATGGCGCTGTTGCTGATGTCCGTCCAGAACACTTTCTCCTGGAAGCACAAAAAAAAACAAAAAAACAAAGCTTGAACATTTAAGATTTAATTGGAGAGTAGCGGTGAGGAACACTACTGCTGGCACCTGCAGCGAGGAGGTCATGACACGCCATGTTTCACAGGCTGTGGGTTTATGTGTAACAGAGTTTATCAGATGGTAAATATCCACCTCAAACACAGCGAGTCCCAGCGGGTGAGCCAGCTTGTCTTCGTCGATGATGAGGGTGCGTCGGCCACCGCCCTGCACGTCGATACTGGAGAGGGTGTGCAGCTTAGAGTCCACCCAGTAGAGCCGCTGGTTCAACAGGTCTGCGGAGGAAGCAGGTGGGGGAGGGGCCAACAGGTCAGACCAGAGTGACCACTGCCATTCACATGAATTGATAATAAAATTTAAAAAACAACTTGAAACCAGAGAAGAGATGGACGCTGCATTTACCCAGTGTGATGCCATTGGGCCACACAATGTTGTCGGTGACCAGAGCGGCGCGGTCTCCTCCGTTAAGACCCGCCTTCTCAATCTTAGCAGGGTTTCCCCAGTCTGTCCAGTAAATGAAGCTGCGAGGAGTAAAAATATCATAAATCAAATTGATCAAAAACATTGATTCCTTTGGGTTTCACAGACATAAAGAAAACAGAGTTAACCATTACTGTACTTTTATTAGACTTACTTGCTGTGGGGGTCGACCACTATAGCGCGGGGCTTCGATAAGTCTTGGTGGAAGAGAGTTTTACGACAGCGGCCATCAGCAGTTACCACGGAGATGGTGCGGCGTATGCTGTCGGTCCAATACAGGTTACCATGGATCCAGTCGAAGGCGATGCCTTCGGGAGCATCGATGTCGCTGTCGACCACTATGCTGTGACGAGTGGAGTCTTCAGCCGAGTCCATCTGAGCTCTAGATAGAAAATGAAAGCAGGCGTCAAAACAGGAGCACAGGAAACAGCGACTGTTGTCATCCCGACTGTCATGTCTTACTCACCGGTAGATTTTCTTCTGGGAGATGTCTGACCAGTAGATCTCTTTGGCGGCCATGTTCATGTCCAGAGCCACCACGTTCTTTAGACGGGGGATCACTCTGGTGTACTCTCTTTTGTCCAAAGTCATCTTTCTGATCTCATGACGGTTGGTGAAGAAAAGGTACGCTATTGTTCCTACAAAATAAGAGTAGATGGGTTGGTTTTTATTAGTAATTTTGTTTGAATCTTTGTCTAAAGTTGAACTGAAATTAAAACCACATTTTCCTAAGAAATCAGCATATCCTTGATTTTGTCTTGTGTCTTGTTAGCATTAATTTAATTTAATTTACTTTAGTTTAATTTAATCATTGGAGATAAACAGGAAAGAAGGGAGAGAGACAGGGATGACATTCAGTGTTGGATGTGAACCCGGGCCACTGCTGCAAGGACTCAACCTCGATATATGTGGTACACGTTTAAACAGCTGAGCTATCGGCACAAACTTTTAATGTTGTAAAAGGATACCTTTGTTGAATCACAGCACATAATCAACACTAAGTGGAATAGTTGTTTCAATATTCATAGACTGTGCGGGGTTATGATGCGCTTTAGCACCACCAGAATCAGATGTCAGATCAAAGGTGTCAGTCAAAAAATATGTCCAATAATTTAAATTATGCACAAAAGCTTTTTAGCTTATAGTTCCTTACACAAAATGGGAGGAAATAAGAGGAGATTAAATTCTTAATCTCCTTAATCTTCACAAACACGTATAATGCAACAGGAAATACAACATTTGACAAGGCTATTCAACATATAACCCTTACATAATATTACAGCAAACACTCTGAAAAAGAACACAGAGCTCGTATTTACCGACGGCCTTGCAGGATTTGGTTGCCGGGTCAACCTGGTAACCCTCCTCACACTCGCACTTGTAACTGCCTATCTGGTTGATGCAGATCTGGCTGCAGGTGTCCGGGTTGGCACACTCATCGATGTCTGATTCAATGAAGGAGAGAAAAAAAAAAAGGGATATAAAGAATTACACGAAACACACGTAGACAGTGTAACGAAAGCTGAATCCCCGTGTCCATTACGAGAATTACGAGATCGCTCTTTATCTGACAGGACACTAAGAGTAAACAGGTGACTTGGCATCATTTGTTAATGTGACTGAAGTTCACGTTAGCATGAAAAAGCACATGGATATTTGACTATTACTGATGTTAACTGCATGAGAGGCTGTTACCTTCACAGCGTTTGGTGTCAACCAGGCTGAATCCAGCAGGACACAGGCACTCGTATCCGATTTTCAGGTCTTTGCAGATATGAGAGCAGCCGCCGTTGTTGTACAGGCACTCGTTGGAGCCTGCAGGGGGAAGAAGAAAAGAGTTTTTGGAGGATTTTTCAGCTACACCCTCATTAAATACACGCAGGTAGTAATTAACCAGACAGTTATGAATGTGGGGCCTCTGCACTTACCACATTCCCTCAGGGGCTCATCTGACCAATCCCTGCAATCACGGTGCTTGTCACACACCTTCTCCATGCTAATACACTCGCCGCTGCGGCACTTAAACCTGGTCGGGCCATCACAGTGGGTCGCTGCGCATGACAACAACAACAACAACAAAAAAACACGGGATCAGGTGACAGAGACACAGACTAGAGATCTGATGGTTCATTTGGCCGCCAGTAACCAGGGTTAGGGAGGGCTGGGGGAACAGGGTCGTACCGTTGACACAGCCCGTTTCATCACTCCTGTCCCTGCAGTCATATTGGTGGTTGCACTGACGGCTCCCATGGATGCAAGTGCCATCGCCGCATCTAAACTCATCAGGACGACAGGTGGGACGAGCTGGAGGCAGAAATGCGGAGTGAGCACAAGAGATGACGCATCAACAGTTATACAAACAGTTAGCTCCGACCAAGTAATTTAATTGGACGAGAGGCTTTCCATGAGTGCTGATATAGAGTATAACAGCACTGGGACTTTTAACTATATGTATCACTCCGCTCAACCGATAATTATCGGTACGTGAACGGTTGTTATCTGATTGTAACAAACTGTGTACTTATTTTATTTATTTATTTCTACAAAAATATTTCCAGAAGTATCATTTCAATTAAATGATGTCTGGTTGTCAGAAAAAGGATGAAGGGAAGAAGCCTGAATACTTAAATACTTTCTTAAATACTTTCTAACTCTGTTAGCTGGGTTGCTAATGCCCAGCTAACTTTGTTAGCGAAACCTTCCAGGAACGTTTCTGGAAGGCTGTGTTTGTAGAACCTTTAGAGAACCTTTAGAGAACATCTCCTTAAGGTTCTCTGAAGGTTCCTCAAAAACGTAGAGGAAAGGTTTAAAGGTTGTTAAATTTAAAGGCTCCCTTTAAGGCACGTTTCCTAAGGGTTACCTGTTTGCTGGGAAGCTAGTGTGCACCTAGCAGGTATGGGAAAATGTTTACGTGTTGCTTAGCAACAGTCCAGTATCAGTCCAGTTGTGGAACTATTTGTGTTTGCGTCGCCAAATAAATGATAAAATAAACAAATAAATCAAAATCTATTGTTGTTTATTTAACTAATATGGCGCTGGTAGAACTGTTGTATAAAAGCGATATCACAGAGAGGTCGTGCTGTTGTTCACTAGTGTGATATTGTTTAATTCGCCGGTGTGTTCATCTTCAGTAATCAACCGTTATGGATGCAAAAGTTAACCGTTGCTCTCGCGCAGTGAAAGCCGTAGTCGCCCTTACCACAGTCGGCTTCATCCGATCGATCGAGGCAGTCGGCTCCTCCGTCGCACTTCCAGCTGCCGTGGATGCACTCTCCACTTCCGCAGCTGAACTCCAGGGAGGAGCACTGGTGAGTGGGAGCAGAGGCCGGTGTCTTGGTACCACAGTTCTGGGGCCACTCGTCCGAGCCGTCGGTGCAGTCGGTGTCACCGTCGCAGGCCCACAGGCGCGGCACACAAACGGTGTTGTTGCACTGGAAGGCCGTGGCGCTGCAGGTGACGGGCGGGCACGCGGCCTCGTCGCTGCCGTCGTCGCAGTCTGCCTCGTCGTCGCACACGAAGGAGGCCGACACGCACTGGCCGCTCCTGCAGCGGAACTCGTTGTCTGTGCACTGCTTTGGCGCTACGAGAGCAGAGGGACGGATGACCGGGGAAACATTAGAGCAGGAGGTTAAGGGGGTGAAAGGATGCTGGAGGAGATGGTGAGTGAGATGTGTGGACCTTCAGACTCACCACAGGTGTCTTCATCAGTCCCATTCTCGCAGTCAGCTACTCCATCACAGCGCCAGGTGCTGGGGATACACTGGTTCAGACGGTCCATGCAGCTGAACTCTGTCGGCCGACACGTTTTAGCCGCTAGAAGTGATAAACACAGTTATTATTATTATTATTTACCTCTTTTATTATTTACTCATTTGTTTATTTAATCAATTATTGTAATATATATCTATTATTAGTATTATTTTTTTTTACATTTTGATTAACTAAGAGACTAAAAAGGTATGAAAGGTACAGGTTTGTTTTTCAGCTTTATGTTTAATGGGAATATAATGTATAAGAGATGATGGAGCGCTGTGACATGTAAATTGATGATTTTTAAAGTAGTAAGTGAGTAATAGTAAGTGAGACTATAATAAAGAGACTGGGGGATCATGGATTGGTTTGACAAGTCCATTCTCATGATACTCACAACAGGTACCAGGAAGTTCATCAGTGCCATCTCCACAGTCATCTGAGCCATCGCACACCCATCTGAAGGACATGCATCTCCCGTTCCCGCACTCGAATTGCTTTGTTCCGCATGTGGTAAATGCATCTGTGACAGACGGATATAAACACACACACTTCAGATAAAAGCACTATTGTTTTAGTTCTCAAACTCCCAAGAACCAATACAGGAAGACTCTTCATGAACACGTGCATGGCTGCGAATGAGAAGAAGTGCAGTCACACTAGCAGCATTGCTCTGAGCTAAATGCTAATGCTAACATGGCAAAAGGCTCACACAGACAATGCTAAAATGCTGGCGTTTTGCAGATACAATGTTCACCATGTTCACCGTAATGGTTTAGCATGTTAGCATGCTGACGCTTGTTTGTTTGTTATTTTTTGTTATCAAATTTTGATTAATATTTTTTAGAGGAAAATTGGGATCATCCTCTGGGGACAGTGAACGTCTGAATGAAATGTCATGGAAATCCATCCACTAGTTGTTAAGATATTTCAGTCCGGACCAAAGTTAGCCTTGTACCTTCTCTTCAGGGATGATGTTACTTAGAGAAATGTTTTGGCATCTCCAGTTGGGTTTCATTATATATGGGAGGGACTGTGTCTTCTTCAAAGGCAGAGATGGTGATAAATTTGCTGCCAGAGGAGCGAGGGGCCGAGAGGTATGTAATCTGGCATGACACACACATGAACACACATGTGCATGTTTCTACTTGTTTAAATAGGGCAAATAAATAGTTAAACTACAGGTCAAACAGAGGTACTGTGGTCCAACCTGCATTTATCATTATCAGCAGAAAGCTGCTGATACGACAAGTTCATAACCACAATAAAAATCCAATTTTCCACCAGTTATGGTCGCTGCCAGCAAAACCAGTGACGACACTGAGTCGCCCTCCCAACCCCCTTCTTTTAATGGACCCGGTGAAGCCGGTGAACTGGAAGAACCAATTAGACTGTACATCAGACAGACAGCACTTGATGAGAAGGTACTCAAGGCCATTCTTCCCTGTGGCCCCGGGGCCTCAAAACCTCGCATGGCCACCTGTTTCTGACAGGGGCCCGGAGGGAGGCGTAACAGCACCAGAAGCTTAGGCGCATTTAGCATCTTCACAGCAACTTTATGTTTGAAATTAAATATTTACGTTTGACTATTAAAATTTTCCTGAGTTTGTGAGCTACAAGCTTGGAAAAAAAAAAGATAAATCATACATGATGTGTCCGTGCACGTGCTCCAGCACAGTAAATAATACTTCAGCTTGTGGGTGAAGTCAAACATCTGGTGTCTCAGTCATGCTTTTTGCTTTAGATGCAGTCAAACAAGGAGACGCTGTATTCCTCTGAGCTTCTGCAGATTGAGGGAATTGTCTCTTGTAGTATTTTATATGACTCCATAATTACAGTGGGTCAACATTAAGCCTGTCGCTTCCTTATGACTTCCAGTGAAAAGGCTGTGCATTGTCGCCCCGGCCATAAAGATGACGAAGAGTTTCATGTTGACAAACGTGTTTTTATCAAAGAGGATATCCTGGTGCTTAATACAGAAGAAAAACACACGGTGGAGTTTCTCGCTTTATAGATCAGCTCTCATTCCCTGAAACTGAGGACACGTTACACAAATCCCAAGTTCACGCAGCTATTTACTCAACGGGCTTAAAGTCCAGACTCTGAATGACAAACTGGGCTGAATGGCAGCGTTATTGATCACAGTAAAAATCAGTGCTGGGAAATAACTGCATGTGTCTCTCCTTTGTTACACCATTACCATTAAAAAAAAAAAAAGAAAACACTTTGAGATGATGGATTTCTCCTCAAGGTGACATAAATAAAAAAACTCTCCTGTCCAAACAGGAGTGTGAGACGAGTATTTCGCAACACGGAGGGGGGGGGGGGGCAGAAATGACACACAGCTCTGTGACTGGTGTGGAAATGTGGCCAGGTGACAACCAGTCCCAACATGTTTCGCCACACAGCGTTTCCCAGAACCGGCACACAGGGAACTGGTCTGGCAGTGACTTCACGTCTCACGAGCGTAAAACCAAAACCAAAGGAATGCTGCCTCAAGACAATGTCAGTGTTTGTGTTGGAGGATGAGTTAGAGGGCGTCCATTCATGTCCACAGTACAGGGCGTTTCAGGTAAGAGGGACGTGTGATGGGGTGGTGGGGGGGGGGGGGACATGCTGGATATTGCATCATGTTGGAAGAATATCTGTAATACTGGTCAAACCCAAATTCATCCATGATGGTTTTCTTTTGTTGCTTTTTTTTTACGGTGATTTAATTTCTACTGTGATTTAAACACAAAAGGCGCCTTTTCCCACATTATGAATGGCAACAGCTTCAAAAAAGAAACACTCACGCACACACACACACGCACACACACACACACACACTGCTCAGACCTCATTGGCTGCTTGAACCTGCTGTGAGCTGAGCGCCAGTAAATGAAAAGCACAAAAACGCGCAGCTTCATTCAAAAAGCCGGTCAGAAGAAAAACGGATGAACCGATTAAAAAACAACAACAACAACAAAAAAAAAGTTAAAAGACAGAAAAAACAAACGGATTTTAACTGTTAAACTGCGGTAAAGTCTGAGGTGGAGAGGACGCGCCACATCTTTTTTTTCTCCCCCCCTCGAGGTTTCATTGTGAGAGAGAAAAGGGAGAGTGGGAGAGATTTGACCTACATTCTGTGAGTAACTGCGCCCTCCCCCCATCACCTTGCATCCGGTGCTGTCAGAGGAGTGGGCAATTTAAACCCGCACGACCCAAACCACAATTATATCCTAGTGTTATTTAAATATACATTTTGTTTTGTTTTTTTTTGTTTTTTAAATCAAACAACATCAGGCTGAAGCACGGGGTTATTTTTGCACGTGTTTGATGCAAATGTCAAGACAAAATAACAAAAGAAATGGAGCTAATTAACGATTAAATGAAAATAGGACATTTGAACTTACTTGTGTGAAGGAGGGAGCAGAGGAGAAGCAGCAGAGAAGCCAGTCCCATGTTCTTCAGACGCACTGGGAGATGCATGAACACGGAAAGCAGGTTTGGTCTGACGTGTGTTACTGTCACACACCTGTAGTAGCAGAGGCTCTGCTGCGTTAGAGATGCTCCTGCTGGAAGGTCTGAGGTAAGGATGCTCTGCACACTGTAATGTTTGACAACAACATCAGACCCATTTCAATGTGGTCCAGGGGTGGGCGGGGCCGAGAGGGGCCCAGGAGGGGGGGAAGGCGGGATCTGGAGTGGTGTGATTTCTGAGGCGCACAGCCTCAACAATTGGGAGGCGGAGCTCTGAGGAGATGGATTTTACTATGAGTTTAACCCTTTCAGAGAGACACGAGGGACGCGCACACATGCACGTGTAGTGTGTGTGGACATATACATTAGCTTGGTTTCATTCCCTCGAGGCGAACTCTGACCTTACCTGTACACCTGACAGGGGCGGAGCCACGAGTCAGGGATTTTATCAGGCGCTCCCAAAATTATCAGAGATATGGAGAATATTCAGAGAAAAGGTTTAATGTGTGTTTACAAATAAAATGAAATTAAAAAAATTAAGAAAAGGGTGTTGATGAGTTATGAACACACACATTTACTCTAATTGATCCATTACATACAACACTGGTTCTCAACACACCTTTTTTTTTTACATAGTATTACCACTTTTCAAACAAAAGAAAAACTATTTACTTAATTTTCTTATAATATTGACTTTTTTCTCACAATATTACAACTTCTTTCTAGAAACTGTCACTTTTATTCTTCAAAATATTCTTTGTTGTTGAAATATTCCAACATTTTTTTCTAGAAATGATTCAAACTCTTTCACTTCATAGAATTACAACTTCATTTGCAAAAAATCCAGATTTCTATTTTCTAACAGTGCCATTAACACACCATGGTAGGAACTCAAACTTTTTTAGATTTAAAGGATAAGTAAGGTGATACTGTTTATTATATATATTGATTATGGTATACTGTACATTATTGTCAACAAAAAGATCCAAACTTTTACTCACTACTTCACCACGTCTGTGGCTGAAAATGTAAAAATGAAAGTAAGTATTGAGCCATATTTAGAGACGATCCTGTTTGACATCTCTACTGACGGCTCTAACGTCTTAACCTCGCCCTTTATTACCACAATCAGTTTGTCTCATGGTGAATTCAACTGTTAGAGAACCACCAGGGAACAGGTGGTTCATGTAAACAAGATGTCCCCAGTCAGCTGGTTTGAAGTCCAAAATCTGTCCCCAGATGTGGCCGGTGACAAGTCGACAGACGTTCAATATTTAAATAAAACCAGCAAACCCAGACAACACAAAGCGGCCCTGCTCATGTGGTTCACACAGAGCTTCACATCATTCTCACACCGAGACACATGCGATGTTGATTTCATTCATTTTACTGAACTAAAACACTGATAGAAGGTGAACAGACCAGGTCACATGAGCGCGTGAGTAAAACTAAAAAGGAAACCTATTAAAATCTAAACGCAGGCTGTAAAGCCGTAACCACCAGCTTTCATCTTCACATCACCACTTCCTGAAATGAGGTTTGTCACCTCTCAGAAGAAAACAAACATTCATGTTATTTGAGGTTCAAAGTCTCAGCTCTCGTGATAGTTTACGATGAGATTTACATCAGAGGTGGAGATAAAGCTCATGTAAAGAGATAAAACCTTAAAAACAGCGGCCTTGACCCGAGCGGAGAGCGAGGAACTATACGATCTGTCACAGAGAAAACAGTGAAATGATCCAGATGTTGTCCAGACTGCAGCGTCGACACTGGGTTAAAAAAAAAAACAAGAAGGTAAATCACTTTAGGGGAAATATCAAGTTGGTGGTAGTGACATGTAAATATATCAACCCCTTCCCTTCAACAGCCTTTATCGACCAAGTCCATTTTATCATGTGTGACCTTCATTTCAAAGAAACATATGAAACACACAAGTCCAGCCTGAGCTGAACTGGACACGTGAGGGATCCTCACAGTGAAAACAAAACACTGCGTCTGTGTGTGTGTGTGTGTGTGTGTGTGTGTGTGTGTTTGTAATTACAGAGTCTGCTCACCTGTTTCCACACATCTGCTTCACCAGGACTGTGGCTGTCACTGTAGAGATGAAGGACATGTAGAGACTGAGTGTATGTGACACAGACATGCTGCACACATTATTCAGTTAATGTTAAAATGTTAAAATATGCCACAACAAGTAAAAGAAGTGCAGAAGTTTTATCAGCAAATCGAACTTAAAGCGTCGAAATGAAAAGTTCTTGTTCTGCAGAAAACGGCCGCTGAGCCTGATCTATGAATATATATTACATTACCTTATATTATTACATCACCTGACTGTTTACATTTTATATTGTAGCTGCTGGTAGTTTCAGGGAGTTTAGTCTGAGGGGGGTCACGATGATGGAGTAAAGCGTAAATCTGTTTTCTCTTATCTTTGCTTTTTCTGTGAAACACTCGATGAACTGTCTCATGAACACGTGGGGTGTGTTTAGTCTAAGAAAAAGGTTTATTCAATCTTTAACAATTTACTGTATTTCATAAGGTTATGACATGATTTTTATGTAAAAAAAAAAAAAGTAACTAGTGACTAAAGTACAAATAATACTAATAATACTTTATACTATAAGTATATATACTATAAGATACGTGCTATTTCCACTTTCTGTTACTTCATATTTCTGCTCCTCCACATTATAGAGAAACATATGATCAGGTTATAAAATATGATTCACTTCTACAGATCATATGTACTGAGTAACTTTCCACCACTGTTGCACACAAATATCCTCCTATAAAAGAGCCTCATTTCCCCTCAGTTACACTGACGTCACATTTCTCAGCACACGAGAAAGAAACACTGATCAAATTATAATGAGAATGCCTAATCCATTAGAATAATTCTTCACATCCGAACAGTTGATTCAACACCAAAGTCCTGCAGTGAACACGACACATCTTCAGAGCGTGAACCCGCCCACCTCTCACCCCCCGCCGTACATCGGGCATTTAATAAGATCTGACAAGCTATTTTCAGGCCTCTATTTAGAACTGGGTCCTTTGGGCACGAAAAAGTTTTCTAAACTGTGTCAGAGTCGACCTCTGACTTCCCGATGAGATGTTCTCTGATCACTGTGAGCCCCCGTGTCCTCCTCCTCCTCCTCCTCCTCCTCCTCCTCCTCCTGTTATGAATTGCTGATTGAACAGTTAGGTCAAACTGCATCAGGAGAAACTGGAGTGCAGGTGAGGTTAACTTTCTTTTATTCTGCAGACAGCACAACACCCCCCCCATCACTATAACTCACTGGGTTTCTCTCTTTCATTATGCACAATGTCAACCTCCCCTCCTCGGCCTATGTAAACACTTTCTGGTTCTTCCAGTATTCCTCCACAGCCCTGCTCATGCTCCTGACAAAACACTGCGTTGGCTGCGGCAGATAAACTGTCTCCGTCTTCCACTGAAGGTCGAATCAGGTTCCTTCAGATGCAGTTAAGCCCGTTTTTGGCTTTTGTCCACCAAACACCGAACGGCAAGACAGGGAGAACTTGTTTTTCTTGTCTTTGTGGGAGTGAGGGAGTCTCGCTCCTGCAGCAGAATCATCACAGGACAAAGAAAGAAAAAGATGTCTGGCTTTAAAAAATATTTGAGACAGAATTTTCTGCTATCCATCACCGGCCGGTCAGCGCGGGGACACATTTCTGGATTGCCCGCCCGTCATTGTGGCTCGTGGAGAGGGAGTGTAGCTCAGCAAACAACCTCTTTCTTTGGGAAATGTTATATTTGCAGTCATCTCTCTTTCTCATCTCACTGCTCTGCAGAACAGAGAGGTTCAGGAGATCCTCTGTTCCCACTGCCACCAGGCTATACAACACCTCAGCCAAAGGAAGTGGACTCATTTAATTATTATTGTTTATTTATTAGCAACAATGAGCTAATGGACACATGAATTTCCCCTAGGGGGTGAATAAAGTATCCATCTATCCATCTATCCATGACCTTGGTCCTGGAAAAGAAGATAAGACTGATGCTGTGTTGAAAGAGGCTGAAACGATAAAAGGAGAGAAATGTTTTTTTTTTTTTTTTTAGTATCTAGGTTAGATTTAGTTCAGATACACGTGAGTCTAGGATCTAAATATAAAACATTTATGGGTCAAGCACTAATGGCAACCACAACTGTACAAACACACACTCACACCGCAAAATGTGTCTGCGGGGGGGGTGGGGGCGTGGGGTGGGTTTTCCCTCCGAAGCTCAGCCCACACAGCAGATTCATGGCAGATATAACCCCTCGTGTTTGTGTAGGTGTTGGGGGCATGTGACCCTCGGCGATAAAGAAAAAAATCTTGTGAGGAAAGGCAGGATGTGGGCGTGTCAGGGTCAACGAGGAAGATCAGAAGCCCAGTGAGGAATCAGTGTTTTTACAGACTCTTCATCCAACTCTGAAAAATGTTGTTTTTCACCGTTTTGCAAAGTTGAAATTATTTGTTTCTTGCAAATGCAGCAGATTTCTGTGTTTACCACTGACTCATGTGGCGTCCAGTCATCGTGGTCTACCATCAGTGTTCGGATGCACTTTGGATCACATTAAATATCTGAATAGCTCTGACACACATCAGGGGAATAAATGGCTGGAACTTCAACCATGTTGCAGCTACATCACAATGACTGAAGGGGGGCAGTGTAGCGGGGGAAGTGTGCAGCTTCCTGTTGTCAGTGGGCCACCTAGTGTCCGCACGTGATGGGTGCAGTTAGTGACCGTGTCCGGGTGCATGATGGAGACACAACACGTGGAGAGAGCGGATTAATTATGAGATGCCTTTATTGTACTTTTTGGAATCCAGTGACACCGACACGAGAAAATGGTCCTATCCTTCCCTCCCCCTTTTACATACACAACCTGAGGGGGAGGGGCTGCAGGGTGGGATGTACCGTGATCCCGCTTGTAGTCTTAAATTAAACACAGAGATAATAGCGAAGACACATCCAGGTGCATTTCCACAGACACGCACGACATGCATTCAAAAAAAAGGGACTTTGTGAGGGTGGGGTGGGGT
>NW_019525478.1:474565-516700 GCF_002814215.2 Seriola lalandi dorsalis
GGTGGGGGGGTGGGGCAGTGACTCCTGGTTCACATGTACGTTTTGTCTCAAAGTAAAAGACGACAAAATTAATACCATTTAAAAAAAAAAAACAAACAAAAAAAAAACAAAAACAGTTTGCTGTCTTAATGGCCCACGATCAGTCTATAATTCAGACTCTGTCAATTTTCCACTTACAGGAGAAATCAAAAAGGCAAAGAGACACTACTACTCATACTGGGAGAAATGGTTTAAATATGGAAGTGGATGGTTCATATCTTTAATATTTTAGTTTTTTTTTTTTTTATTGGTTTTTAATTAATGGTATAACTTTAATGAGAATACAATTGTCTCACTAAAAATCAGCTCATCTAGGTAAAACTAGGCCTTTTCCACTGACTGTCTCCCTGCTGTATCTAAGTAAAATATATAAAGTCCAGTAAGGGGCTCAGTGGGCCGTTGGTCCAATCAGGAGTGGTTCACTTCAGTCCTCCTCGCTGCCACTGGCCGAACGCTCCTGAAAACACACAAACGCAGATTTACTTTTGTTATTCAAGAGAGATCGTGAACACAGTCAAGATGAATCTGGACTTAATGAAGATGAATCGTCATCACGGTCACCGGAGGGAAAGAGCCAATGAGGGCAGCGACTAAACCGCTATCTTCTAACATGGATGAAGTTATTTTCTCAGTTAATTGTTTGGTCGATAAAATATTCAGAAATGCCAGTTACAGTTGGATAATTTAGTTTAATTAGTTTTAATTTATTATGTCAGAACAGTGAAAATGTCATTCTAAAGTCTTAGAGCGACGTCAGACGTTTTCTTGTTTTGTTTTGACTCTCGTCTGAATCCATGAATCATTTATCGACACTGAATTACTGCAGCAGAAAAGCGAACGTCTCCTCTCACCTCTTCCTGTTCCTCTTCACTGTCGTCGTCGCTCACCACAGGTTTAGCCCGGGCGCCGCGGCCCCTCCGCCGTTGTCCTTTTCCTCCACGATCCCCCTTTTCTTTCCGGCTCAGCTTGATCTTCACTTTCACCGAACGAGCTGATGGGGAAAAACAAAGACCGTGAACATTTCAGTGACCTTTCCTCTGTAGGAGCCTCATCATCACCACCACCACCGTGTTTCTGATTACTCACATTCAGACTCAGAGCCTTCGTCCACCTCCTCCTCCTCTTCCTCACTGTCCTCTCCTTCGCTCTCGTCGTCCTTCTCGATCTTCTGCCTCACGCTGGTGAAGACGGACTGCAGCACAATGGAGTCCTCGTAGATCTAGAGCGTTGAGAGAGATTATAAAAGCTTTGCCTCAAACAAGACGCTGCCTCACTCTGACTTCCTGTAGGTTTCGGTGAATTTAAGATGAATCCAACTATAGTCAACAGTTGTGACGTGTGCGCTTCCTGGCTGAACTCACCAGAGACCCCTCCAGGTTGAAAGTCTGGGCGTTTTGACACAGCAGCATCACGTCCTTCTCCAGGTCGTTCAGGCTGCGGTACTTATGGCTGCGGATCCGCTCCTGGGGAAGGCAACAGGAAGCGGCAGTGAAACACACAGCAGATAATAAGTAAGGTGAACAAACGGAAAGTCGTCTCTCTCTCTTCAACGCACCTTGATCTTTCTGAAGTCCACGGGTTTGCGGATGAGCTCGTAGTACTCGGGCAGCTCCTTGCGAGAGGGAAGCTGGATGAAGACTTCACTCAGCTGTCGGCCATTGCTACAGAGGGAGGGAAGCTGCGGTCTTAGTATGCATCACTGTGAGTCAATGCTGTTAAATTACCACTCAGTAGATTAAAGATGGCGTCAGATATATCATTTCTGGTCATTTCTGCTAACGGCAGTAACGTTCTCACCCGTCCTTGTATTTGATGACGGCGTCGACGATCTTCTTCATCTTCTTGGTGAGGGACGGCGGGTTGGGAGAGAGTTTCTCAGCAGGCGGGCGGCCGCGTTTCTTGGCTTTCTTCACCTCCTCGTCCTTGTCTCGCCCTCGACCACTGCTCGAGCTGGGTGTGGCCGGGCCGCCGTCGTGGTCGCGGTCTCTCTTGCGCTTTCTGGTGGTCTTTTTGTGGCGCACTTCCTCCTCAATGTCCTCCAGGTTACCCTCTTCTATGGCCTGTGGTGATGAGAAATCAGATTAATATCGACAGTTACCGAAGACTAAAACAATGTCGCCCTCTCTCAGATGATAAATTACATTCGTGGTAACATCCCACCTTCAGCCACTGTTTCTCAGTGAGCGAGTCGCTGTAGTCCACCTCCTTCCGTTGGCGGGATCCTCTGCCAAACATCTTCTCCTCCTCCTCCTCGCAGGTTAGCCTCTCAACCTCAGCGTCGTCTTTCAAAATCCAGCTTGGCATATCGTCCTCCTCCATCAGACGAGGTTTCCTCTTAGGGTTGCGGGCTTCCTCGCGGCGTCTGTCTAGATCCATGCGCTGGAATAAAAAAAGAAAAAGAAGAAGAGAGAGAATACATCAGGAAGTCAGCGGATTCAGACGCTAAAATTACAAATGATCTAGTCACTGCAATAAAACTGGGACTCACCATGAACTGCTCAAACTCCTCTTCACTTCTGGCAATCATCTGATTGACAGTCTCGTCGTCGGGCACCTCGTCCTCCTCCTGCGAAAGAGCGAGACAGAGCGAGTGAGAAGAGGCTAACGGCAGATTAATGTGGTGCCTCAGAGCCAAGTCTCTGAACTAATGTCATTTACACAAAGGAAAACAAGTGTATATTACTCTTGACCTCATGTAGCCATTTACATATCACGTGTAGGTGTCGGCAGCTTTACACTACAGCTTTGCATGTTGTATCAGTCATCAGTAGAAATATGTTTAAACCTTAAAAAAAAAAAAAAAAAAAAAACTAAATGTATCAGTAGAAAAGGGAAAAGAAAGAGGAATAAAAGGGAAAAGCTTTATAATAGTGTAGAGAGATAAAGTGTCATATTAACCATCAAAGGTTTGTGCAGAAGCAGAAATACATAAGGGAGAAAAGGAGAAGTCTGGATTGATGAAAGCTCACAAATCCTGAGAAAACAGGGAAGTAAGGAAAAAGAGAAAGAGGAGGAGAAAAAAAGGACAGAATGAAGAGGTGGGGCAGCGCACAGGCGGATGTGGGTGGGTGGGCGATGTTGGAACAGGTTCAGATCACACCCACCCACGCCCCCCTAGAGCGGCAGCCTCCTCGAGCCCCGACCTCATCCTGCTCCTCGTGCTCCAGAATGGCCTGTAAGAAGGCCCGGCGCTCATAGCCTGAGGACTTCTGGTCGAACATGCCGGCCTGGATGACTTTCTGGTCCACGTTCAGTTTGTACTTGGCCGCTGCCAGGATCTTCTCCTCCACACTGTTGACGGTGCACAGGCGGAGCACGCGCACTTCGTTCTGCTGACCGATACGATGGGCTCTGTCCTGGGCCTGCAAGTCCTGTAGGAGGGCAAACACATGATTAGTTTAGGCGGAGGGATCGTGTGTGTGTGTGTGTGGTGACTATGGAAACTACTGTGAGTTCATTTGCCTCTGATAACCCCCCCCGAAAATCCAGGTCCGGTGTTGTTGATTATATTTTATTATAACTGAGGCCTGTGTTGCTGCCAGCACATATTTGCATGTGAATACCTGATGTGGGTTCCAGTCGCTGTCAAAGATGATGACAGTGTCAGCAGACTGCAGGTTGAGGCCCAGGCCTCCTGCCCTGGTACTGAGCAGGAACACAAAGTACTCAGAGGCTGGATCATTGAATGTCTTCAGCAGCATGCCACGGTCCTCTGCCTTGGTGGTTCCTATGAGAGGGGAAAAGATTAGAGAAAAAACATGGGAGTTTCTATTTATGTTGTGAAATTGTGCAGAAAATTGCTGGTGAATTTTTTTTTAGGAGAGTAGCGATGACAGATAGCTAAAATATCAGCCTTGGTCAGAGGTGTCTCACCATCCAGACGTAAGTACTTGAAGTTGCGGTACGCGAAGTAGTCCTCCATGATGGTCATGAGTGAGGTCATTTGACAGAAGAGCAGCACTTTGTGGTTGGTGGCCCTCAGCTTGGGCAGGATACGATCCAGCAGCTCAAACTTCCCAGAGGAGCGGTACAGGTCAGGGCTGGAGAGGCAGAGCGAGAATATGAGCAAGACTGAGCCAGCATGCAACGTATCCTCACACCTACACCACACACACACACACACACACACACACACGAGCTGTACAAACACACGCACACACAATTTCAAGCTTTACGTACCCACTCACTATTCCACCAGAATAACCGAGATGCTCAGAGAACGACTCCTGTAAAATAAAAATAAAAAACAAGCAGAAATTAAAGTTCATTCATTTTGCTCTGAATGGTGCATTCACATGTGTGTGTTCAGTATAAGAGTCTTTCTTGTACCTCAATGTGCTGGAACATGTAGGGGTGGTTGCAAATCTTCCTCAGTTGCATGATAGTGTTCATCAGGGTCTTCGTGCCTCCTTTACCCTGGAGGATTTAGAAAGAAGGAAAAAAAAAAAACACAGTAGAAAAATACACGTTAAGTTATTTTTGAGCTTCGATATAACATTCCTTGTGCTAGACTTCATGTCTACACAATAAGTTTCCACCAATTATATTTAAAGACTTTCTCTTCAGCTTCTCACCTTCTTGTCTTTTTCTGACCCATCTGTGAGCAGGACTCCCTTGGCCTGCATGTGTCTGTACAAAACCCTCTGCAGGGCCGACATGTCGCACTTTATCACATACTCCACCTACAAAACAACAGCAAGGAAAAGACTTAGGAAAACCACCGAATTACATACATGTTATATATTACACTGTTTGATTAAAGAAAAAACATTTGTGTTGCGATCGTGGATCTGTGACATTTTTTTAGCATGTGAGCAGAGAAGCTGAAGAAGTAGATCAAAGGTTGAACTAGTTAACTAAAAGTAATGAAAAATGGCTGTGACTGTTTGACTAAAGGGTTGAAATAGTTAACATACATATAAAAACATTTGAGTCAATCGTCACGGCATGTTGCGATTGAGAGCGCGTGAGAAAACCAGTTAGCAAGCGCTAAGTGAAGCTAAAATTAACATGACTGGCTGAAATAGCTAATTTCAACCAGATAAACTGTTAAAACAGTTTGCTTAAAAGGTTAAAATATAATTAAAAAAGTTGAAATAATGAGCTTAAAATAAAGGAAAAAACATTGAAATAGTTAAATGTAATGAAAAACAGCTAAAATAGAAACTGTGTGGCTAAATAGATGTTAATAGTAATATAATGAAAAAACAAATACAAGTTTGACCAAAACAGTGAAAGAACGTAACAATGTCCAGTATCCACTTGTTCATCATTCAGGGCTGTAAATGAATCTGAAAGCAGTCTGACCTTCTCGGGCAGCTGGGCCTCCACTTCCTTCTTGAGTCGGCGCAGCAAGAAAGGTCGGAGCACCTTGTGTAAACGTCGAATGATCAGGATGGTCTCTTCTTCGTTCAGGTCAACCTTGAGTTAAAAAAAAAGAAATAAAATGCAGAGGATGAGGAGGATGTATTCAGAATGCAAAAATAATTTTGTTTGGCAACTCGGCTGTATTTATCACCTTCTCTCCGGTCATGGCGAAGGGGGCGTTGAACCACTGTTCGAAGGTGCTGCAGCTCTTGAAGATGGTGGGCAGGAGGAAGTTGAGCAGGGCCCAGAGCTCAGGTAGCTTGTTCTGCAGCGGGGTGCCTGTGAGCAGCAGACGCCGTGGGGCCAAGTAGTGCGTGTTCAAGACCTGGGTCAGCTTACAGTGGTGGTTCTTCATACGATGGCCCTCGTCCACAATCATGTACTTCCAACGCAGCTTTGGGAGGAAGTATAGTACATTTAGACATTAGAAAGAGACAGGTCATGACTGAGAGAGAGGCTACGTGAATGAATATGTTCTGTAAATAACCTGAGGATGCTTCCTTACCTTTGCAAGCACTTGTTTATCTTTGATAATGTACTCGTAAGTGGTGAGCAGCACGTTGAACTTGCCGCTGCGCAGGATGGGAACGAATGAACGACGAGCAGCTGGAGACCCCTGGAAGTGAACAGAGCAGCTTTCCATTTATTTTCAACAGCAAAAACAACTTGGGGTTTAAACCTTTTTTTTTTCATGACAAAAAGTAACAGAGAATAGTAGGTGCCACCGACCTTGTAGGAGACCTTCACGACAGATGGCGCCCACTTATCAAACTCGTAGACCCAGTTTGATAGAGTTCTGGAAACAAAAATAAACAGAAACGTTTCTACTCCACTCAACATACAATCATAAAACACAGTCCATACACCTTCCCTTATTAGAACTTATGTGTGTTAGGACTCACGAGAGAGGTACGATGATGAGGAAGGGCCCGTTGAGGCGCTTGTACTCCATGAGGTAAGTGATGAGGGCGATGGTCTGGATGGTTTTTCCTAGACCCATCTCATCTGCCAGGATACCATTCAAGTTGTTGTTGTAAAGTGACACCAGCCACTCCAGACCTTTGATCTGAGCAGAGAAGAGTCACGGTTAGCTTCAGAAGAGACTCCATGAACAAAGTTTAACTCCTTGGTTCGGGCAGGTTTGGTCTGCGTACCTGGTATTGCTTGAGCTGCCCGTTGACCAGCAGCGAGGACTGTTTGTCCACCTTCTCGGTGACAGCGTGAGCCACAGCGTAGTAGGACTGCAGGCCTCGGTTGAAACTCGCATTACCGTACTCATCGTCTACGTCCTGCTTGGCGTGTCTGGTGGAGGGGACAGATAAAACATAGTGAGACATTGTGTGTGGACGAAAAACAGCAAAATAAAATCAACTAAAACACAGAGAGAAAACATAAAAGGTAAAACATTCATCATGAACTAACTGTCATTTTTATACTTTATACTCTTTTATTGCCAACAAAGACGACATTGTGGCGAACAACACCAAAAACCCAGTGGCTGCATCTTACTCGATGATGTGCCGGACGTCCACTTCAGACACGTCTTCGCTGTCAGGGTCAGGAATCTTCTTCTTCTCCTCTGATGGAGCTGAAGAGTGTTGAGGATGCTCATCGTCTTCGTCCTGACAAACACACAAAAAGAACAAAAACAAAAAGGAGAGGTTAGAAAACTTGGCAAGAAAATTACAACTGAGCATTTTTGCTTTGATGCAGAGTTCACTGTGTTACGATACCTCGTCCTCCTCCTCTTCCTCTGAGCCACTGTCTTCACTGTCTGAACGTGGCGCTACTTCATATCTGCAGAGGAACAAAATGTTTTCCATAAAAGTTAGAGACATTTCCAGAGAGATAACAGCTCTGTCTTTCCTGTTCATTCATTTAACTCTCTGCGCTTCCAGCATTATTATTAGAATCTAAAAATCACTGAATCCCCACCGCACCTCGTGGGCGTGACAGCTTTAAAACAAAAAGGACTTTACTGGGGATGAAGTGTCAGTTTCTACAACAAACAATGTGATTATCTCCCTTGTAAACGTCATAAAAAGGCAGACGTGACGCTCACCCTGGGTTCATTTCGAGCCAGGCCTCCAGCTGGCCAGCCTTAGGTGCTTCAACCCCAGTCAGGATCTTTCCGCTGTCCACATGGATGACCTTCACTGGCAGGTCACTCATTTGACTGGTCTCATCTAAAGGCTGTGGGAGGAAATGAGGGGAAAAAAAAAAAAAAACCCCAAAACAAACATTAATAATACTGTAACTGCTGCACATTAACATTATAATTCATGACCTCTTATTCAAATACGTGATGAATGGAGGTTTTCTTCTATTTAGATTCACCTCTCCATCAGGTCCCAGAGCAGGAGCACCACCTTCTGCAGTCTCTGGCTTCTGGAGGCATGAACATTTTTTAATTACAAGTAAAAAAAAAAAAGAAGAAGCAATTTAAATGTACAAACAGACACCATACGAATGCCTGCTGCCAACATTTACCTTCTTTTTCTTCTTCTTTTTCTTCTCTTTGAGAGCTTGTGCAGCTTTGTGGGCGCGCACCAGCTCAGTGAGGTTGGCCACGTATTCGTCCGTCTGCTGCAGCAGGTAGGCCAGACGCTTGTCTTTCTTCTGGTCGATGAGTTTACGATAACCTTCTTCATCTTCAGCCTGGAGGAAGATTCACAGAGAGCTCAGATACCGGTGCTGGACTAATAAACAACCACAAACGTTTCCACTTCCAGATATTCCTGAAAGCGTCCGCCTGACAGCAAATACAGACTTAATAGATCCGGGTCTCACCATCAGCCTCCGCATTCTCTCCTTTTCAATGCGCTCATTCTCTTTCTTCTGCTCGCGCTCGGTGTTGGCGTGATAGGTGGCGACAGCTTTGGTGGCCTTCTGGATCTTCGCTGTGATGGAGCGGTGGTACTCCTTAAAGTCCTTGGCGTGCTGCAGGATGCTGTTGAGGTATTCCTATCAACAGAAGAACGCACAAATACACCACTGTTACTGAAGCCAGCGAGCGAGGGGAACTGAAGCAACGCTCTTTTTAATAAAAAGGTATTTTCTCTTCTTTAAAGTTGTGTTGTCATGTTTCCCTCTGCTCACAAAAATAATCACCATTTGTTTTCCTGTCATGAGTAGATGTGTTTTGTTTTTGGGACTAACAAACCAAAGTCAGAACAAAAACAGATCATGCTGTTCATCAAGAAATAACTGCTGCTATAAACCCCCTTTTACCCCCGTCACTCCTTTCCCCGCCGTGTACCTGGTGTTTCTGACGACGTTTCCGCTCCTGTTCGATCTTCTGCTGTTTCTCAAGCTTCTCTGTGATGCGGGCCTCACGTAGAGACTGACGCTTGCTGCGCTTGTAGGCCTTAGCGTTGAGGGCCGTTTCCAAAGCGGTGTCGCGCCGCATGCAGACCACCACCTCCTGACGCAGCTGCAGACACACACACACACACACACAAAAAAGTCAACATATTATTATATATTTCACTTGGAGGACACGATGACATGCCACGTTGGAGACAGGAAATTCCTACCTGTCTCTGGAAGTTGAGCAGCCTCAGGGCCTTGAGCTCAATGGTGGCCTTGGTGCGCAGGTCACCGGCCAGAGAGCCAGGCAGGTTCTCCAGCTCCTGGATGCGGTGAGCGATACGGGCCTGCAGCCTGAAAAATATATGCAGGGGAAAATTTTAATAATGACAAAAAAAACTCAAAAGCATTTTTCGTTTTCATTTTTCTCCCCTTCTAGCTGATCAAGAATTTGATTTATGGCGGTGGAAGAAGTATATATAAATCTAACAATGACATGTTGTCTTTCTTAGCAAGTAAAACAGCAACAGGGTTCAGTCTTTGACCTCTACGATTCATTACTAGCATCATTCCCTGCAGCGGGTTGTCACACAGAGCTGTTGTGTATTTAACTGGTAGAACTAGTTCAACTGCTTCCATTCATCTGTCTCAAATTCATGTCTAACAATAAGCCAACAATATCTTTTGGATTCAGGGGCTGGTACATGGATCAAAAGTAAGAAGAGGGATCAGACATCTAGTTACGAAAGATCAGACTTCATGGCTTTAAATTAAAAAATAAAAATAAATATTGTTTGTTATGTGTTTTCCTGTGGAGCTGTATATATATGTAACCTTTAAAACATAAGCACTCAAACAAATAAATAAATGAATTACTAACATAACACAGGTTCGTCCAAATAAGGGAACATGTACAATTCAACACTACCTCCCGCTCCGACTCACCTGTACTCTCTCTCCTGGAGGATCTCCACTGGGTCCAGCCCGCGGGGTTTCTGGATGGGGGTAATGCGGTTCTGCTTCTGGTGTAGCATCATGGGTGGAGGCTGGGCAGGCTGTCCCGGGGACTGTGTCTGAGGGGGCATTACTGGGGAGGCAGCAGGGGGCACGGAGGGAGGAGCAGGGGAGGGTCTGCCAGTGGGTTGAGGTGGAATCAGCTTCTGGGGAGGGTTGGATGGAGCAGCAGCGTTCACCATTGGTCCTAGCAGACATGAATTTAGGAGAGGTCAGTTTTGCTGCACGTGCACATCAAAAGACACACCGCTGACTGAAGTGCGCCTAAAGACCAAGGTTACCTTCAGGCCATGATTTAGGGGGTCCATTGGTAGGCTGGCCTTGCATACCTGGGGGGACTCCTGCAGGTCCAGGAGGAGCCATGTTGGGGCCTACCATGCCTGAAACATTAATGTCATGTATTAAAATTAAAAATTGTATCATTCTTCCTGTAATTAGTAAATGTTCGGACAGCTGAAGACAAAGAAAATCACGTTCAGCCACCAGGGGTCTCTGTTGAGCTATCAAATAATCTGCTTTCATTGTTTAACGCTTATGTTACAAATATTATTGAATATAATTTTGTTGAGAAACAGATTACCAAAGTAATCAGGCGTCCTGACGGCCTTCCTTAACTCACCGTGTGGTCTGTTGTAGTTGGCCTGCGCTGGTCCCGGCCCAGCCCCCGGCCCACCTCCGGGTCCTGTAGAGGGCGGCATGTTAGGCATCGGCTGCTGCTGCATCCCTGGCATGGGCCTCTTCCCCTGCACAGCCATCTGCAGGTGCTCTGGTAGGGGCTGACTACGTGCCAGCATCTTGTAAGCCATAATCTGGGCCCTGAGTTGGTGCAGCTGGTTCTGGTTGAAAGGAGTGGGTCCACCTGCACCACCAGGTCCAGCTACTGCGCCACCTGGTCCACCTGGACCCTGGGGACCGCCACGGTTTGGTTGACCCATGCCCTGAGTAGGGTCACCACTGCCCTCCATAGGGCCAGCCCCAGGGCCAGAGGGTCCTCCGGGCATCATGGGCCCAGAGGGAGGGCCATTGGCTGGGACAGGGCTGGGGGCATGCTCCGACCCACCCAATGGCGAGGGGTAACCTGGGGAACACAGAAGCGATGTGTGAACGGTATGCAAAAAAATGGGTGTAAATGGGGTTTTAACACCTACATCAGATTTACCCACAATGATATTTAGGACACTGACTATGACACTAAATAACAAGCTGATTCATTATCTATAAGTCAACTGCTGTTGCGTCATTTCTTGTCTCTCTCTCTCTCCTCCTCTCCTCTTTTGCTAACTGACTGTCTGACTGTCTTTTGTTGTTGTCGTCTGAGAGGGAAAACCCCTCAGCCCCGCCCCCTCCTGTCACCCTGCCCACTGCTGTTTGCTCACGGTGCCGTACAGGCAGCAACATAAGAAGAGAAACCGGATGGATGAGTTCCCACACACACACCCACACTGAACTTGTTTCTCACACACTATGTCTATGTAAAAAAAATAAAAAATAAAATATTGGTTCATCCTGTATTGAGATTATCTGGGACAAAAAGAAGATCTTTAATTTCATTCTGTCTTAACCCATTGTGTGTTGATATGTATATACACACCTTCTTTCATCTGAGGGTTCAAACTGGCAACCTAACAGCAATGTTTACACGAGAATGTACAGTATTAACTCATGTTTCATCTCTCTAGTGACAACTTACAACACAGGCTATATAAAATACAATGCTGTGGGATTTCTTACCTTGGGAATGTTGGTCCATGGGGCTCGGAGGGGGTCCCATACCACTGTGCCCCCCTGGTCTCATGCCCATGCCCTTCATCTGTCCATAGCGAGGGTCATCAGGCATTCCCTTCTCATGCATGGCTTCCATGGGCTGGTGAATAGTCAGGAATAAAACAAAGCTTGTTTCATTTGACCCAAACCAACAATTACATTTTCTGTACAGTCGTAATGTGTAAACTGCACTATAACAGATGTCAACTCTGAAGGCGACATTCAGATTAAGACTGTCAATAAGTTACCATAGTTACAAAATAATTAGCAAACAGGTGAAAAGTTAGTTGTTTCAGCATTATCACAATAAAAAAAAAAACATGCACCATTACTGATGTTAGCCAGTTCATAAATTAACAGAGGCAGGGTAAACAAGGAAATAAGAATCTAGTACTTTGTGCATCTGGTGCATGTTGTCCTGAGGATATCCTGAGGGTCCCTGTGGAGGGTGGGGGTGTCCAGATCCGGGAGGTCCTGGGCTGGGCCCCATCATGCTGTGGGCTGAGCCCGGTGAGGGACCCGGGCTTGGGCCCATCATGCCTCCTGGAGATGGCCCTGGGCCTGGGGAGGGTCCAGGCCGAGGTGTCCCTCCCATCGGGGGGTCCGGAGTGGACATCTCTCAGGGGAAACTGGGAATGTGTGGCAGCAGCAAGGACCCTGCGAAGTGAGATGACAACAGGAATTTAGGAAATTATCAAAATGTATGTGTTTATAAATTCTCTTTAAAACCATTAGTGCGAGTCCATATCTTAGATCTAGATCTAAGCAGCTTGTTCAAATGTGATTATATTAAGATGAGTGTGTTATTTTAAGATAAGTAAGATGTGTTGACTCATGGCATGATTCCTTAAGCACAAATTCACCAGACGAGATTGGATGTGATCTGCTGAGGCCTGGATCTACCAGCCGGAGCTTACTACAATGAGCACATTGAGACTTACTGTGTGACGCTCAAAGCAGCTAAATACAGCTGAAAAAACTCAACTGCTGCATCTGTTTCAAAATATAGCTACGCTTTTCATCCCTGATTTATCCGTGCATCAGTTTTTGACTAATCGTTTTGTATATAAAACATCAGAAGGCTTACTCCAATTTCACAAAAATCATGGCACCTTCAAATTGCATGTTTTGTCCGACCAATAGTCCAAAAATCAAACATATATAATTTACAATGAGTCGAGAAGCGAATCCACACATTTGAATGGAGAGATAAGTCGCTCTGCCTTTTTGCTTGATAACTAATTAAAACGATTCCCTCTTATTCAAAACTGTTAAAGATTAATCAAATCATTTCCCCCTTATTGTGCAGCCCAACAGTTCATACAGCTGGTGGTGTAACTCTCATTGGAGGTCGGTGGATCACATTGCATGTTGAATGATTACTCTAGGAAAGTGATGCTGCTGCTGTTGTGTGTGTGTGTGTTTTTAAAAATACAGTATTCACCACATACACCAAATACCAGTGTGGACTACGACCAACACCTCTGAACCACAACTAATCACATCTCAACTGATGGACGCATAAGAGGAAACTGTTAATAATATGTCGTTGTAGGGGTGAGTTGTCCTTTTAAATGTTGAAGCATTTGTCAGTTCAGACTGTGGCAGATGGTCAGTTTCAGAAACAACAAGACTATTATCAACACCGATACCACATATCTGTCTTGTAAACATCAAGTCAGTCCCTAAAGGGTTGTAACGGTTTTCTACTGGATATAAACTCCATACACACAGCGGGTCGCCAAGAGGTCGCGTTAACTGTCACTACATGGGTCAAAACTATATCAAATAAAAACGTTTATAGACGAAGCTAACCTGACCGAGTTACAGCCCGCGCTGATACACAGACAAACGAGTTTGAAGATCGATGAGAGACCAGCTGACCGAGGTAGAAACTTTTTTGTGAGTCCAGTGTTTTTCTTTTCTTACAGTGTTTACATTTACAAACAAATTAACAGTTGGGTTAGCTATTATTAGCATTCCTGCCTTAGCTAGCGTTAGCCAGGCCTAGCCGGGTTTTATAGTTTACGTTACATTATGTCCGTTAAAACACAACATTTCAACCTCCCGATTCTCACAAAGTAACACAAGTTTGCTGGTATTCACCGGACACCTGACTGAGCCGTAAATTGACTCAAAATTTGAGGTAAAACTACAAAAAACACCAGCCCGACTCAAGACTATCCTGTTCGGTAAAAAGCCTACAACAACATAAGCTGGCTGCGGACGGTAGCTAGCATGCTAACGAGCTAGTTGAGTTAGCCTAGCCGGCCATGCTCTCCCAGGCCAATTAGGCAGAAAAATGTGTTGTTTGGAGAGATGTTTATCCAGATGCGCCGGTAAGAGCATCCCACATCGCTGGAGCTGATTGATCCAACGCGCCTCCCGTACCCTTGGCTCAGTGCACCGCTCTAAGTACATTTCCAAAAACAATTTTCATTCATTGCACACTGTCGCGCCACAGCAGCGGCACTGTAATGTCGGGTCTCGTCTTTCTCTCAAACAAAAACCACCTCGTAAAAAGCTCACTAATCCTCGAACAGCAGCGTGAAACACAGACAAATCTCCCCTCGCCCGGTAACAAAATCACACTTCACTTACACAAGCGGCGAAAGGTGATGTTTGAGTCCTCACCGGTTGCAAACGTCTCCTGGTTTTTTTCCTCCTAGCCAGAAACAAAGACCGACCTACCCAGTTGGTTTTTTTCCTTCACCCCCCTCTCTCGGCAGATTGTATCGCAGGGACCGGCCTGTACGACTCTGTAGCGCCCCCATCCACCGCTTCACTCACTTCCCGCATGCCCAGTGAGGCTCCGCGTTTCAGGGAGGAATGAAAGAGCGAGAACCGGCGTGGGGGATGGGAGTTAAACACACAGTATTGTAGAGGAGACAGCGAGGATTATCATTCTGCTGCGCGTATATTTGAATGTGGAAAATACATGAAATGCTTGTAATAGAGATAATAAATTAAACTTAATTGGGGCCGAGGTGTGACGAGCATACAATTTCCAGTATTATATCATTATTTCCAGCGTGTAGTATTTGTATGCATATAGCCTACCCTTGAAAACCACTAATTATTAAATACCTGGTCTGCATTTAATTATTTTTTATTACTGATCTACTTTGTAGATTAATAAAGACCGATCGTTTGATATTAAAAAAAAAAAAAAGAAGAGGCAGATATTTAGTGAAAAAATTCCCATCAAGTTCCCAAAACCAAAGAACCCTCTTCAAAAAAAAATAGTTTTATTCATAGACTGTATATAAAAACCTTTTATTCAAACAACTGTTTCATATATAAGAAATAGAAAAGAAAGAAAGGGAAAAGAAAACAAGGAAATCTTTTACTTTTAAGAATCGAGGACCAGCAAATCTTTGGCATTTTTGCTTAAAGAATAATCTAAAGCGTAAGCTAATCAAACCAGTCAGTTGACTAATTGATTAATGAACTTATTTAATACTTAAGTGTACAGACCTTTAATCATTTATATCATCAACAACAAAGAATAGCCTTTTATGTTGCTTTTGATAGACTTGAATGTGGTATATAAATTGTTATGATTTACTTACATGTACCAGCAGAAATAAGGCCATAAAGGTATTATTATAGTATTTATTCACCTTAATGGAAAGGTTGAATGCGTATGTGCACAGCATGTCTGCAAACAGCACACACATAAAAGCTTCTGTCATCATTACGAATATCCTGCAACCTGTTTTTAAGTCTCTACATAGTTTTGCATGATAAATTACTGCTGCATGTTGGGAGCCCTTTGACATGTGACTGATCAGCTTAATGAATGTGAGGTCATGTCCGTGTCTGTAAGCCACATGCCGAGTCCCATGTTGAAGAGTTCTCCATCAGTATGTTGATAGAAAGGAAACAACCAGAAGGCAAAGAAGAATGTCCCTCCCCTGCTTTGGAGACATCGTGTAGCATGTCTCACGGTGGTGCCGTTTTTCTGCTCATACTTCTTTGTTGCAATGTTCAAGGTGAGTAACAGGATGTAGTTTCTCCTTTGCATACCTCAGTCTTCAGGTATACTGCTGTGTACATGTGCACAGTCCTCCCAGTCTTCTGTAGCCTCCCCATGCAGCGACTGTGCAGGAGTAACAACAACGAGTCCACAAAAATCCAATTATCATTTCACTGAGGAAACAATTCTGAATTATATAATATTTCATTATTTTGTAAAATCCTTGTAAATCCTTTTCAAAGCCCTCTACCTGCCAGTGCCAAGCAAAGACCTAAAAACCAAAACTGCAGAAGTGACACTCAGTCCTCCAGTGCACAGGCTCAAAAGGAGGCCAGTCTTTGTAATTTACTGAGGAGAAGGACACACACTACGGTTTGTTTTCCTCAAATCCCACAAGACAGGAAGCAGCACTGTCAAGAATCTGCTGTTTTGCATGGGAGAGAGGGACAGAGTCGCATTCGCTTTCCCTTATTAAACAAAGAGACAGCAGAGCACAAATCAGCACTGCTGGTTTTCCTGGAGTCACCAGAGACATTCTGGAGCCTGAGAACGGCACCAACAGAAAACCCTGGGAGCTCAGATTTAGGTCTCGACAGCCTGCAGTGGAGCTCCTCCTGACCGGCTGACCTGACTCTGCTGGAGGAGATCTTCCAGCTGGTTACGATCACAGAGCACTTTGATGAGTCCCAGGTCCTCCTGGGGGCCCCGCTGAAGCTGGAGCTAGAGGAACTACATCCGCATCGACACTCGCTCCGCGTAGGATGTCACTTTGCCGGACGACATAACCAAAGCCAGGGTACGGGCCTGGAACAGCCTGGACGTGTTGCTCTGTGACTTTTACCTCAAGTTGTCCTGGGAGAAGGCAGAGCAGTGTGGGCTGGAGAGGCTGGACACAGAGGGGGGGGGTCTACTGAGGGGTCAGGCAGAAATGTGGGGCCAGGAAGATGGAGACCCGGGCAGACAGATTCAGTCACCATCTTATCAGCTACAGGGGAACCGGACCGATTCTGTCTGCGCCGCGTGCTGCCTTAACTTCAGTATCACAGTCGTCTGTATCTCCAGCTGTACGGTCGAGACATGAGGGCTGTGCGTTATAATGTGTTATAATGAAATTTATTATGTTTATATACTAATAAACATAAATACGGCTTAAAGTGTTACAAAAATGTTAAACACGCTGTGGAGGGTGTTGCTTTTTTTATAGAATAAAATATAAGACTATACCCCACGCCCCAATAATCATTATACAGTTCCTCAACGAACTCCTCGCTGCATGTTTTAATAAAAGGTGTACAGAATCATAAATAAGTCCCCTTGTTGTTCATAAACTGTTTATTCAGAAAAAAGACAGCAAAAAGATCCCAGCTAATAAGAATATTTTCAGTCAGTTTTGTCCTTTTCTTGTCGGAGGAGATTCACAACATTTGACTAATTCTAATGTCGACTTCCTTCAGTGTTGTTCATGTACGATTCACGTAACAGGAATCCAATTTTCTAATTTGTTCAAAGGCAGCACATCCTGTCTCATGACATGAAACCGTAAGAGGCTGTTTATCATAGTAACTAAAGTTTGTCTCTGACAGACATTTATTATTATCATTATTATTATTATTATTATTATTATCATCATTATCATTATTATTATCATTATATTTTATTGATTTGAATAGATCAAGTAAAAAGAACATGATCCCATAGATTTTATGGATAAATATGGATTATGGATAAATAAATAGAAATAGTATGAGATGACAATCAAGAGTAACCATCCTTCAACTTTCATTTTTTAACTTCTTCATCAGTCCTTCAATTGAATATTAATTTAAATATTCCTCTTAAAAACAATAAATAAAAAATACAAATGAGCACAAAACATTATGAATTGTTCTTATGCTCAGTAGTTGCCACAGTATAACTGTCACGTTTATGTGCGATCATTGATCATTGATCATTGAACGCCCCTCAGGGCAAAATTTTTTTTTTATCTCTTTCTGTTCATAATAGAACAAACTCGTCCATGCTGTTGCTAGTGTCGACTCTTCTCCGGTCGCTCTTCCTCTGGATGTAGGTGATGTTGTTTGTGGGTGTATTGCTCTGCTCCTCTTCCTGACTGTGTCCCTCTGCAAATATAAACATGGGGTACGTCTGTGCAGATGTGGAGAGAGCCTACGGGAGAAACAAGCGGAATCCAGATCAAGTCCTACAAGTTCAGTTTATGTCATTTTGTTAAGTGGTATCAAATACTTACTATATGATCCAAAAGCTACACACCACCTCCATGAATAGAGACCCAAACACCCCATTCACATACCTCATTAACAGCCGTGCACAATGAATCAAAGTCCTTTTGGCCTTTGGCATAGAATCCTATGGTACAGCTGGGGTCCATGCGAGAGACAGCCATCTTCCTGGGATATTTACAGTGAAATGACTGCAAGTGGTGGAGAGAGGAAGTAGAGGAAGAGAACACTAAGTCACTGGATTCAGAGTAAATATTTCCACTGTACGTTCTGATGCGGATGTCATCATTACATTTACACTGTCAGCGTTTACAGAAGTACTTGTACCACAGGGAGCACACAGGAAGACTGTGGAGTAACTCAACTAATTTGAATATAATCTGAATATTCACTCGGGGAAGGCGGGAGGTGGGGGGGGGGTGTCACTGTGTGGGGCTGTTGGGATACGTCTGAAAAAAAAAAAATGTTGGGGACGACTGGTTTACATGACTGAGCACAGCTGTGACAGGTCGAAGCACAACAAATAGCAAAAAAAGAAGAAGAGAAATGATACTTCCTCATACCTCCAAGGGAAAGTTCTCCTTTGTTATGTCCACTGTGGGCTGACAGTAGTGAGGGTCCAAGTACAGCAGGTGGTCATCTGTCACACAGCAGGGCAAAGAGAAAGACAATAAAAAAAAAAAGAGAGTGGAAGGACTGACATCAGACAGCTGGGCACAATAATTATGATGTGCGCTGCACTGCGCTGCAAATACCTTGGAAGCCGACGAAGAACAAAGAGTGCTTTGGTTTGCCCCCGATGATTCCGATGCAGCATTGTAACGTCAAGAGTTTCTATGAACAAAAAACAAAACAAAACAAAGACAAAGACAAAGAATGGTTTGTTGTTGTTGTTTGTACATACAACACAGTCATTTTTGCTTGTTCTGTGGAGCCGTGACTTCTCTAACAACTGTGCAACCACAGTGTACGCAGCGGGAACAAACCTGTGGTTAAAAACTCTCCAATGACTTACTTGAGAGTAAATAATAGTGATGCTGCACTGCTTTTGCTGGGAACTCCCTGGAACCCTCATAAGGAACCCGTTTTTAGAGTCACTGGTCTTTAACGTTTCCCCACAAGCTACAGAATTTACCCAAAATGCAGAGCGGTGAATGCATAAATATATAGTTTGGATACTTTGACGCAGGTGATGTAGGCAGGATTGAGTTCTTGTCCTCCAAGTCGCACAGGAACCAGGATGATGACTGACTTCCAGGACTGAGGGAGAGGCCGCTCACACAACCTCTTCACATCCTCCAAGTAGACTGAGCACAGAAAGACAGAGGCACACAGACATGCTTCACTGAATCCTCTCATCTCCTCAAGAACAAAAGCAGAGCAGGTTAACGCTCATCTCTCCTGTCCTCAGAACACAGAGCAAATACAGCGATCAAAGAATTCACTCACTGGTGCAATCCTGTGCAACATACACGACCAGATTGGGAAGGTCTGCAGATGCTGCCACAGCTTTCCTGAAACAAAGAGATGTTTACCGTTACGTCCTGATGAAAGCCGGGTGGGATAATTGTGCTGGTATTGTTATGGCTTCAGGTCTCACTGGAGGATGTGTGCCGCAATGGAAGGACCGTACCAGTCCCCGGCTTTCTTCCCTGAGCTTTTGCCCAATTCCACCAGCTGATGTATCCCAAAAGGGGCTGTGGGGTAGTCTGCGAACCATGATACCACCCTCCTGTGCGTCGCCTCCATGGGTCTGTCCAGCAGGGAGCCCAAGCTCAGCTTCCGCCCCCTCTTATTAGGCCTTTGCTTGAAACTCTGTCCACTGTCTGCAGGGCGACTCTCTAGGTCCATGTCGTCTTTGACCACGTGGTGGCTCACAGACCAAGTCCAACCTCAACGTGATCAAACCATAAAGTAACATGAGTATTGTTTGTTGCTTCAATTGTGTACAATTTGTCATGCAGCGGTGGGTGGAACAAAATGTCCTGTAACTGAGCACAGCTTTTGCTATTTCAAGTCTGTACGTGTTATTGTTATTTAATTAGTAGAAAGGGAAATTTCTTTTATTCCCATTAGTAATTAAGTGGACTACATATTTGACAATGCAGTGTGTTGGTGTGTGTTGTCACCTGGTGGCATCAGGTGTAGGAGGAGGCCTTGTGCCAGCAGCATCTGCCCCGTACGTAGAACACAACCCCAGCCGCTGTCGGTGGTCAGAGAGCTGCTGGCCAGCGGCGGGAACCCCCGTCTGTAGGTCAGCCACAGGAGGGACACGAAGCTGCCACGGAAACGCGCTCTCTCCCCTGACACAATTACAGAGCTTGAATGAAAAACATCCTCTTTGCTTTTAGAAATCACATGAATGAGATAATTTTATGAGGCGAGAGGGCCGAACGCTCAAGGCCTCACCTTGATCCTTGAGCTCGTAGGAGTTTCCCAGCATGATCACAGGAGAACTCCTGCTGAATTTGGATTTCTGCTTCAAGGACCAGCCTGATGCATTAAAGAGAGTAGAGGAACTGTTTAATCTCACATGACAAAAGAGAATAGAAAAGAGAACTGCTTTTATTACACGGTAAACAATATATAACAATGAGAAAGATCAAACTGACCGTATTTAACACTGTTCCATGCTGAGACCAACTTGGATCTGAGTTTGCTTCTGTCCTCTGCCTCCTGGTCGTCCCTGCTCACTTCTTGGACCTGAGGCCCGGCAGATTCAGAGGAGAGGAAGAGCCAGTCGTCCATTAGGTCGTCTGTAGGGGACTGGCCCTCACAGCCAGCCGGGGAGGTGCTGGGATTCATAGCAACTGGAAATGACCAAGACTGAGCGAGGAGAATTGCTCCTTAACTCCATGGCAGCCTGCGCAGACACAGTGGCAACATAAAACCCCAACACAATAAAACCACACAGGCTGATTCTCGCTGTATACATGTGACTCAAGCGGCCACGGACGATGCAGCCATCCAGTAAATCACATTATGTTGCCTTGAAACAAACAAGATCTGCCCCTGGAACTGATGGGTTAATGTTAAGCACAGCAAAGACAATAATTTCCCATGACAGTAAGTAAAGAGTTGGACCATGTGACTGCACCCTGTGACTCCAGGAATTTCAGAAATGTCAGTTTAGCTGGTGCAGGAGAGGTGCTGGTGTCCTACTCCTGCTCCCTCTAAAACATCTCACTGATGCCACACAGCATGGCAGCAGTCACACACTCAGTGACACCATGTGCACAGATACACAGCAGGAAGTGCTCAGATCCTTTACTTAGGTAAAAGTTCTATTATAATAAATGCATTCAAAAATCTACACAAGTATCATCAGCAAAATCTACTTCAATTATCAAAAGTATCTGCACAAAAATGGCTTGTGAGTGAAATCTTATAACAGATTGTTAATAGTGACATATCAGTGTGTAAACAGCATTTCACTGTTGCAGCCGGTGGAGGTGGAGCTACCTCTAACTACTTTATGTTCAGGTCAGTAGTTTAGTAAAGGGGGGGGGGGGTCAGTCAATCCAAAGGGTCACATGATAAATCTGAGGGGTCATGAGATATTTCAGACGCTAAAACAAAGTTCTGCTAAATAAACTTATACACATGTTTTTGGACTTCTTGCTAATATTTGCTTTTTTTGGTGAAATACTTTTAGCCTCAAGTTTTAATTGGAAACTTAGATGCTCTGAGGTGAAATGTTCTTTTGTTTGCAGACACTGTCCCAAAAACATATGTGAAAAATAATATTAGACAAATCCATAACACACAATGTATGTAGCTGTTTTATAATTAAACATGCTTCTCTGTGTAACTCATACAAAAAAAAAATCGATTTAGTGCTGACAGGAAATACAAGCGACATTTATGTTAATCACTTCCACTAATTGCTGGTTGCATAAAATAACGCAAAGTGGACATTTTTTTCGACAAACAACCTTCATATAATTACATTCATTTAAAAGCAAATACTGCATTTATACTACGTTATTATATATTTGTCAAACATAAGATTTGCTAACTTACTGACACACAAACGTATTAGTAAACAACGCAATTACACGAACGGTGACGTCCTGCAACAACATAAACAGCACGTTTCAAACCACAGATTTGAAATGAACTCAACGGCTAAAACTCTTGTAACTTCACAGCTCGTGCACGCGCAGCCAAACGATTAAAAAGGTGTGAAATTCATCTTTTTTACCTTCATTCAGGCATCGTTACTGTGTCTTCTTTAACTTCGAGCGACTGACTGAATGAATTTCGCTGCAGATTTCCGTCTGTTTCTCCCTTGTTGGCATCAAACGGCCCGAGCTCGAGCTTCGTGAGGGAGCGGAGCGGTGAATCTGCTCTCACTTCCTGTTTATACTGGTTACGTGTTGGCGGCGCCCTGATTGGTCAACAGAGGACCAATGAGCGCGAGCCCCCGGTTCTCCTTGAGGATGATCATTTTATTTTATCCCCATGATGTTTTTACTTCATCAGAATCTGTGTTAATGAACTTGCATGAACAACATTAAGCTGATAGAAGGAGCCTGAGGGAAAAATCTAATGTTTGGCCCCAATTGACCCTCATTACACTTTTAATAAAGAGTCTATGATTACTCCCCCTGGCACCAAACCAACCAGTAGTCCAGAGCTGAGATGATTATTTGGTTGACAGAAAATTAACTGGTAACAGTTTTGATAATGGATTGATTGCGTCTGTCATATTTTTTCACTGGCATCAGTTTATCAAGTGTAAGTTTTGCCAGTTTTCTATGACAGTAAATGCAACATCTTTGTGTTTTGACTGTGAGACAAGAAAAGTAATTTGAGCAGGTTCATTTAGGATGTAAGGATTAATGGTCAGCATTGTCCCACTGTTTTCTGATGTTTTATAGACTGAACACTGTATTAATTATTAAAGAAAATAATGGTCAGACATATTGATAATGAAAATAAATGTTGGTTGCACTGTTACGGTGCTTATGTGATGGAGTAATATAACCTTGCCTAAGATTTTCTGTGTGTTAATTACTTGGCACAAAGAAAAATGGAAGCAATTTCATAAAACAGAACAAATAACCACAATATAAACTTCAGGTCTTAGAACTAGATTTTAAATATTAACTTCAATTTGAACATAAAATATATCTGATTAGTCTGCTGCTCAATTAACACTTCACCAAGGATCTTGAACTGAAAGAAAATGTGAAATTTACCGACTAAAAAATAATGATAACAAAATGAAATAAGTGTTTTTGAGGATCATTCATCAGTGCGTCTTTTTCCAAAGATTTCAAAATGGCCGAGTTAGTTGTGCCCTGAAAGTTTAGATCATTTATTATAGACCTGTCTTTGAAGATGTCAGTTCATTTATTAATCAACATACATTATATGTTTGGCTAATTATTATTCTGTTAGAGCCAATGACTGGCTATCTTTCTTTGTATTTAAAATAGATTGCAAATAATGCAGCTTGTGCTCTGTTTAATATGTTTATGTAATATCCTTGTCTGCTGTGATGTGATTGTAATGTATTACTCCTGTCGTAACCTCTGCCTTTGTTCGTTCTTATTTGTTCAATTAAGAAAATGTAGTTTTTACCTTGAAGAAGTCAAATAAAACGAAGGGTTTTGCTGCATTTTATTACATTTCTGCACTATAGGCTTTTTTGCATCAGTTTTTTACAACGGTGGCTAGTAAATATGTAGCAATGGAATGAACAACAACAGTCACAGATAGTTGTTGTAAAAAAAAAGTCTAACACTTGGACAAAGATGGACATGACAGCAATATTATAACTTCAGACTTATGGAATGAGTCCAAACTGCACAGCCTCACAGACTCGGTAGATTTCTCAGTCTAGATGTGAAATTCATCAGTAACTAATTTCTGTAGTAAAGCAGAAATTCACTAACTGATGTGAAAACATTGGAATAAATAAAAAAAGTTTAATAAATACAACAAATAGAAAAATTACAAAATAAATATATAAGTAAATAAAAGTATCTGACACAAAATAAAGTGCAATTTCCTCACATCACACACAAAAAACACTGGCGTTTAATGTCCAAACATCGGGTTCATGTCGGTTTAAACCACTACATCATAATGGATAAAGACTTTTTAAACGTGTTCATCAACAGAATAATTATGCATCAGACTCACAATGTAGGAAATGGAACGATCCGCAGGCAGGAGATATCAGACTTACACATACATACACCTATCTGTCGTCGCGCTTCAGGGCTTTTGGTGTCATGTGATGTCGCCCACAAGGTGGCAGTCTGAGACAGCTCTGAGCCTGGGGTCCCAAAAACTATCAAGAGGATTTTTTGCTGTAATACACAAGAACAAACACGACCTCAGCAACTATGATGCTCTCAACAAATCTACTCCTGGCTTTGTGTAGTCTACTACAGTATCACTGACTAGGGTGCTCAGTTGCTCGGCACTGATGGATTGCATATTATTATACATTAAAGTGTAAACAAACAAAAAAAAAAACAGAAACAAAAAAAATCACATTATCTCTAAATAAAAACACTGGCACTTTCCTTCACACGTAACATTATACAATAAACTGTTCTTCTGCATAAATAGAAAAGAGTGAGTGAAAGAGCATGTCTAGCCTACTCTGCTGTGAGTGCTACTTTCATTATGGTTCGTCACACACTTTGTCTCCTTATACCAGACTCTGAACACGCTAATGTATTCACATAACAGCCTAAAATATACAGTATAATTGCACATTTCACTACGATCAATAGAGACAACTTTTAAAACAAAATGCGTTTGCTTGGCTTATTGCAACCTTTTTCCTCCATCTTTTCTTCTTGCCTTTGAGCACAATGTAAACTTAGTAATTTGGGGACACCAAAAAAATAAATAAAATAAAATAAAAAAAAATCGTTAGCACATTGCATAGTGTCCCTGTGCAAGTTCATCTAATCTACCTCTTTCAATCCCACTGAAATTCAGCCCTTAAACAGATCTGAGGCAAACCAGCTGATTCACCATCTAATTCCGTCACTGCAAGCGTTTTGGTATCTTGGTGCAGTTTGTTCTTCGCTACGTGATACAAGACTAATCCTTCCACGCCTGATCCCTTTTAGTAACTGAACTGTAAGGAAACACATGTTGTACTGTGTCGTATATATAGATACTGTATATATGAGCTAAATGATGGCACTGGAGCTGATCTGAAATATGAGTAATGCCCATTTTTATAACAGAATCCTGCTTGTTGACGTGGTCTGTCGAAATTGTTGTTCACAGTGTTTCTCTACCTTTAGGTCTGCTTTATATTTTTCACCTTCTTTTTAAATATTCTTTCATTTTCCATGTACAATGTAAGACATGCATTAAGACATATGCTTTTTTTTTTCTTTTTCTTTTTTCCACTATGTACAACACATCGTGATGAACGTACAGCACATACACAGGCCTACATTATGATACCATGTGCACACGTCTTCCAACAGAAGCTGATGCATCTTTGTTCACATCTTATGTGTCTACATGTCACATGTCATCTATTTGGTGTTATTTCTTCAGGCATTTATTTATGTCTCCCTTTCATTCAAAGTCATGTTAATTCATGATATGTCAGTGCGACGCTACAGTAAAAGGCATTACATGGGAGAGTCTGACTCTTTCTGGAGCTCTGTCATCACGAATGATGCTTCGAGCTCCGACCGGTTCCTTTTTCAGACGGGACAGTGCCGGCGCCGGCTGAGGTTGCCGTCTGAGCCCCCCGACGTCCGCCCCCGAACGAAGCCTCTGCTTTTCCTGCTGCGCTTCCTCGCTTCTCCTCGCTCGACTTGGAGGTGTCTTTGACCTTGGCTCCCTCCTGTTGTGACGCTCCCTTTATCGGCCCGAGCACTGTTTTGGCCACGCTCGTGAGCTGGGTGACGAAGCTGGCTTTATCCCCCGGAGACATGGGGCGAGACTTGCTTGAGCAGGGCGAGGCCGCATTAGAGGAGGGTGACATGGGGTTCTCCTCCAGGACTTCCAAGTGTGCCCTCTCCTCCTTGGCCCCACGGTAACTGCTTGACACCTTCTCCGCTTTGGATCTGGCAGCAGCTGGCGCATGAGCTGCGGAGTGGGTTTGAGCCTGGGTTGGAACAGGGGGTGCAGGACCTTTGACCTTGGTCGTCTCAGCTGCTTTATCGGTGCCTCCTCTCTCTCCCGTCTCTGTGCCTTTTCGTTGCTTGGACTGCTCTGAAGATGAAGCTTTCTGCACGTAACCTTTGTCTGCAGCTGCAGCGCCTTTGACTTTCTCCTCAGTCTTCTCCTGAGCTCCGGGTGCAGCTCCACTGACCGTCTGTGCGCTCTGCTGCTTACTCTCTTGTTGTTGGACGCCCTTCGATGCTCCCGGAGCTGAGATTTTCTCGCTGAGTTTACTCTTGGACGCCGTTGCCTCAGAACTTGAAGCACCTCCATTTGGAAGTTTGTCCCCGGGGCTCGGCTTGGTCTGTGTAGTGGATGAGACCGGCGCTGGACGAGTCTTGGTCTCCACTGCGGCCGCGGTACTCTTTAGGACCTCAGCAGTGGATAATGTTTTACTCGTGTCAACAGCGCTGGTCTTGGACGCAGCTTTAGTAGCTACACTCTCAGTTTGCGCCTCAGGTGCGGTGGTTTGCGTATCTTTCTCTCTTGATGTGAGCAGTGTGTCACGGCTGAGCGGCGACTCCTGCCTTCCCAGCCTCCTCACTGGCTTCAGGCCTCCAATGTCCCCTCCCATGGGAGGAGAAGGGGAGGAAGATGATGAAGGAGATGGAGGGGCAGGTCCGTTCTCTCCCTCCATCTCCAACAGACTCTGTAGACTGTGCTCACAGTGGAAAGACTCTCTCCTGTAGTCCCCATGCGTCACCTCCAGGCTATGCTTGCGCAACGACACCCCGCCTGTCAGAGGAGAAGGTGAGGATGACGAAGAAGAGGAGGAAGGCAGAATCGGCGCTCCTAGCTTCTCCGCCGACTGCACCCGCTGCAGCAGGGGGGACCTGGGCGGCTCCGCGCTCTTGGGACGAGGGCGGGAAACAGGAGGCGAGGAGTGCAGCTTGGCGGGAAACATCTGCGTGGTGTTGGAGCTTCCTACCGTGTGGCCGGTGAGAGGCGGAGGAGAGGAGGTGGTCGGGGAGGGAGTGTGAGCCAGAGGGGACAGAGGGATGTTGCCGGCAGACTTGCAGCGTGCAGAGCGGTACTGGCGGTGGAGTTTGGGAGAGAGGCCGTGCAGGGAGCTGGGCCTCATGTGGTGAGAGGCTGCCGGGGAGTTCGGGGTGCTGGATGCCGGGGAGCTGCTCTGGGAGGAGGTGCCTGGGGAGATTAGAGAGAATTAACTCTTCAATTACAATCATTTCTGTGCTGTCAGGGATTAAACTTCTCAGAGTAGAATTTTGAGTTTATAGACTCTTTTTATACGTCCGGAAACACAGAGAAGAGTAACAGAGCAGCGGAAACAGAACTTCAGACAACAGTGAAATAGAGCAAAAACTTGTGGTCAGAAACTTTAAACTCTTTAAAACATCTAACACACACAGAAGATATCAGAGCCTTTAATGCGGCTCATGTTTCTTTGTTCTTAAACATATCACCGCAATTAAGTGATTGGCCTTTTATACCCACCCAGGTAAGGGGATTCAAGGGTGGAGCGGTAAGTCTGAGTGGGCGAGCGGGCGGAGAGGCTGTGGGTGGGCGAGCCCGGGAGACTGTCCCCAGACGACAGCGAGCGATTTAAAGAGGAGAGGCTTCGGCTGGTGTGGAGCAGGTTGGACTGCTTGGTGATTTTTCTGAACAGGGAGCTGCGCTTCTTACTGAGAGAGACAAAACAAAGATATAATGAGGAGATTAAATGCTTGGGAAACACAGAGGAGTGTGTGGTCCTGTGTAATGAAGTGCATCTGTTTTGCAGTAACTCACTCCTGTCCCTCCTTGGCCCCTGTCCTCTTGCTGCGTCGCGCCATCTTGGATTTATAGCTGGACTTGCGGGCGGGACCCACTTTTATAGAGGTGTTCTCAAAAGGAGTAGTTGTAACTGTCACCTTGTTTCCACTCTGTAGATTATATTTATGTATGTGAACCATATTATTTTGTTGACACATTTTATCTGAACAACTTTAAATCTTAAAATGTAAATATAAATTTGATAGATAGATAGATAGATAGATAGATAGATAGATAGATAGATAGATAGATAGATAGATAGATAGATAGATAGATGGACAGGTGTCACCTTCAGGATGAGCTCCACCACCTCTGTATGGACCAGACCGTGGACTGACTCCCCATTTACGTGAGTGATCAGGTCCCCGGCCCTGAGTCCAGCTTCCTGGGCGGGGCCTCCGTCCTCCACATGCTGCGTTTGGAACAAATAAATTGATGAAACAGATTCAGACAGAAAAGAAACGCTGTGTCAAAACTCTGACGGGTTAAGAACCTGGTCCATCCAGCAGATGCTCTTATTATTCTAACGTGTTTTATTGAGTTTCACATTTGTGTTTGCACATTTTTTAATTGTTTACATGTTTTCATACAAGAGCTGCCTTGTATGCATGAAAGGCGCGATACATGGATATACTCTGCACACTGTGAGCTCCGCTCTCTCACCCAGACCATGTGATGCACGCTGTAGACATCGCTGTCTCCCATGTAGACTCTGATGGCTCGCAGAGTGAAGCCGTACTTCTTCCCGGAGCGATGGATGGTGATCGGGGAATGCAGGACGTTGACCATCGGAGAGTAGTCTCTGCTGGGAGAGGAGTCGCGGGAGGAAGGGTTGGACGAGAGGGAGCGAGGAGACATGGGGCTCGCCAGAGGGGAGGCGCCATGTTGCTCCACTGAGGAGAGAGGAACGGAGTTAAAATTAAATTACAGGATTAGATTGATTAGGTTGTTGCAGTTCATTTGCTTATGCAATACGATACGTGCCTGTACCTGCAGGGATGATGACGGACAGAGCCGTCGCAGAAGCAGATTTGATAACTTTGGTTCCTGGTCGTGAGCTACGTTTTTCTCCTTCGGCTGACAGCTGCTGGTGGCGAACTCTCCGCAGCACCAGGTCAGTGGTGGCCCCGCGGGGCGCCGGTGCCTCTGGGAGCCCCAGAGCTGTAGCACTGCCAGGTAAAGGCAACGATGCGTCCGCAGGTCTCAGAACCTTTTCTGTGACACAGTAGAGACGTGAAACCTGACAGTAAATAAATGCTCCTCGTCACAGATCGTTAATTCAGGCTGTGCTTCCTCGTTCCTTCTTACCTCCCGCCGTGAGCCCGTTGCTGTCCTTCAGGTATGTTCTCAGGTCGCCCTGAGAGGGGACTGCACCCATGGCTCCTTCCAGGGACGTTCCCCTTGCCTTCATCGGAGGCTGCCTGCTGGATACAGGAAGCTCAGAGTCGACTTCCAGAGGGGAGGCCAAGCGGTGTGTATCCATGAGGGCGGAGAAGCGTCTTCGGGCCCCCGACGGTGGGCTGGACTCACTCTCAGTGAAGGAGGACTCGGAGCAGGACAAGCGCTTCCTGGAAAAGCAAAAGAAACAAGATACAGCCAGTGTGCATCATTTAACCCCACAACATCCTTCCCATAACACACCAGACCTTTTTCCAACTGTTTCTTTTCTATTTTCTGCAGGCCGCACTCACATCTCAGGAGATCCAGTCCTCCAGCTCTTGTCCCTGAGGGTGACACTCCCCAGGCTTTCTCTTTTGGCCATTCGATCCTCCCTGGGGACCTTGTGCTCCCGTAGAGTCACACCGTGGGGTTTATGCTCCAGCTGGGACAGATGCTCCATACTGCTGTACACCTTCAGGGCCACACAACAAGTTAGTCAAACTTTCCGGGAACTGATTGTGTTGTTGCGTGGACTGACCGCCGCCGCTGTGTCACACCTCAAACATTACCAGAAAGAAGTGAGAGGCAGTTTTAATGCGACTGACCTTGCTGAAGCGAGGGGAGCAGGATGAGAAGCGATGAATCTCCACAGGCTCATCATCGTTGGTATCATCTTCATCATATGAATGCACATGATGGTAGCGCTCGGAGCGAGCTGATGAGGAACAGTAATGAGATAGCTTTAACACTCAGAGACCAGCTGCTTTGTCTTTCTCTCTTTGCTCCTTTCTGCTCATCTCACTCTTTATACTAATGCACATTATGAGATGCTGACACTGGCTCATGTTCAGCGAGACAAAAGAGCTTCGCCGAAAAAAAGCTGCGAACTCAGACAGACGCCCCTGCTCATGCTGTACTGACACATTCAGGTCTAAAAATGCACATTAGACTAGTATCTGCCTTTCTGCATTTACAGTGTTTATCATGGTAAAATGGAGCAAAGAACCAGAGGACCCCGAGCTGTTTCGATGACTCAGAGTTTCCTAAGCTGAGAGGGATCTGCGGTCTGTTCCCAGAATCAAACTTTTCCAGAGCACCCTCCATTCCCAGAAGCAGACTTACTGTCAAAATAACTGGTGTCTTCTTCTGACTCCAGGTGAGGGATGAACTCTGCCTTCTGTCTCAGCAGGCTGTTCCAGTCCACCTCTGTGAAGAATGAGTGTTGCTTCACTTCAAAAGCACCACCTAAGGGACGGAGGGAGGAAGAGGAGAGAGGTATATATATAGAGAAAGAGCAGGAGATGAAGACAGGCCGGTAATATCTGCAGCCCTAAGGCAAGTAAAGGCTCTCCGGCTCCGACGACTGAACCTGTGAGCCAGCGTTCGGGATGACAGGGAGGATTCTAGGTCAGTCATTCCCAACCAGGGGTACGTGCACCACAGGGGGTGTATGTCTGCAGTTGCTAAGGAACATGGAAGGACTGTCGAGTAGCTCAGCTAATTAAAAAAATAAATAGAAATTATGATTTAATTAAACAAATACATAACCCTCTAATGAGTCAGTTGTAACAGCTGAGCCCCAGATGCTAAAGTGAGAGTGTGTGAAAACCAGCGGGTGAGCAGAGGAGTCCAATGATTAAAATATACTAGTTAGCTAAAAGTAATGGCTAAGGCTAAATAGTTAAAATAGTTAGCTAAAAGTAATGGATGAATATTTGAAGTGGCTAAAAGAAATGGATAAACAGCTGAACTGGTTAGCTAATTGGGTTTGGGTGAATTATAAACAGTTTAAATAGATAACAGTAATGGATAAATGGTTGAAATAGTTAGCTAAAGGAAACGGATAAAGGCTTAAAACAGTTAGCTAAGGGGCATGGGTGAACTATGAACAGTTTAAAAAGCTAAAAGTAATAGATAAATGAATGAATTTAGATATTAATGGATGACTTTGATAGACGAGTTAGACTGTCAGGTCTGTGGAGGTAAAAGAACTGACCTGTGCCCAATCGAACCATTGGATTTGTCTGCAGGAGGGAGGAGATCAGGTGCTGGGCGTCGACGGGGAGAGCCTCGTCCCCTTCTGGCCAAACTATGTCATCTACGAGACAGAGGGAGGGAACGTGAGGAAACACATTATAGATAAAAGAAGTGAGAGTTTGTGAGAGAATGGAAGTAAAGGACAGGAAGTAGCTGCGCACTGTGCGTTTAATATATCCACCCTAAAGATACTCTGATGCCTCACCTGTGATGACCTGTCCAAACAGCTCCTCCGGAGTGTCTCCAAAGAAAGGCACGCAGCCCACCAGGAACTCGTACAGGATGATGCCCATAGCCCACCAGTCCACCGGCTTCCCATAACCTTGACGAAGAATAACCTCAGGGGCGATGTACTCTGGGGTTCCACACACCTAAAGGAGAATCATTCATTAGACTTTATGACACCAAGTCCTGAGGATTTGTGCACTTTTGCAACTAATAACATTTTCGTCACATCTATTTCATCTTCAGTCATTTCTAGTCACTTCTATAATCACTTGAATTCACACTGAGCATGCGTATTTCTGCCTAAGTAACTAAGTAGATCACTGTAGAGATGCCGAGACAAGATGAAAGTGCCGGTGAGTGTTTTCATGTGCAGATGGGAATGCGCTGAATGCTAAATTCTGGCTGGCACAATGCACACACAAGAAACAATGAGGCTTAGATTCAAAGCATGAGCACAGAATGAAAGGCTTGAGAAAATAAACCTAGCGGAAAAGAGAAATGATTAGAATAACTGAGGAAATACTGGCCTATTGTTCTGCCAACTGTTAATGGCCTCATTTTCTCATGCTTCAGATATGCCTGGCACATAATGGCGGGAGGGAATATCTTTGCATAGAAATTAAGACATCAAAGGACGTTTTCATATTTCAACTTTGCTTGGATCGTACTGTCTGCAGTGTAATACTGCCAAAGAGACACATTTTAAAGTTATAATGTGCTGAATTCATTTAAATTTACTCAAATCAGAATTACCTCAATAACTGCCTATGTAAAATTTGGATAATGAATTAGGATATCAGGATGAATTAGGTGTTTGTGATACCTGTTTATCCAGGAACTCCCGAGTATCCTTCTCTATGTGTCCCTCATATAAGTTGGTGGTGAGACTCATCAGACCCATCTTTGACAGACCGAAGTCTGTCAGCTTGATGTGACCCATTGAGGTAATCAAGAGGCTGAGAAACAGAAACAGCAAAGTTAAGTTTGAGTTACATAAGATTAATATACAGGAAATCCTGTTTTGAAATAACAATGTAACAGCGATGAAAGAAAGCGACGCATTGCCACGTTTTGCTTCATCCCTTCGCAAACAGTTTGGTGAAAACTAACTCCGTCTTACTTGTCAGGCTTGAGGTCACGGTGTACGATGCCGTAGTTGTGTAAGTACTCCAGCGCCAGCACCGTCTCTGCGAAGTACATGCGAGCCATCTCCACAGGCAGAGCCCCGATGTTCTTCAGCAGAGTGGCACAGTCTCCACCTGACACCAGAATTCATTATTTGATTAGTCTCGCTGCTGACATTAGCAATTACCGTGATTATCTCCCGGTACCTCTTGTCTCGGACCATTTAAGTTTCCATTTAGATGAAAGCAACACGCACAACAAAACACAGTAATGCAATCTTGAATGCAATTCTCTGGACTCTGATGACTGTACTATTACTCATTCATATATATATATATATATATATATATTCACCCAACTCACCAACCAGTCCTATATAACATACAAACAGTCCACACAAAGGCTCAGATCACTCAGTTACCTATAGGTTAGGCCTATAATAAGATATAAGACATGACTTTGTTGATCCTCTAGCGTCACCATGTTGTTCTGCATTTGTGGTTTTTAAGTGAAATGTTTTGATTTGATAACCACTGACACGCACTCAGGGTGAATTGTAATGATTTGGTAATCTCCTGACTTTTCATCTAGCGGCATAATCGGGTCAAAATTTCCATTTGTCCAACTGGTTCATGATTAATTTCCTGTGTTTAATACTAATTAGGAAAACAGGAACATGCTAATATGCTATCAGGGTGACTGTGATAAATATGTTAATATTATGACTGTGGGCACGTTAGCATGCTGATGTTAGCATTTAGCTCAAAGCCTTATGGAGCTGCTAGCAAAAGCGGTGTCCCAAATCCATACTACATACTAATTCTATACAGTATGTTCTACATATTAAATGGTATGATATACTGTTTCAGCAGTTAGTAAAATCAATATAATCACTGTGATTTCTTTCAGAGCAGCTTCTCCATTTCCTTATTGTGCAGTACGGATCTGGGACGCTCTTAGTCTTGTTCATGGCTGTGCTACTTATTTTACTGTAATTCAGAGCTAAGTTGAAGTTGAAACCGAGGACGTAGGTTTGCATATGGACAGTAGGGACATGTGTGTGCACCTCCACACTTCTCACCTTCTACGTACTCCATGACCATGCAGAGGTGCCGGCGGGTTTCGAAGGAGCAGAACATGGAGACGACAAAAGGGTTCTCTGCAAACGTGAGGATGTCTCTTTCCACAAAGGCCTGCTGGATTTGGTTCCTCAGGATCAGGTTTTGCTTGTTGATCTTCTTCATGGCAAATCGCTGCCGTGTCTCGAGATGACGCACCAGGTACACGGCGCTGACGGACACAGAGGCACATGCATGATGCACAGGTTATTTTCACACTGTGGCCCGTGTGTTGCTTGTCAAAAAAAATGTGTCCATGCCTGATTTTGAGATGTGGAAATGAATCATCGACAGTTAAGAGGATAAAGCTCTACCTACCCGTACGCTCCATTACTGATGAGCTTGATGGTCTGGAAGTCTGCTTCTCCCGGTGGTTTCATTGCTCTGATCTTCCCCTGTGGATCATTTCACAGTCAGAAAACTTGGTCCTCCTCATTGACAAATGATCAATATCTTCTCTTAACAAGTGTCAACAAAGCCAGATTTTTGTTTTCCCCCACATTCACACTCAAATTATAGAAATGCATAGAACTGTACAGCTGCTTCAGGTTCGCTCCGTACCTCCCTCCCTCTCATCAATTTTTTTGTCGACTTAGCTTCATTGTGGCAGTTGGAGGGATCGCCCCGAGATTCAAGGGTTTTCTTTTTACTTCATCATAAATTAGCTAAATTAGATGGATAAAAGCTTGTATGCCAAGTCATTAGCAGATGAAGCAAACATTTTCAGTGAGATCAACAAAGACCTTGGCAGGACAGGCCTTTTACTGTCGCTCTGCAAAGGTAGGAAAACGATGGGTGAATGTGGAAAAAGGACTGAGCTGTGGAGAAATGACCGGATTGAGGATTAATTCGGGTCTCACCTCTGTCGAGTCATCGGTTTCAGGCGTCAGCGGCCCCTCGCTGTCGTAACTGTCGAGGTTTACCATCTCTGATGACAAACATACGGCAGTTTAAATCAGCTGATTTCTGATTTCAGCTCATTTTATAAGTTAGATGTGAGTTTTCTGTCTCTCCCTCACCTTCAATAGGGTCTCTGGTCAGTCCCAGCTGGCTGATGATGTAACGAGGAATGTCGGTCTTCATCAGATGGCCCTCCTTGGCGTGGTCCTCTGCCGCCTCCAGCAGATGGTAAAACTCCTCGGGGTTGAACTCCTGGAAACGAGGGAATTAAGACTTGAACCGATGATGTAATCTGGTGGACACGTTTGGAGCTCCTCCATTAACATTAAATTAATGACATTAACTTCTAAGATTCTGCGGGCTGATTGAATTTTTGCACGTCAAAGTTGATTTGAATGTAAATGAGAAAATTGTAAAACCCGCCCCGGCTGCCTCTGGGAGTTGTTTCATGATTCACTGCCTCTGGAGCAGCTCCAGGAGTTGTTTTTTTTTCTGGAAGACGCCATAACTGCAGCCTGTGCTGTTCGTTTAAAACCACACTTTAACAGATTTATGTTCAGCCCAAATCACAAGATCCGAGCAACAGGGTCCGAAAGAGACAAACAGCCGGCGGTGGAAACACAGCATCCTCCTCAGGAGAGCTGGAACTGAGCGTGGGTTTATATTTGTGCCATAACTCTGAGCCTGTGCTGACGGAGACGACATAAGGAAGTCTTAAGCAAACGTGTAAGGTAAAATAAAAATAGTTATAACAGAAAGAATAATTTCACTTGAGCAAAAAAATATAAATATTCTATGTCAGTTTTTCACATAATAATAATAATAATAATAATAATAATATAATATAATAAGAACCAAGGTGATTTGGGTCGATTGACTAACACTGATTATTATATATCATTACCAAATATAGAGGGGGACATTTTTAAACAATTGACAACACACCTGTTTCTATTCTATTCATTATTGCCATTTTTTCCCCTTTAAATTATTATTGTTATTGTTATTCTTCTTCTTTAACGATTTCCTGTCTTAACTCCCTTTCTCCTTTTATATTTGTCAAAGCACTTTGAGCTGCATCCTGTGTATATTATTTTATTGTATCTATGTTGAAAATAGCTATTTAATTCTATTTTATCAGTTATTTTATTATTAATTTCCTTACATGTTTTTTTTTTGTTTGTTAATGTTATTAAAGTTTTTTAAATCTATTTTTATTGTGTCTCTGTCAGCTTTCTTACTTGATTCATCCTTTTTCTTTTTAGCTCATCAAGTGCTGTACAAATAAAGTTTATTATTATTATTATTATTATTATTTAAATATAAAGCCACACTTGACCTTTAGCTTGTAGGTTGTAGTTTTAGTAGTTAGTGGCGTGGTATCAGAGGAGGAGGGGTGTGTTTGGATTTGTTGGTAAAAATTGTTCTTCCTCATTCTCCTCCTCCTGATCCGACAGGGGTGAGGGGGGAGTGAAGGGTGGTGGTCAGTCCTCCTCGGCGCTGTATTTGCTAAACTACTTAAATATTTAAATAATTGTAACTTCATGTTGCCCACACTTTCTGTTTCCCTCAGGAATACGTCACAGTGCTCGGCCTCCTGCACTCAAGACTTCACGCCCTTGCCAAATATTAAACCTGACATGTTGTATTGCAGCGGAGAGTTTCACCCATTACACCACTAATGCAACTCCAGGCTGTCGCTCCAAACCTGATCACTAACGCTGCCAAAAACATGCAACTGCAATCGCACACACACACACACCGTAATCAGGAATGCAGTGATATACAAAAAATTAGGCCGATGAATCAATTCTCCATGTCACTGTTTCAGCTGTCGTTTATAATCAGAAACCTCGTCAGGGCGGTGACTCATCGAGGAGGGAGGGGTTGCAAAAGATTGATACCCTGTTATGAAACACAGTCGCACTGGGCCACAGACACACACACATTGGTATCCTCCAACTTTAAATGACACCATGGTCACGGTCTGTCTGAGTCAGGCTGGAAGGCAGCCGAGCAGCAGGGGGCCGCTGCCTGGTCGCACTGTGGCGGGGCAAATTTTAATCTAAATGCAAATGTCTTCGCCACCCGGACAGACCGGACCGACTCTTATACATCAGTATTTGCTTGTTTTGATTTTGTACTCCTGCTGTGTAATACGCCAGAGAGCTTAAGTGCTTATAATACGCTAACAAATGAGTGTTTGTGCTCATGTTTATTTAAAGAAAATCAATTTGTCTTAAGTCACGAGAGGAACGTGGACTGTGAAATGTTCTGTGATGAAGGATCCTGAACACAGTAGAATAATTTTGTCAGTATCGGTTAATACTGAAGAGTGTGTGTGTGTGTGTGTGTGTGTGTGTGTGTGTGTGTGTGTTATCTTACCAGACACTCCAGAAGCCTGGCAGGCCGAGAGATGATGATGAGGAGCTTCTTCACCAACTCTGTGACGAAGGCCATCTCATTGCTCTCCGAACGCTCAAAGGCCTGAGAGAGAGAGACAGAGAGAGAGAGAGAGAGAGAGAGAGAGAGAGAGAGAGAGAAAACACGTTAAGATACGTTAATATTTGGCGTTACTGAGAAATTCTGTCAAAAGTGAGACAAAAAGACGCACGGCGCGACAGAGACAGAGCGAGTGTTCAAAGCTGTAAGATGTGAGAATATCTGATCACGAAACGGCTCGGCAGATACAATCAAACCCAAACCAGGCGACCCACAGAAATCACAGCGATCCAATCAAGCCGACGAAATGAGGTTGGTGATGAGACTCCCTGATACCTGTTATCTCCTCCAGTAAATCACGAGCACAATTAGCTTCCATTTACCGCTGCCGTTTCCATCTCGTCTCTCACCAAAGGCATCATGTGTTTGGATCGAAAAATAAAGACTTGAGCTGAATCTGTGCATCAAAAACCAAACCCCTTCCTCATCATCCCAACCAGAAACGAGAAACGCGTGTCTGGCGTCTGCTTTGGTTATGACTCATTTCACAGACGCTGTCTGTCTGTGGGCAGATTCTGTCACCGTGTAAAAACTTTAAAGTGGGAGGGGCTGAGATCAAAATGACGGTCGAAGGTGGGTGTGGTCTGAACGTAGACTGTAAATAAAGATGGACGTAGTCTCCGTTTCTAAGGAGCTGTTTTAAAGCTCAGAGTGAGCTGCTCCTCCGTCGCCATCTTGGCAGTACCTGACTCAGCCGAACTCCCAGCTGATCCAAATATGGGCAAAGAGGAGGGGCTCTAACACTCAAAGAGGCCACGCCCTCAATTATACATAACAGATAGATGAAAGATACTTTATTTATCCCCTAGAGGAAATTCATGCAACTTTAAGCCTTAATAAAATGTAAACAGATGAGTTATATAAAACAGTTGTCATGAAGGAGGAAATTAGCTCTAGAAACCAAAACCGTTTTTTGTACCAGGCTGTAAACATTTTTATTTCTGCTGTAAAGTTCGGACATTTTAACATGGGAGTCTATGGGGATTGACTCACTGTTGGAGCCAGACTCTACTGGTCATTACTCCCATGCCAAGTTATATGCTGTTGTCACTCAGGTCAGAGGTCAAGTTCGTTGGGATTACATCTTTTTAACTCACGTCATTAAGCAGCTTGTCCAGATTCTGCTGCAGCTCAAAGAAGTAGACAGAGGTGATGAGACCCTCGCGGGCTTTGGCCAGGCAGTCTCTGGACAGCTCAGCTATCTGGTGATGGATGAAGCTGAGGACTCCATCAGCTAGTGGAAGAACATTTTCCGGAGAGAAAGCCTGGATGAACTCGGCCAGCCTCCCTTCCATCTGCGCCGTGGCCTGGCGGAGGGCAGAGGGCGGTGGGCGGCGTGAGAGGAGAGGGACGATAAGTTTAGATAATGTTTAGAGAAAAAGACTGAATTTCTTTAGAAGAGTGCGACAGAAAGTTCAGAAAGCAATTTCATCTGCGGACCCAGACAGTGTGGCTCTGCTGATTTACACTGACTACAATGTCATTTCTCCCATTTGATTTCTGTGAGAAGAAGCCAAAAGAGCTTTTAACTCGGAAACTATAATGCCCAATTTCCTAAGGCTTGATTTTTATCACTGAGGAAGCTTTCAGCCCATTTCCTTTTGATACCAACCTCAGCCCGCCAAGAGAGGGAATAAGAGAAAGAAAATAGTAAAGGAGGGAATGTCTTTTTGTTTAACTCTTCATAGCTGTGGCAGCTTTAATAAGTGTGGTGAATAAACAAGGTGAACATGTCGGGGCTTAGCAGTGTCACATAATCTCGTTTGCTTTGGTTTATCAGCTGCCATAGATCTTTTTTTTTTTTTTTTACTGTATTTTGATGTATGATATCAAACATTCATACACACAAATCTCCGAACACATTTAATCATAAATTATATCCCATTTCTATTTTTTGTTTTTCTAATATTTGAGTTCTGACTTTATGGGATTAGTCATAGTTATTGAGGATTGAACAGTCGGTTTAATGCCCTGTAGGCTTAAGGATTTGCTTACTGTTGTGGAATACGATGTTTATCATACAACTGTGTGTGTGTGTGTGTGTGTGTGTGTGTGTGTGTGTGTGTTACCTTTGGAAAGCGCTCTTTATACACATGGTTCATCATGACTATCTCATTATCATAGCAGGAGGAGGAGCGTCCGGGGCTGGAGGGGAAAACAGAAAATAATAGAATAAGGTCAAAAAGATGTTCAGTGTGAAAAGCAACATGTCTGAACTGTGCTGAGAAAGAGAGAGTTAGTAGTTTATAAATATCAAGACACATTTATTGTTAAAGTCAGTCTATGTAACTTTTAAAAGAACAAATAACAAACACAAACATTGAAAAACGAACTATTGCTCAGTTCAATACACGCAGGTGTGGTGATGTAGCACATGCTAGCTAATATCAGTGAGTTAAGCTAACAGACCTGTTCTGTTATTTAAGGTGATGCCCGTGTAATTTTCGCAGATAATGAAAATGCTAAAACATCATCTAACAGAAGCACAAGTAGAGAAAAGTATAAAGTCAGCAAAATGTAACATAGCAATATCTGCCTAAAGTTAGCTAACATTAGCTAACATTAGCACAGATAAGGTAAACTTTTTATTTATACTTTTTACCCACAAAAAGGTAATTTCTTCTGTAAAAAGTGACATAGTCCAACTTTAAAACAGGAAAACCCAAGAGGAGGTTTTGTAAAAGCAATAACAAGATCAACAGGAGCCACCCCTGTAAATCTGCTTGGAAATCGTCCTGGTGTTTAATCTCATGGGGGCGCCGCCGCCGCCGCCGCGGCTGCTGCTGATGCTGACCTGAGACTACGGGAGCGCAGGCGCATGTGGGGCGAGGAGCGGCCCCCATCGTCGTCTGTGATGCTCTCGGTGCTGCCGAAGTGCTTGGATAAGAAGTGGAGCTCGTCCATGGTGGGCTGGAAGGGCAGCTGGTGCAGCCGTTCCTGCGAGGAGCTGGAGGACTGGAGCGAAAAGAAGAGGAAGAGGAAGAGGAAGAGGAAGAGGAGGGGGAGGCACGAGGAGAGAGAGAGAGCGGAGGAGGATGGAAAACAAAAATATTAGTACGGGTGGAGAAAAGAAAAAAGTGCGAGGAAAACGAAGGAATTCCTGCACATGATCCTAATTTATCTGCTTCTACCTGGAGGACAAGCTCCGACACACGTCACGCTCTGGAAGCTAAATCATTACAGTATCTTTAACATTACAGCTGTTGTTCCCAGTGAAGCTGAAATGTTAATGCAGTCGTCCAGTGGGCCTCAGGGTCAGACCCATGAACCTGCACAGACAAACCTCGTCTCACCGCCTCATTTGCCTTCATCAAAGCAATGAGACCTCGACCTCCTCCACTTACTTTGCTAATCCAAAGATCGATCGGAGACAATCAGACTTAACAGGGTGGCTGGAAGAGCGGGGGGATTTCATTTTTCTTTGTTTCATGTATGTCGAGGTTCTGTGCTTGTATTTCTCTATCCACTGTCTTGGAAAGTTTCTCACTGCTGTCGTGCATCACCAGAGCTGTGACTAGTGTAGTGGTTCACATGAATGTAATTCTTTTGAGGTCAAACATGGGGGTGATAAACAATACGTACTTTGAAACTGTAATAATTATGTTTAGGTGTTAGATAATAGATCCCTTAAAATAACATACTAAAATGAAAATAGTTATTGCTCAAACCACAAAAAAAAAAAGATAAAATAAAATAAATACAGCAAAAAAACATGAGACTTAAAACTGAAAGACTGAAATACATACAACTTTATATTTTGCATTACTGTCACTCATTGTGATGTTTTGTTTTTTAGCCCTGAGTCGTGCCTGATGGAGCTTCCTGTCAGGCTACATTCAGTCCCAACAAGCTCCAACCAGAGATGGAGATGGCAGTCTCTAACCTCAGAGGACAAACCCAGGGCATAAAATGTTTATAATAATAAGTTTATTTATAGAGCACTTTTTTCTTAACAAAGTTACAAAGTGCTTCAGAAAAATAAAACCAGATGAAAGAGAAGGCCAAAGAGTCTGAAGACGATAAAATGAATAAGAGCGAGTGAAAAGAGTTGAACAGTATAAATAAAGACACGTGTCAAACACTTTGCAAAAGGATCTGACCATCGGTGAAGAGCGGCGATAGAATATGTAAGAACAATAATTAGGGATAAAATGTGTGATCGTTCAACCTACTAGCGCCTCTAATGCGCTTTAATTCATTTATCTTGTTTGTTTTTCCTTAAAGACAAAGCGAATCTAAGACAGTCTTTAGTAAGTAAATGTTTGGTTAACTTCAACAGTTATGGCTCCAAGGTTTCATTTCAGCAATGAATGATTCTTTGGTGTGAAAATGTTTGAGATGATTATTTTAAATGGAGCAGGATCAGACAGTTTCTGTTCAGGGAGCAGACCTGAAGGAAGAACTGGTGCTCCACACTTCAGTCCTATTCATTAAAGTCTGAGAATTAATGTCAGTGAAATATCTTTTTGTTTCTAATGATAGCCTCAGGATACATTTAGCCCGTGGTTAAATTACTGTGGAACATAATGTGCTTCATCTCATGCCAGCTTCTCTTCTCTACGCCACATTTCTCATGACCCTCTCATTGCTTTCCCTTTCCTGTCCTCCTCCCTCCATCCATCTAACCCCTCCATCCACAGCCAGATGGAGAGTAGGAACCAGGCCTCTGACGACGCCGTTACGCAACTAGACACACAAAAAAATAAACATACAACACGCTGAACAGGGATGGAGTTAAAAATGCCTCGTGCGTCAGATGGTGTCAGATGGTGGAACTTGCTTTATACTCAAACAAACAGCAGCGCTAAAGAATGAGGGCGGAGTGAAACGATGTCTTGACATGGTGAGAATATGAGAACGGATGCGAAAGCAGGCTCTGGAGATTACATCATCGCCAATTACAGTAATTTATGTCAGTGGCTCCCAACCTTTTTGTCTGTTGTACAGTCAGATGAGCGCATGTACTCAAACAATAACACCACCAATTATCTTACAAATTTGTTCCCATTAAAAGCGGCTATTTGTACATTTTCTCTGCCGCTGTATGTGGTTTCTTTTCCGGGAGCGGGCGGCGGTGATTGTCATAGTGTTAAAAATACAAGAGGTTATAACACGTCCTCTGAGCAGCGCTACGTCTTCAGGACAGATCGGAGGTTGCTATCAGAAAGTGACGTGACGAGACAGGCCGGGGGGGGGGGGGGGG
>NW_019525478.1:516720-523506 GCF_002814215.2 Seriola lalandi dorsalis
GGGGGGGGGGCTAGCTAGTTAGCATGCTAACCTCAGTAGAGGAAAAGACGTGATAGAAACGAGAGTTAACACTGGTGCTGCTTTCCACCTCTGCAGGCAGATGTTGGTGAGTAAAGGAATGAAGTTTGATGCTGAACTCACAACGTTTCTTCTAGACTAGCTGCTAATGCTAACGTTAGCTATGTAGCAATAGCAAAACTGGCAAATAGCTCCTTTAATATATTATAAACTGGATGTTATTTAACAATAATAATGACGAGTTCAAGGTCAATTTTGCATTTCTACTTTACTACCATCTGGAGTGGCAGAAGCTGAACCTTTAGCTAACTGTTTCAACTGTTTAACCAGGGCTTTTAGCTAACGTTTTAGCTTCAGTTTAATTTTAGTTTTATTTTCGTGCACTCTCAAGGTCAATTAGCTGCTTATTGCAAATATAGCACAAAGATTCGCACATATAAGATGTAAGGTAACAATAAATAAATAAAATAAAATAAATATCAGTTGTCTTGGCAATCACCTCTACCTATTGCACTCAAATATGGGCCCCAATATCTCCCTAAATACATCTAGATGTGGATATATTCTTTAATAAAATCATTGTTTATATGTTTTTAGTGTTGTTCGAGATAATGTGTATCTCCTGGCAACAGCAGAACTACCCCTGGGGAACAGGTAAGACCTTGGGAGGAGCGTGAAGGTTTTTACCGTTGAGCTGGGAGTGTTAGTGCCATATCCAGAGGAGGGCAAAGATGCCAAAGACCATCGCCGTCCGTCGGCTCTGCAGAGAAAACAAATGCTCCATTAAATAAAAAGCCCATCGTGATATATCTTGCCATTATGGCTTGGTTAATATAAACTGCTGCATTACGTGTCTTAAATACCTATGGTTTTCTTTTTCTTTTTTATGCCTGTGAGGTAATAAATGTCAATGTAATGCAAAACCCTGACAATCTATTTTCACAGACTATACGCCAACACATCTCAATTTCAGCGGCACTAAAAGAAAAAAAAAAAATGTTATTCAGCAGACCAATAACTTATAACACATCTAGTTTGTCCCTGGAGCCTTTGTTAGTGAGGAGAGAAGACTCAGTCATTGTGCTTCTGTGTGCCGCGATCCCACAGTGACAGGCAGGCAGGAGGATTTGATAAATGAGGACAGAGGATTTACAGGAACACCAGAGACTCTGCTCCTCACCCCGTGTCTGACTGAGGGGGGGGGGGGTTCAACTTTTTCCTTTTTGTGTGAGCATGATTCATAAAATGAAAGAAACAATCTGCATTAAATCATTCAGCTTTAAAAGATTTTTTAGTGCAGCAGACGAGCTTGTATATTGGAAAGTTATTGTGCACGTTTTGACTAAAGCACGAAACTTCCTCCAGTTTTTTTAAAAACTATGAAGTTTATTTAAGGTTTTATAGAGGGCGGAGCCACCTGGAGTGATGAGTGTTGTCCAGACCAAACTAGCATGCTAGCTTCTGATTAGAGCCTTCGCTAACGTGCTAGCTCGTCATAGAACATACAGCAGATGTCAGTGTTTTTAACAGGCTTTAGCTACCTCAACACCTGGATATAGTGGGGTCTGTAGTCCCCCCTGCAAAACTGTTGCTCGAAACTAAATTATGTTACGTGACCATATCAGCAAATAAGCATCTTTAATAGAACAAAAATGCAATTTTGGCAAAAGATATACATGATTATAATGGAGACATGGGGCAAAAGAATGACCTCTGAAGGTCACCAGAGGTCAGATACAAATTGCCTCCATGTCTGAAATAAAACCTTGTTTATAATATATGCAGTAATATTGATGCTATGTAAAATGAACATTGTGAAATGTATGCTTTTCCAAACAAAAATAAAAATAAAGTAAAAAGATTTCCCTTCAGTGGAAGAAGAGGTCTTCGCCTAAACCGCAGTAGTATGTCAAGGCTGATATAAACTCAGGCACTTTCATATGAACAGATGCACACGTTCGTGACCACCTGTCCACACACACACACACACACACACACACACACACACACACACACACACACACACACACTCACTCACCCCTCCTGCCCACCTGACTAAAGCAGCACGAATAAACAGAGGTGCTGTGAGTGTAATGGCTTGGCCCTGTCATACATGAGTCAGCCTGTTACTCCCTGCTCCCCAGGATGTGAGAGACCTCGCACGACAACAGATCCACACCTCCTCTGTTCTCTGATGCTCACTTGTTCTCTCTCCTCCCCTTGTCTCATGCTGACTTGACTTCTGCCCGTCTCACTCTCTGCTCTGCCCCCCCCCCCATCCCCCCTCCCAGCTCTAACAGAAACACAGGTGAGAGTAAACACATGAAGTCACATTAAAATATGTAGTGATATAAAGCAGTGACCTTCTGGAGGAAGCGAACGAGAAATGTGCCGGGTTGCTGGGAGAGAAGTTTCGCGGGCTGTCCAGAGGGCTGCTTCCTGGTGGGACAAGAAGACAAACACAGAGGGTGAGACACGACAGAGAGAGAGAGAGAGAGAGAGAGAGAGAGACAGAGAGAGAGAGAGAGAGAGAGCGAGAGAGAGAGAGAGCGAGAGAGGCTCTTTGTTTTTATTCCTCCAGAGCCGGAGGCCATATTGTTTTCAGGTTGTCTGTCCCGTTCTCGTGGACACAATATCACAGTAACACCTTGGGGGAATTTCTTCAAATTTTGTACAAACGTTCACCTGGACTCAAGGACAAACTGATTAGATTTTGGTGGCTAAAGGTCAAAGGTCAAGGTCACAGTGACCTCACAAAACAGGATTTTGGCCTTTGTGAACACAATATCTCCAGAACTCAAGGGAATCCTTTCAAATTTGGCACAAACGTTCCCTTGGACTCGAGGATGAACTGATTAGATTTTGGTGGTCAAAGGTCAAAGGTCAAAGTAATGGTGACCTCAGGAAACACTTTTTAGCCATAACTCAAGACTTCACACGGCAATTAAGACAAAATTTCACACTAACGGTTCATCCTTTATCTGACTCTGGATAAACAGGGATGTAACCTGGAACTAGTCTGAGTGGCGGAGGGATATGACCACGAGGAGGTGATTCTAGTTTGTCATGTTTTTGGGTAAAATAAACCCCATTTTTTTTTCAAAGTAAACCTGCGCTTGTCCTTCGACTGTTCGCTCTCTGACAGAGAGACACAAATGTGGGAGAGGAATATGTGACAAATGCAAATTCAAACCGTTTCATTTTGCGACCAAATTACCTCCAAGAAAAAAGGTTTTAAATCTTCCTCCCATGGTTTTCTCTTTTCCCTTTGAAGTGCGGCACTAAAGCTGACTGATTCTGTTCAATATGAAAATCTGACTCTTCACAATCAGTGGGCGGGATCTGAGAGGGAAAAATGGTGTGAAATTGATTTTTAATTTTTTCCAAACCATAAAGGCCTATCATTGATTTTTAGACTGATGAATGCTTTGTTTATTTGTCCCGCTTTGTTCTGTGGACGGTGATGACGGCGTTTTGATTAATGGGCTGAGAGATTTGGTCGGTGCCTTTTTCATAGATGAATGAAATCAAGGAAATTGAAGGCAGCAGCTCCAACACAGAGACCTGCAAGCACCTCAGGCAAGTCCTGGCGCCTGAAACCAAAACCAGGTCAAACATCAAACTGAGTCAAGCGGATACTTCACATCAACACCCGCAGAAGCTTTGTGTTACATCAGCTAGCTGAAGGAATAGCTCCACATTTTGGGCTGACTCACTTCCTTGTTGAGAGTTAGAACATGTAACTCAGGTGTGAAACGTACCGAGGTGTCCAGGGAGGGGCAGAGGGGAGTGTGGGCGAGGCAGCGTGGGCGAGGTGGTGGTCAGGATCAGACTCTTCCTGTTGCTTGTACGACAACTACAGAGAGAGAGGGAGAGAGAGGGAGAGAGAGAGGAAAAAAAGAGAGAATGATTATTATTATCATAAATGAGATGATATTGCGAACCACTATGTCAAAGTCAGCTCAGCAGAATCGTGTGAGAGGAGCAGTATCCGTGCACAGCTGCATCTTTAGGTGCAGGAGAAGCAGACACGTGCACGTCCATGGCTCACTGCAGGAGCACAGCGGCGATAAAGAGGATTCAATTTCCTCAGTCATCCATCCCCGTCTGCTTCCTCTCAGCCATGATAAGAGACGAGGGGGAGAGAGGGTGGAACAAGATGAGAGAGGGGCAAAGTTGAGGAGGATAGTGGCAACAAGCAAGCGAGAGGAGAGAGAGGAGAAAGATGAGAGACTGACGTCCCCCGCCCCCAAAAAATATAAAAAATGATTGCAAAAAAAAGAGAGATCAACTTTTCCATGACCTCACTTAATTGTGTTTGGGGACTTAACAGCAGTCACTACCACAGTGAGTCACCTCAGCTCTGCCTGCGGACTCCACACACATTCATACTGCTCATGATATTACCGCTCCGCATTCACACACCATTAGGCCGTGAATTAAACAAGCTTTTCACATTTACCACATGCACTTATTTTGTCAGAATACTCGCGCCGTGCAAAGTGTTCAAAGGCTTCTCTTTCTTTCTTTCTTTTACACGGCACAGTCTGCTCTGGTTTCCAAGGCGTGTGTGAGGGGCTGAAACAAATGCAAATAACAACAACAACAACAACAACAACAACTGGGAACAAAGAAGAGAGAACAAACGAAATGCAAACAGCAACATCTCATCCTCTGATCTTCAGTGTCGGATGAAGAGAGCCGTTGGTTTCCCCCTCTGTCTCCTCTCAGCCCGTCACATGGGTTCACCATGTGAGAGGGACGCACCACCTCTACACACACACACACACACACACACACACACACACACACACACCTTCACTGACACTTGCAGTGACGAGACGAGAGCTGACTGAGATGGGATGAACACATGAGGATGGCACAGAGGCGAAGACGACGCCGGGTGAGATGGGTGGAGAGCAACACCTCGAGGAAACCACATTCAATTAAATACCACATCTGGATGAATGATTGCTGCGATTACCAAAATCACTAAGAAATGAACCAACTGAACATTAAAACATTAAAACCAGAACACACTGCAGCTTCACTTCTCTTCTTAAATCCCCATGTTGTCCCGATGGATGGACACACACTGACAGCTCGTGGCGGCGTTAACACCCGTCATCTTTACTCACTGGACAGCACTGGGACACCTTGACAAGCTGTCAACCGGGGGATGTAGGGAATCCTCCATTTTCTTCCCCGCATTAGAAGGGTGTAACCGTAGACTGTGTGAGCGTAACACAAAACCACAATTTGAATCTGTTTACATCAGAAAAATAACTGATGAGTTTGGATTCACACCGGGCGTGGGCGTGGCCTATACTGTTTTAAAACTGTCAAGATCAACAACAACAGCCATTTATACTGCTACTACTAGGCCAGAGGCTCGAGGCTTTGTGGTTGCATTGTGGGTAATGTTTTGACAATGAGGGAGAATGTAATAGGGAATAAAAAAGACAATATCTCTGTCATTGCTGGAGAACTCTTTTAATAATCCAGGTTGAAACTAACAGCGACAGTAAAGCCACTAGAATTGTATTGGGCCACGTTGTACGATCTTTCTTTAAAACCTGTGTGTATAACAGGAGGAGGCAAACGTGAATGTAATGTTGGTCTAAAGAGTCTGTAGATATTAGCAAAAAAAATGCAAGCTCAAAATGGAAAAAAATTTTCCTGCAGTTTTCAGACGGTCCCTAACTTCAGATCATCAGTTTAAAGTCTAGCCCACTAATATTAGAGCAAAAACCTGGATGCCGTTGGTAACTGTTCAGACTCCACTTGTTTATTTCCAAGTAATGTTTTTGTCTCTGATTACTTCCTTACTTCACTGTCAGGTCTTTATAAAATAAGGTTTCTACTGTTAACATGACCAGAGAGCTCCCAGCGCCACCAGGAGACAGCTGATTGGCTGTTGGGGTTTTCCCAGCAGGAATTTCAATCCAATAAAAACTTCATATTCTAATCTAAAATATTACAATCAGGTCACACAGAGGCAGCTCCATCTCTTCTATCTGTTTCTGTTATTTTAACTGCTCCCGGGACGTCCCGATCGATCAGATCTATAACTGGTCTTATGGATATTGATCACACACGCCAATAGGGAAGATTTAACATGCAGTGCCAATAACTGCTATTGTGCCATTTCACACTTTTCTAATCTGGATCCATTACACCCTGACATTATTCTACAACCTTAAACCTTCTTCTCTGAACCTGCAATAATCTGACCGTCACACACACACACACACACACACACACACACACACACACACACACACACACACAACCTCTGGCCTACAGCTGATCCTACTGAAGCCAATCATCTCAATGACAGGGTGTATGTGTGTGTGTGTGTGTGTGTGTGTGTGTGTGTCAAAGTGTGTAAGATTCAACAGAGCTTCACTGGCTTTCATTAGTTCAATAATTGCTTCCTCAGAGTAAAGAGAAAGACAGAGAGAGTAAAACAAAGACAAACCGAGCAGCAGGACTGTTCCTGGTTAATGGATTGTCAGTGCTGCAGGATATCAGTGGAGGTTGGCTGTAAACACACAGAAACACACAGCGCCTGGCCTTGAACCCCCCCCCCCCCGTCAGTATTCAGAGCTGTGTGTAACATTATAGACACAAACTGGCAAGTGTTTACTTTACACCTCCAGCAAATATGCTGCTGCTGCTGGTATCATCCACAGGCTGAATTTCAGATGGAAGCCAGGGGGTTTGTTTCTTGCTCGATGGTCATTCAAGATCAATAGAGGGGGGTGG
>NW_019525478.1:523527-540010 GCF_002814215.2 Seriola lalandi dorsalis
GGGGAGGGGAGGGGAAGATGCACTCCACTGCACTGGTTGTTGCAGACGGCTGGAGAGGGGGATTAAGGTATGGAGGACGAGGAGGGAGATGTACAGAGAGATACGGGTGTTAGCCGGTGCGAGCATGACATGAAAGCCAGATGAGGGAGAGAAAAAACACTCGGGGGAAACGGGGGTGACTGCGAAGAAGAGAAAAACAAGAATAAAAGATGCAGGTTGAAAGCGCTCTCAGTGGTGCTCATCACCCACACATGTGCAAGGTAAACATGACCCAGTTTTTCACCATAACACACACACACACACACATATATATACATCTTCACGCTGCACAAACATGACAGAATGCATAAACAGAGCACATGGGGAAATATTGTTCACGATGAGCGTGAGCAGATGACACACAGAGGGGGGAATAAAGCACGGATCTATCAAAGCCAGACAAACAGGAGCCTTCATCCTCTGCGTGTTCATACTCCTCCCTCTACTTAACAGCAGGGGGACCATTAATATTGATCAAACCAAACCGCCCGTTCGTATGAGACTGCACAAATGTAGCTGTGATGTACAAAGTCAAAATGGAAGTAGATCTGAGGGGATGGGGGTGGGGGTGGGGGGGTCGGTACAAAATGCAGGGAGAGATAAGAAAGAGAAAGTGAGGCTAAAAAGCGAGAAGGCTTCAAAGAGAAGAAAGGGAGAGGTGGAGGTAGAGAGGGAGGGACGTGCTGAGGAGGAGTCCAGGAAGACAGGTTTGTTTACCTCTGCAGCATGGGGGGGGGAGAATGAATGAAAGATGACCAGAGATAGAAATGATAGCAGGGAATAAATCACTGTCAAGATGAAAGGGATGAATCAGGGAAGGGGGGGTGAAGGAGGAGAAATTGGTGCAGTAACAAAAAAAAGTATAAATATTCTCTTTCTATTTTTATTTTCTTGCTAAAAACCCATATTCACGGAGAGTGCCTCAGCCATCTTTTCCGTTTCAGTAAAGTTTTATAATGCACTGAAAAGACTGGAGCACTTTATTCTGGGAACAAAAACCAGAGGAAATTTAGTTGCCGTGTACAACCCTGTGGGGAGAGGAGGGAGCAGTGGTCACATGACGGCTTGTTGCTACGCAGCGTGCGGCAGGGAGGCTTCTGATAACGGCGACCGGGGACCACAGACAAGGAGAGGAGAGAGAAGAGAGACGCTGCTCATTATAGAAGACACTCAAGTTCACTGTTGGAGGACGGAGGCAGGGATCAGCAGAGGCAGAGGAAGAGGGCGGACATGCAATAAATGGGTTTTTAATGGTGGCACAACATGAAATGTCAAACAAATCCAATGGCATTAAGTAAAGGAAACTAGTTGTAGAGTAAAAGAAGTCATCGGGCCACTGCAGGGTGACATTACGTGGCCAAAAAGCGTCAATCTGAATCCTTCCCTAAAACGACTACAACGATTCTCTTAAATGAAAATAAAAAGAAGTTCAATATGAGACAGCAAAGTTGATCAATGGGTGTTTTTTAAGAGTGGAGGAGAAGTGAACTATGAACTCACCACAAAAACAATAACATAAGAACATAAGAGTAAAATAGGAAAACCAACATACAAGAGAACAACTGAACCAAAGGACAAGTTCTGAAAAAAGAACATAATGTATTAAGGCACTGAGCGGGAAAGAACAACATATGTTCTTGCAGTTGTTCGTGTGCAATGTAAAAAACAAATGTACGTGCAGATCCTGAAACATCTGGGCAATGTTCTCATAATATACTGTATATATATATATAAATATAGATGTGTGAGAAAAGGACAATTTATATCATATCTCACATGGAACATAATGCATTTTACATTGATGACAGTGGCAGAGTTACCACTTGACATTTTCGAAACGATGGATCCTTGATTTTAGACAAAAGCAGCTTCTCATATCCAGCCAGAAACTGTTAAATTTGTCAACTGAAATGAAAACGATCAGCTATAGCTACTTAGCTAATGAAGCTAAAGTTAGCTCCGTGAGCTGGTTAAAAATGAAGACTTGAGTTTGCAGTTGACTCATTTTAAAAAAGGAGAATCATGTAATAGGCCTAATTATGTATTTGATGGCAACACTGAACCCTGAAGCTACATGACGCAGGCAAAAAGTTAGCATCCTCACCAGCTGATGATGCATGTAGAAGACACGGAAATCCAGAGCCAGAATAGGGTGACCAGATATCCCTGTTTTCTGGGGACTGTCCCCGTTTTTGGTGGCCTGAAATGTCCCTGTTTTTAACGTTTGTAATTAAAAACAGATGTTTATCGTTGGCTGGGTTTGGCCAACAAAGGGGGCTAGCTGCTAGCTATAGCAGCTTCAGAAGTGAAGATAAAACCATCGAAATAGAGTTATGCAATCAGATTTTTCTTCTTTTTTTTCAGTCTCCAGGCAGATAAGCGGTTAGCTGGTTCACAACTGCTTCAAAGGTAGGGAGTCGTCATTTTGTCAGTCGGCCTTCACAATAGTTTATTACAATACAACAGTTACCGTGGTCAAAATACATGACTGTCCCCCTTTTTTATTACATAGGTAAAAACATTGGATGTTTTAATGATATACTGACCACTGAACTGGAAATGTCCCCAGTTTTCATTCTAGATATCTGGTCACCTTAAGCCAGAATTGTTCGTTTTGCAGCGTAGAGTTAGAATATTCTAGTAGTATGAGTAGACAATGAGAAAAATGTAAGATCAGGTTGATATTTTGTTCTAATAAAATCCTATTTTTGCGGCTTAGCTTATATTTGTTTGTGTCTCCAACCATTATGTTTTCACTTTTAGCTTTAAAAAGAGTTCGACTGTTAAGACGAGGACTAACTGATGTGTTTGACAAAAGTACAATTATCTCAGATAACAAGTTTGGCTGAGGTTTCTGAAGTGTAAACTTCCCCAAAATCCTATAACTAAAGCCAAAACTGCTAATGTTAGCCTAAACTCTGATAGCATCCAGAACTTTCCACACAATGGGGAAATATACTAAATGTGGTAGTTGTTAACGCAGCTTTTTTGTGACGTACCGAAATTAATGTAGCTAACTAATGATGTGGCTTTGAAAGTAGGCCTAACAGTTGCTTCTAGCAATAGAGCAGACGAACTCACCGTTTTACTATTAAAATGACATTAATCAATTATTTAAGTTGTTATATTTTCTCCTAACTGATTAGGTGATTAATTGAACAATCACTACAGCTTTTACTTTAATACAGTACATGCAGTGGGTTATGTATAGTATATAGACAGTATGTAATAATTCCTACTGGCCCATTCAAGTCACTTTGACTGAGTAAATCTAACAATAACGTCCACTGGGTCACATGAGCAGCAGTAAAAGGCAAGGACAGGAGCTAAAATGGTCATGGTGAGGGCCTGAGGCGGGACACTGTCCTCTCTCAGCTCCATCAGATCTCCACTCTGTTGCACTGAGCATTGTGTTAAATGTCAAAATCATGGTCTGGCCTAATACACAACAGCCAGGAGAAAAGTCAGACAGACACCATAACCCTATTTTTTTGCCTCATTCATTTAATTTCCTCAGCTCTCTGGGGTCTCCAACATCCACTTCAAAGCCCCTCAGCCTGGATGAAACACTCCATTTTCTTGTTTTTTTTTTTTTTTCCAGTAATAGTCTCAAATCTACTCTTTCAGTCTGGGGGACTACACAGCAGCTGACAGTAGCAATATCTATCAAGCACAGGGTTTTAAATTTAGTGCAGTCGAGCAGTCTGTGTCCTCAAATGTGTTTTCCTGTAAGAGAAGCCCTGAGAGGGAGGATCAAAGAGAATAAGAGTCCCATTACTCTAACGGGAGATGAGAGATGTTGCCCTCGACTTCAGGAGCTAATGGGAGATCTAGCACCTTCTGTGTTAAGCTCATGTGTATTGGACCCTGGGCTCCTCTTGTGGAAAGCTGCAGCACTTAGAAGGAGAGACTCTGACTCAGGTGCCTCAGACCAACACTGACCTCCTTTGGTTTGCACATAATTGGTTAAGTGAAGTGTAATGGCTTATTTAGTTACAGAGGAGGAGTGTTCATGAGCAGAGGACCCAGATACGACTGTTGGCGTTGAGAAGACGCGTGTGTGTGTGTGTGTGTGTGTGTGTGTGTGTGCGTGTGCGTGCGTGCGTGCAGGCAAAAAACTGGGTGTGACGTGCGTTATGTGTGCACTGATTGACCCACAGCACAGTGCACCTGAGCCAGAGCACCTGAGGGAAATACACACACACACACACACACACACACACACACACACACACAAAATATTTCCTCTCTCCAATTTTTCCAGTCACTCCCTTCTTTCCTTAAACATCCAACCAATTAACAGTTTGCTAAACCCCGGTCCTCTTGGCTGCTATTGCTAAAGCTAATGCAGTTTACAGATATAAGAGAAGCAGATTAACAATAAAATGCTTAGTAAGTTTTAAAACAACCAGTCCTTGATTTCCAACAGGGGTAAAAAAAGAGGCAGGTTTCTCATTTCTGCTGAAAGGACAACTGTCTCTTAGATTTTATCAACTCTAGCTAGCAAGCTAATGTAGCTAACATTAGCTTAATAACTCCAGCTGACTCATTTCTAAATAACAATCTTGTAAAAAGCTTTTATATATATATATATATATATATATACACAGTATATATATATATACACACACACACAATCAATGAGTACATACATGAAATTAAAGGTAAAGATTGAGGCCATAGCTACGTGTCTCTGAAAAAAAAAAACTAGCATAATAATAACATAATGCTAAATGAAAAAACAGCATTGTTCTTTTATTTCAGTGTAGACTAATTAGCCCTAATATTACATTGTAAGTACAATGTGGAAAAATATATTATCATTTCATTCTAACATAAGCCTTTTGGCTGCTTAGCATACATACCAACAGAAACGTAATGGTATGGAGGACTAGCTCATGTGTAACATTAGCCGGGGTTTGGTTGGTTTGAAGGGGAATTTGAATTCAGTCACGATCCGGGTGAAGCTGCTAACATTACCCTAAACTCTGGCTCTTCAGGCCCAGCTCCCGCACGATGCACAAACAGCTGTGAAGAGGCTTTTTTTTTTTATGTAATGCTGTCAGTTAACCAAGTGCTTCTTGACCTTGGCAGCCCTGATCAGCTGCTACTGTAGGCAGTAAACTAGTTAGCCAGTCATGCTAACGTTTGTTTAATCTGTTCCTTACACTCTTGTTTCGCTCTTACTACAGCCCCATGTTCTCAGCGATTTAGCATGTGGAGAAATCCACAAATTGACAGGCCTGCCACACCTAGTTACCGTTGCACAGCTATGATAATTGTGTTATTACAGCTTGGCAGTTACAGGGAATTATTACTAATGGAACACACAAATACACAAACAAGAGGACACATGCACAGGCGAATCAGGAACGACTCTTACAAGCTCGCTTTTGTACTCAACCTCATGATTAAATGAAGAGTAATGCTCTGATCTTTTCTCACTTTGCTCTGACGTGCAGAGGAACACAGAGGGAATGAATGAATGAAAGGAGAACGAACAAAGTAAAAAGTGAAAGCGAGGCAGTCCAAACTAGTGTGCGTGTCTTACTTGCTCACGTAACCTTAGTGAGCTGGTCCCTAATGGAAGAGCAGACACAGATATCACCCCAGGGCCCTGCGCTCCATCTCAGTCTCTCCTCCTTTCACCTCTTGCGCAACCTCTCCCTCCTTTTCCACCTCCTTCGCTTTCATCTTTCATCCTTTCATCTTAATCACTTACTCCCTTGCACTTCACTGTTTCCTGGCTGTGACTTTGCTTCCCGATCTTGTTGTTTTAAGTAGCTGCGAAATAAACTTCTCAGCAATTCGAGGGAAATCACTCTGCACACACACACACCGAACACATCCCTGCACATGCCAGGATTTTCAAAACAATTCTTCTTGGGTTTGTGTATCTGGCGTTAAAAAAAGACGAGACTTCTGCAGTAGTTCCATCTGTTCGCCTGTGTGTCTGGGCTCAGGTGTGCTATAGCAAGAGTCTCTGCTGTAATAGAAGCTGGTTTAATCCCTGATCAGCAGGGGGGAATGAAGTCACTCGGAGAGACTCAGCATGACATCCACTACTGCCGCCGCCGAAGAGGAAACCCCCGGTGCTTGAATGTCAGCTCAAATTTTCAGATTGTTAACATCAGGGTGATTGAAAGCATCAGTTATAAACAAATCCTGCTGAATATTATCCGTTTTAAAAATGTGATAATGGGATTTTTATTGACCCCTGTAGGAAAATTTTCCTTTCACCTGCTGAGCATGTGCAAATGCAGCTGGTTGGGATTCAATATGTTGCACAAAAAAAAAACTTCAGCGGGGTAAAACCCGCCTCATCACCCAACTTCAGAAAAACATCCCTCAGCGTCAGTGAATCCATAAAAATCCACCTAAAACCTTTGGCTCTGTCTGACTCATCTTTCGGCTCATGTATTTATTGATTGACCACCTCAGACGGTGAATCAGTCTACCTATAAGTCTGCTAGAAATGTCACTATGATGAGTCACTGATGCACCTTTTCTATAAATTTAAGTTTCATTCACATCAAGGTCAACAAAAACCATAACCGGGGCCGAAGATAACTAACTCAAGTGTCTCGTGAATGAACTACAAATCTCAATCTCAAGGTTCTTAAATAACCTTCCATTTCAAACGTCCGTATGTTGCTCAGTTTGCTGCTTGTGTGTGTTTACGGATCATGTTGGTGTTGAATGTAATGTATGACGATTGTACCGTAACATGAAGGTTCTGCTTCAAAACAAAACTATTACAATATGTGAAATGAAAGTGAAAACTACAACTGCATCATGTGAAGTGGTTTGTTTATCAGAACCTCATGTGAACTTTCAATCTCTTCCGAATTAATGAAATCCCAAAAATCTGAACTGTCACGTGAGACGAAGAGACTCCACCCATGTTTAGGCACTGTGGTGCTTCGAGCTAAATGCTAACGTGAGCTCGCTGATACTCAAAGTGACAAATACTAACATACTGTCAATGTTAAGCAGGTACAGTGTTGACCATATTTGCTATATTAGTTTAGCATATTAGCATGCTAACGTTTTCCAATTAGCATTAAACCCAAGGTACAGCTGAGGATCAACAAACAGTGCCCTGCGTATAAAAACATCTTGCTAGCTAGGCTAAAAAGTGATCACGTACTTTGCGTGCATTATAAGGCCTCTCTTCAAACAGCTAATGGTGAGTTGGATACATATGCTATAAATGCATATCATACAACTTTTTTTTTTGCTAGTTTTCACATAATAACATAATAATGTTCACAAACTGACCTACACACAAGCTGCCGGACCTTTCACTATGACAGTAACAGTAAGACTCTCCACATGCACAGTCATCAGAACAGAGCGGAAATCTAAAACCAAGTATGCGTATATGACTTCACACACTAGTCACACTGTCGACACAAGCCTCTGTAACGCATCCTGCAGACACTGTGGTCTGAGGGAGAAATGACTGCGCATCTGAGAGTAAGAGAGAGAGAGAGAGAGAGAGAGGAGAGTGAAAAGAAAGCCAGTCCTACCGCACCCCACATCCCACAGAAGCCAAGTCATCACTACTCTGTCTCTGTACCTTTTAGTGCGTCGGAACATGTTGCTGGTTTGGTATCGAGGCGTCGCTCTGAGCAGCAGCAGCAGCAGCTGAGCGGTGAGGAGGGAGCCGTCAGAAAGCAGCAGGTCTCTGGGAAAATGTCATCGCAATGCAACGCGTACTGTAGCTCCAACAACCTTTAGATGTACACTGGTGTCTGGGCAAGTGTGGCTGAGAACCACAGAGGAGAGAGAGAGAGAGTGAGGGGGGGAGGGAGAGAGCAAGAGAGAGAGAGAGAGAGAGAGCAACAGAGAGGGAGGGAAGGAGGGAGGTAGGGTGGGTCTGTCTTTTTAGAGAGGAACAACAAAAGGCGGCAGGGGATTGTGGGTCGCTTTCTCAAGGCTACGGCGGGCACACAGTGTAATACTTAAATTTTGTGTTTCCCTCAGTGTGTGCACTGAAAGAACCTGATGGGGAATTAAAAGGTTTTACTTCAGGCCTTAGGCCCCACGAATGAATGACGGACAGAGAAAAGGGAGGTTCATTTGTCTCAGCAGAGAGTGAAGAAATCCCAAAGGTCGTGTGGACTGTTACATAACTGTAACACAGATGTTGAAAGGAATCAAAGACTCAAAAAAAGAAAACACGGCGTGAATGGGGACGCTGTGTTTACCCCTGAATGGATGAAGAAGGCAGATTGAATGTGAAGCCAACTCCGCCGAGCTCATCTATAATGGATGGCGGGCTGGTAAACGTCCCACAGAGGGACACGGGACGTGACGGCGAGGGAGACAGGGACAGACTGTCAATAGAGCGCGGGCACCGTGGTAAAGTTAAGAGGTGGCGGTGGGAAAAAGCGAAAGACGGCGGCGAGATGGATTGGAGGACACGGGCCGCACGCAAACAGTTGGTCTGCCGCTTCATTTCATGTTTGATTACCCATGATGACTCGGGATGAGGGGGCAGTGGAGAAGATGGATCGGGCCGGGAGATGGGAATGGGGACAGGAGAGGAGGGGAGGGTGGAGATGGAGGCGGTGGGCTGTGACCACACACACACACTCACACACGCACACACACGCACACACACACACGCACACACACATTGATTGACACAAACACATTTACATTTACTTCTCAGTGGAGCACAAAGATTATAATTAAACCCTTTAAGAGCCTCCGTTAACAAGCCATTGATCTTATTCACTTCTCTCCTCATAATGATCTATAAACTTTACAGCGATGGAAGAAGGAGTCCGATTATTTCTGTAAGCAAAAAGTAGCAAAAGTTTTTTTTTGTCCCCTGGGAGCAGCAGGAACAAACCATCACATATTACTTTATATTTTCATTTAGAATACATTAGTATTGATTTAGAGTCATGCTTCTGTCCACCTGAGGGATATAACTCCAATATTCACCCTCCTTTTAGCTCAGGTTTGGTCTCCACCACCTCCTGCCGTAAATATCTGGCTCTTTAGCTGCTACATGTTCCACCGCCTTCACACAACACAACATGTGATGGAAACGCGGTTGATGAGAGCGAGGAGCGGCAGAGTCAGGTGATAATCCAGTGGGTTCGTCACTTGTCATATCACATATAGTCATCTCATCCATTGATCATGTAAAAATATAAGCAATCATGATGCATCTTAGCGTTTTATTATCATATATTATATTATTATAATAATATTAATGATGGATTACTGTGTAAACTGCCTTTTTACATCGTAGTAGGTGGATATGAGGTTATTATTGACTTCTTTATGTAGTGTTTAATAGTTCAATCTATAAAAAATTATCATATTTTATTAACTAATCATGTGTTTTTATTCAATATCTAAACACAAATGTAGGAATAAGTAGAGGACGCTACATAAGTAAATTCACTTAGTTGTACTCTACTATTGACACTATGATGGATTTCTTTTTAGAAATAGATATATTTATATTTTTAAAAAAAAGATTACTTGTTATTTTGTTGATATATTTTATTTCTCTTTGTGATTTTTGTTGTTTAATCTGTATTTTTGTTTTATCTCGTATGCGTGTGATTTATTGTGGTTCAATCACTGCAGGTTTTACAGTTGATTCTCTATGACTCTGTTAGCAATCATGGGTTTTCAGATTGCTAACAGAGTAAGTAGCTCTGTGTGTCAGAGGGAGATAGAAAGAGAACGGGTTTAGAAGAGAGGGATAGGCAGAGGATGATCTGAACGGGTGAGAGCGCAACAGAAACAGATTAATTCCCGGGGGCGACGAAGAGCGAGAAAATGAGTGATGGGAAAAAGGCAGAATTGGTTTCAGCACCACGGACAGCGTCCAGAGCTCGACTTAATCTGAGTCCGACAGACTCCCGCTGACCTGCTCCTCCTTCACCCGAGGACCACACACTCAACGCCACGAGCGCCGCTGAAGCATCCTCACAGCTTTTTCAACCAGCGTCCCTCCACCCGACCTCCTCCTCCTCCTCCTCCTTCACACGAGGACTACACACACACACACACACACACACACACACACACGCCACAAGCACCGCTGAAGCCTCCTCACAGCTTTCAAACACGATGTGCAAATCAGGCTCATCCGAGAAGGACTGCCAGGCTGACGTGATGTTGATGAATGACCAGATGCGCGGCAGCCTCGCTCAGTGCCACTGTTTCCGTTCATGGAGGGACCCAGTCTCTCCCCAGAGAGGAGAGAGAAGACAGAGGGAAGGAAGGGGGGGTCGGTGTGTGAACAAAAGTAACTCACCTGCTGTTTTTGCGAGGCAGTGGCAAATCCTTCTGGAAGAAAGACAGAGAAAACAAAAAAAAAAAAAGAGAGATCAGGTAGAGAGAAACACAAACATTCTTACACATGAGTAATAAAGAAAAACATGTCATCTGCAGACAAGACAAAGCTCCTCCAGAACAACTGGAGACATTTTCACAAGCCAGGTAGCAGGAGTTTTTCCTTTTAAGTCACTATAAACCTTTTGAGAGCATCTTCCTTCTCAGACTGGATGTTTTTCCTGTTGAAACGAGACGTTGTGATTTAACCATAAAAAGAGAAGAAGTCCTGAAAGCTCCATCAGGTGGAGAGATTGTTGTGGTTTTAATGGTTGGGAGGTTTATATCCAACTACTGTTGAATCACAGTAGAGCCCGACCGATGTTGGATTTTTGGGGCCGATGCCGATAGGGAGTAAATATATATATATATATATATATATATATATATATATATATATATAAAGATATGTAATGAAAGCAGGATATTTTACAGTTTAACAATAAACTTTATCGTCCAAAATATATATATATATATATATATATATATATATATATTTAACTTGAATGAAAACAAAGGATCAAATATACATAAAATGCTGTCTGTATAACTTGAAACTTAAATTACAGGATGTAATGTTTCCAAGAGTTAAAAACTATCCACTGTTAAATATCTGTATATGATGACACAAAGCTCCAGGTTTTACCAGCTGGTGGTGAAATGAGAAGCCGGTCTCATTGTTTCACAAAGAACTGGGTATTTGTACCATGCAACAGCAGAAAGCTTGACAGGCATAGCAACAACAACTAAGCTGGGCGGTGCTAAGTGAACAGCTAATTGCTATAACCTGGGGCTTCTGGAGGCCCCCGGGGGTCTGGAGAGGTTTCCCAGATGGTAATCAGACTAACGTGGTGATAAATCTGTCACGTATTCATCCTCGTTATTATTGCAAGTATGCACATTATCAATTTGTATCTATTGAAAGTCGGTTTGTTAATCTCTGACGATGCTTTGAGCCAGGACTCTCTCTCTCTCCCTCTCCTCCTGCCTCCTCAGTCCAGATGGACGGGGCACATTGGGCTGAAACTGCAGCAGACACTCGGTGCACCGAATGAAAACAGTGTGAACGGAGCCAGATCTCATGCCAGCACTGCCTGGCTCTTTACAAAACCCTGCATGCTGAGCTAGAGATAAAGAGAGAGAGAGAGAGAGAGAGAGAGAGAGAGAGAGAGAGAGAGAGAGAGAGAGAGAGAGAAGGGATGGGGGGTGTAAACAAGGGTGGAGTAAAGAGTGATGGAGAGAGAGGTGGTAGAGGAGGTGGGGGGAGGGGTGTGCCTGGAGCCTTATCCTTGAGCCTTCGTCTTCTAGCCTTCAGCACTGTGTGTGTGTGTGTGTGTGTGTGTGTGTGTGTGTCAGTGTATAGTTGCAGGTGCTATTAAGGCATTAGCCGCTTCACACCGTCCCCTGTCACACGCAAGGTAATGTGGTTAAGGTGCTGTTAGCATCGCATTGACCGCCTGCTAACAGTCAGTCAGTGCAATTATTAGGTTAACCTTCAGATAGAGATTTGTGTGTGTGTGTGTGTGTGTGTGTGTGTGTGTGTGTGTGTGTGTGTCTGTGTACATGCATCCACCTGCTGCGACTGAGCTCCTCTGAAGCACAAAATATGTATCATACTGTGGCAGCTGGTGCAAGGACAAACCTCCAGCACAGCAGAGCGTTTCTCTGTTGTCACTCACCGGCCACAAGGTGAAGTCTATGTCACGGTTAACAATTACCTCCAGAGGAGAAAAGCTGCGTGGCGAGGCGAGTGGAAAACACTCACCCGATAAGCAAGAAGAAAATAATAATCTGGCCTTCGTCTCACCTCGGGATCATGAGCCAGTCGCAGGCCACACGGCCGTCCGACCCGCGGGTTCACATGTTAAAAAGAGACAAATCCCTCTTTACAAGGACGAATGAATATTCAACCCATTGATCCCTTTTCACTTTGTCCTTCATTGATCGGGGTAATTGACCCTGAGCTGTCGGTGCAGAGGGGAAGATGACTTACAAGAGGCATCAAGAAGAAAAGCTTCTCAATGATGAGGAGAGTTAACTGTACAAACAAGCCGTGAGCGGACCTGACAGCCGCGGAGCAGCTGCACAGTCCACTGTTTGTTTTCATGTGTTCTTACTAAGCTGCACGAGTCCCCGAAAGCACCACCTCAAATTCTCATCCTGCAACAAGAAGATAATCTCTCCTTTTTTTTTCATATTTTATGAATCATAATAACAATTTTTTTAAATAAAATAATCCGTCATGAAAGTGTAAATGCTGTTTTTAAAACCTGCTGTTCTTCGCTGCAAAGGGTTTGTAAATCTTTGGCTTTGAAAGGCGAAATCAAACATGCAGAATATAAAATTATTGTAATCGCTTAATTTAAATTCACAGTATGTGTCGTTTGCAGCTACGCTGATGGTGAACTTAAAACTGAAGTTCAGACTGACTGTATGTCAACAGCTGCTGGACTGATTGTCGTGAAGTTCTGTCCAGACTTTTGATGATCCCATCCTCCTCCTCCCTCACCATGACCTTGACATTTAAAACTGGTCATGTCTCCCTAACGATGAACTGTAGGTCAAAAGGTCAAAATTTCACCATATAAACATATTAACTTATCAGCAGAAGCCCTGCAGGACATTTCTCACCAGACTTTCATTGTTCTGTTTCTGCAGGGGCAAAAAAAAAGTCAATTTAGAAATAAGCACAAGGAGAAAAATCTAAATTCATTGCACCAATGAGCGGAGCAGAGCAGACTGCTGATTCCAGACCTGTGAACATCTGCTCACTGTCTGTCTGATGTCCCTCTGCGGGGCTCTTTCTAGTTCAGGCATGTCTAGACAATAAAAAAGAACCAGTTGGCACATTAAACAAAGTGCAGCCGTCTATTGGTGGCTGAAAGAAGAGGCAGCGTGGATATGATGCTTCCCTCCTCTCATGACTTATTTCCCCGGTTTGAGCCTCCACACACAGGAGCAGCTGCGCACACACAGATATACTGTGAAGCTACAGGACTGTAGATTATCTCGGTGGCTCAATTATTAAATCCTCAAGTGACACGGCCTTTATTAACCTGCTAGAAATTCCATTACATTTCTTACTGTCACATATAATCTGCCCGACTTTTTCCTCATAATCCTCAATTCCACTTTAATTTGTAAAAAAAAAAAAAAAAAAAAAAAAGGTCAGAAAGAGGAAACTCATTTCCCCAAATTCCAATCTAGACTTGGTCAGCCTTCATTACGCCGGGACCAGCACACACCGGTCCGCTGCTGCTAAATCTGCCTTTTGTGACTCGCGGTCTCATCGTTTCCTCAGCAGGAAAAAAATAATAGAAAATAAAAAATGAAGCAGACAATGTCTCATTAAGGAAACATGATCCTCGCTCCGTATCCGGCTGAGCGCTATGACATATTCTATAAAAGCTGGGGCTTAATTCTCCCGTGGTATAATTAGTCTGTCGCAAAGCCACGATTATCGCTCATTGCATGGTTGCATTTCACACGTCACCGCATGTTGAAAGAGTGTTTTTTTTCTTTTTTTAAATAAATAAATAAATAAATAAATAAATAAAGGCAAACACGGTCTGCGGGTTCACAGCTAAATGCTCTCTGAGCTCCACCGATGGAGTCTGGCGGTGGCGAAGGGTGACTGACAACAGATGGGAGGCTCTGTCACAAACAACGACAAACCCACTGATCACAGATTAGAAAGCAACACAGCTCTGCGCTATATCTGCTTCCTCTTCTGACAGGGAGAGCTGCTCTTTTTATTTTTTTTATCCAGGTTTAGCTGCGTCCTGCGGGGGAGCGAGCTGAGGTCTCGGTGCTTATAAATGAGTGTGTGATCCCTTTAGTCCCGGGCTGTCAGCCCGACAGGAGAGTGTGTGCTCGCGGTAAAGAGAGGGAGGCTGTGCAAACTATGAATATTCAAATGTTCTCACTGCAGGGTGATTGTAATAGCAGAGGTTTATACATGAGCGCTTTGCCTTAAAATCACTTCAAGTGCTTCCAGATACAGATTAATGGCGGGATTTTTAAGTGTCCAACCTGCAGATTGGCCTCTTTCTGTCAAAGCACGTTGTCCTATATGTGTCCCAATGTGTGTGCGTGTGCGTGTGCACTCCAGGGGCTTGTTTTAATGGTTTTGAGTCACTGTCATCTCCTCAGCGCATCATTTGTTACCTCACTCAACCCGAGGCGAAGTGCGCAGAGATGAAGAGCATTTTGAAATTTGAAAGTTACGTTTCACAAACCTCCTCCTCATCATTTAGATTCAGAGTTGCGCTTGTGTTTTCTTCTCTTCTCCAACCGAGTTCAACCATTTAAAAATGACTTCCTGTCTGTATGATGATAATATGACACGTGTCTGTGCTGCTGCCTCTCCAGTCAGTCAGTCAGTCAGTCAGTCAGTCAGTCAGTCAGTCAGGGGTATGGTTTCTGGTGCATGTTCTCCTGCCATCTGACCACACGGTAAAAGGCCCTTTGCTGTTGTGTCCTTCAAGTCATCGCGCGCGCACTGAAGGAATAAAAAATTGCCCCTGTGATAATGAAATGGCGCCTGTAAAAGAACCGGCCGATCATTTCATGGACACACAGCCGACCTGGAGACGCGCGACGACGGGGATCAATCGGGGAGTGTCACGCTGCCGAGAGACGGAGCGGACCAGTCATCATCTACCGGGTCTGACAGGTGGAGGAGGCGGAGGAGCTGATTGGCGGGGAGGAGGCACGAGTGTGACGCGCGTGTGCAGCCGCATATTTTATGTCTGATATGTGAACATCAGGCCCGTGGTCACAATGACTGCTTCAGAGAGAGTGATCGTTAAGACTTAAAGGTTTGTTTTTACTTGTTTTGACTCATTTGCATCAATTATGTGTAACAGGAAAAAAAACAGCCCCAGGATCATTATAATCTAAATTTATATCTTTTTAATTATTTGTTTATTAATTTATTTTGCTTGTTCACCTTAGATAATGTTCACATGCCAAGGACAATCCTTATACCGCCAAATCATATGTTTTTATAAACGTGAATGCATATTAATATCATTTTATAATCCTTTTCTATTGTGAAAACGGGACAACAATTCATTGTTGTGTAAATATTAACGTTTTTATTTAAACACAAAGGTTTGACTTTAACATAGATAGCTTATTGTTTTGTGGCTATTTTATGCAATGCTGATAAAATGATTATCATAGTTGTGTGTATGTGCTATTCATAGCACACACACACACACACACACACACACGTGTCAGCAACCCACATGGAGGGCTGCAGTGTCACAGGGTGCAGATGTTCATTCTGTGTGTTCATTCATGTTAGTCATGTTGAAGCAATGCATCATGGGTGTGACCCCTGACCCCAACTGCAGGGGAGGTGGGGTGTGTCACCATATGGTGCTGAGAGAAAGATTGTGTGTGTGTGTGTGTGTGTGTGTGTGTGTGTGTGTGTGAGAAAGAGAGAGTGACGGTTGGGATGATGAGACCCAGGGGAGTGACAAGGCAGTTGAATAGGACATGCACCGCCAATCACACGTCAACACACAATGTTATAGGAACACACACACACACACACACACACACACACACACACACACACACACACACACACACAAAATCATTCAGCTGTCCTGCCTATATCTATAAAATGCCAGTGACTTTGTGAGTCTGACTGTATGATGATTAATGTCCTCGCAGCTCCTGTCATACATCACAGCAGAGCAGCGGGGCTGAGCGGTGGGGATGATGAGACGTGGAACCATCAGAGCACCTCACTACTAATCCTCCCTCGATTCCTTTATACCCCCCCCCCCCTTTTCACAGTAATGGGGGTCAATTTGCCTCTGAGCAGCTCGGACGATTCCTCTTCTATAGCAAACACAACTGCCATAATGCAATCGGAATGACTGAATGAATGGAAATAAACGCTCACTCAATACACACACACACACACACACACACACACACACACACACACGCCCACAGGAGGCTGCACTCCACCCGGCCTGCAGGCTGCTCATCTCTGCTCAGTTCACTTGACTGAATTATACAAAGATGGAGGGGAGAGGAGGGGGAGGGAGGGAGAGGA
>NW_019525478.1:540040-541795 GCF_002814215.2 Seriola lalandi dorsalis
GGGGGGGTGGGGGGTGTATGACCCGTGGTTAAGCAGGCTGCTTCATAATGGATGAACACAGTCATTTGAACACGTCATATCAGTACGCATGACTGACTATTCATTACTAACGTTCGGTCATAGAGAGCCTATAGGAAGCCACCACAGAATAAACCAGGTGATGATCCTGGAAGGATCGTCATGGTGACGATACGTGAACATCACGAGCCAATCGAGTCTGAATGTTACAGGTACAGGACTATAAGCACAGCGGGGTCATGTTGCTGTGATAATCTCACCACCTGAAGCAAACACAGAGAGATACCAGCGCCGTCTTGTCAGTGACAGAAATACTGATAGATCTGAAAACTATTTGTCAATTAATCAATTAGTGGAACAGCCTGGAAATGAATGGGCAATTACTCTAACCCCTCTGATTCGATGGATGTTTCTATTAATATCTTAGTGATAACACAGCGTAGAGATATGGTTTGAATGTTGTTAGAATCTGTCGACTCTCCACTTTTCTCTTACATATTCACACGTGACTCATAACTTACTTACACTACGACTCTGTGATGTTACAAAACTTCATTCTAGGCTTTTATTATCCATTTATCTACTATTTTACTCATACATTGCTCTATTTTTATGAACCTATAGATGTTGGTGAACAAATTTGAATCACCGAAAACAATCCACAATCCACAAAAGTAAAGGTTTGTTTTCACAAGATTTTGGAAGAATTTTTAGCATTTGGGCCAAAATGATCTCTGCACAGTGAGGGGCTGATAACTGTGATATAAAACACTTGGGTATTATGTGATATTCATGAAGCCTTTAAAAAGGTGAATATAAGAAATAATGTAGAAAAAAAATGCCAAACATTTAACCTATCAGTTCCTGTAATGTGGTGACCTGCCACTTTCTCCCAGCCTCGGACAGTGAGCTGAACCTCTCTGGCTTCTGGACTGTTGGTCGAATTAAGACATGCAATCTGAAGACATCACCTTTGGCTCTGGGGAAATGTTGATGCTCATTTTTCACTGTTTCATGATGTTTTACAGACCAAAGATCCGGCTGGTTATTTGAGAAAATAATCTTTAGTTGCAAGTCAATGTGTAACATTGCTATATTCTATAGACTGGACCGCTGCCATCGGTTTTAAGTGAAAGTATAGGAGATGATAAGTGGCCATGAAGGCTTGAGAGGCTGAATTAAACTGTAATGTAACGTGCTGAGGCCTGTATGTACATTGATTATATACAGGAGGTTTCGAGGAACTTGTCATCAGACATAATGAAGCCTGAACCCTCAGTGTAAAGACATGTCTGACTGTGTGGCCTCAACCCATAAGAAAGACGTGTTAGTGTGGATCAGCACAGGATGGTGATGAGCTGTGCGGCCACCCTCACCTGCAGCCTCCGGCGTCGTATTATCCCCGAGTCATCCATGGCGGAGGGAGGGAGGGAGGGAGGGAGGGGGCTCCTGGCGGGGGAATTCCCCTCACTAAAACAATCTGTTGACCCCTCACTGATCTGCGTTGTGACCCGGCAGGGCTGCGGCATCCACCGGCGCTCCACCTCACACCCAAACTGCAGCGGCAGCGGCAGCGGCAGCGGCAGCGGCAGCGGCAGCGGTGTCCTGGCGCACCCGGAGCCAAAGAGGCGCACTCTCCGACAGGGAGCCCGGTGTCACGTCGAAGAAGCCCGCGGTAATACACACATGTCGAACGGTCCCATCCTGTCTGATTGAAGCAGTGTCTCTTAGAAAAGG
>NW_019525478.1:541815-561751 GCF_002814215.2 Seriola lalandi dorsalis
GGGGGGGGGTTCTCTCAGCGCCGCTTCTGACCCGTGTCCTGTGTCTCCGCCTGGGCAGTCATGCTGCCGTCCCTGCGGTCTGCGCTCCCTCTCGGAGCATCCTTGACATTTTGCCAGAGGTCCGTGCGCCTCGATACCGTCCGGCGGAGCGACTGCAGGCCTGAGCGACCACCGCAAACACAATGTCCATGCAGGATGAGCCGATCAGCCGCTGAGCCCCAAGTTTTCTTCTCTTGCTCCTCAACAACCTCCCCCCCCGAGCCCGAAGAAAACGTGAGCTGCTCCTCACATTTGATTACAAAGGACAACGTGTTCAAAAGCTCGGCACGGGCGAAAACAACCAGGCGATTATTTTACACACTACTGCACCGTAGTTGAGCAGCGCTGCTCAGAGACGCGCTTCATCCTTGAGCACCTCGGTCGGGCTGACACTGCCGCTGCTGGGCGGCGGAGGAGCCTGTCCGGTCCCGTAAACATCACCGCGAGTCAAGGAGAGCACGTTCCTCTTCGAAACCACATAAAGTTTAAACTCCCATCCGTCTCATTCATCCAGAGTCGCTCCTACACCTTCAAATCCTGTGAATGTGGAGACTTGACGGCGCGACAGCAGCAACGCGATATTTGTAACCCCTTCCTGGGTTTCCCTCTCGCCCCTCCTCCTCCTCCTCGTCCTCCTCCTCCTCCTCTTCCTCCTCCTGCTGCTCGCACAGTGGAGCGGGTCCTGGAGATACGACCCATTACAACCTAACATAAACCCTGGCTTTGGGGTCAAAGGGCATTTTTCTCGATTTCCACATTATTTCTTAAATTCACCTTTTAAAAGGGTACGTGCACATCACATAATACCCCAAGTGTTTTATATCACAATTCTCAGATCAATCTCAGCTCTCTCTATAATGAAGCCCCTCACTGTGTAAACGGATCATTTGGCCCAAATACTGAAAAATTGAAGCCTATAGTTTTTGAAATTCTTCAAATATTTTGTGAAAATAAATCTTTACTGATGTGGATTAATTGTTTTGGTGCTTGAAATGGGTTCACCAACGTCTACAGGGTCATAAATAATGATAAAAAATAGAGCAAAAATATGTGTAAAATAGTAGATAAATGGATAATAAAAGCCTAAAATGAAACACAGAGTCATGGTGTCGTCTGTCACTCTACTTTAACCACAGTTTAGAGGCTATGAGTCATGTGTGATCTTGCAAGAATATCTAAGAGGAAAGTGGAAAGATTCTAACAAAATATAAACCATATTTCTACACTGTATTCCCTCCAATATATGACTAGAAACACCCATCGACCTCAGAAGGTTATTGTGAATGTGTGGACAGAGGCAGATTCAGCACCACAGACAGCGACACAGGCTCCAGACTGTAAACAGACAGTGTGGGGGAAGCTGCAGATGGTTTTGTTCATTTAATTACCATTAAAAAAAAAAAAATACAAATTTGCACATCCTGAATGAGAAAATTATTTAGAGCAATAGTTACATATTTTTTTTGTAAATGGAAGCCGATTTTCTACCAAAATAGTTCCCAAAATGTTGAACTATTCCTTTACAGCAGGTTTATCAATTCGTACCGTCTTGTTGAGGGGCTCTATGATTAAATCTACATTTTAAAAACTATTATTATTTTAGTCTTTATTGTTTTCTTGGTGGGCTACAAATTTGAAAAGGCCAAACACCCCGACTGTCACTGACACCCCTCCCCTCCCCCGTGAACTACTGCACAGTGTACATATATTTGTACTGTATATATTTATAATTTCTATTTATTCTTTTCTACATATTTCTTCACATTTTATTGTAAATATTTTATTTTATCTTATTGTAAAATCTTTCTATTTATATCTAACCTGCACTACTTGCTAGTTTTCATCTTTGTTTATATTTCTTTTCTTCCTACTATGTTTATTGTTATTGATATGCACCAAAACACCAAGAGAAATTCCTTGTATGTTGTAAAACCAACTTGGCAATAAAACCAGATTCTGATTCTGAAATAAACACATAAAGACCTAACGGCTAACGAGCTCAATACTCAGCTGTTTTGTGCTGAAACCAGACTCAACTTCAGCCACACTCATCTCAACTGTCTTTCAATTGTTCTTTTTATTCTTTTTTATAGATTATGACATATTACTACAAGAAGTAGCTCACCTGTTGTCATGTCATCCAGCACTAAGTTCAGTTTCCCTCTCGCTGGACAAACGTTAGGGATTCTGTCACCAACAGCAGCGCAGTTTTCACAAGGTTTTCCTGCTGCCTCAGAATGAAGCTGCTGGAAATCTGGGGAAATTCTGAAAACATGGAAAACAAATGTAACTACAACAACAGTGTTTGAAGAAATAATATGGACTTGCAGGAGGCACCTGCTAGGAAAGATACTAAGATGTTCTGACACACACAGTGCATTCAGAGACTTCAGTCACCTCTTTCAAATGTTATGTTGCAGCTTTCTTCTAAAGTCATTTAAATTTCAGTTTTTTCCCTTTTAATATTTTTGCAAAAATTTCCAGAAATTCTGTTTTCGCTTTGTCATTATGGGGATATGTGAAAAAAGTGAAGGGATCTCAACACTTTCTGAATGCACTGTGTGGCTACTAGTGTGTAAAGCTGCTTTTCCACGTTTCCCCTGCATCCTGCACGAAGCTGAGGCAGAAATGTTTTTGAAAAATGTCTCCGTTCAGCGACTTTACACTCAGACACTTTGGTTTGTGGTTTGATGGATCTGTTCACAATATAAATACAAATACAGGTTTTTAATGAATGTGCAGCTGCAATATTTCTGTCACTTTTGTGTCAAGACACCGATGCACTGGCTGCACTTATTGTTTGTACAGTGTGTCATTACAAATTCTGAGGCATAAACAATCTGCAGACTGACAGCTGGTCCAGCTGTGATCCAAAACTCGAGTTGCTTCAGGTGACGGGTCAGAGAAAGGGATGTTGAATCTCTTTTTTGTGGGAGGGACTGTGACATTCACCTCTCTTTATTATGACACTGAAGTTCACCTGTACCTTCAGTCACAACTGTATATTATTTTTAATTTGTCAGTTACAGCTGATTGTAAATTGCACACATTTAATTCATCCATTCATTATATTCTTTTGTACACCTCTCCAGTGGTGTAAATCTATTCATCTTTTCCCTCCACAGTCTTTCCACCAACAGTCACACAGTGTGACACACCTGCCATGTGAGTGAGGTCAGTGTCAATCCTTCTGGGTTGGCCACACTTGCTGCAGATGTATGACGTTGGCAGCCGAAGGGGTTTTTCCCTCCAGGCGGCGGCCCCCGCTCTGCCACAGCAGCTTCGGGCCGCCTTCTTCTTCCTGTAGGCTCCGGTCCTGGGTACAGGTAGTCCAGGCAGAGGAGGTGGCTGAACAGAAGAGGGGAGTGGTGCTGGAGCAAGGGGAGGACCAACAGCACTGGTGTGGGGCCATGCTGTCCATCGTTTGAAGGAGGAGGAGGAGGAGGCAGACCCCTGCTGGGGGGCCCAGGCTGCTCCTCCAGGGCATTGAAGTCCTTGTCCCACCTGTACCAAGGACAGACCCTTTGCTGAAGGGAGAGTCTGGCCAGCACCTGGAACACACAGACAAACACGGACTGTTTTAAGATTTTCAGCTTTCACTAAAAAATTAATCACAGAACAGATTACAACACACCAACACAGCTTCATGACAAACTCTTACCACTGAGTCCTCAATTCAATTCAAAGAGCTGGATGTTGGTCTGAGCCATCAACCTTGGGAAAACCCCCCCATCTTTGGGGACACCTACAACCTCTTGCAGCAATGATGGAGGCCCTGCACCACCTCCACCTGCAGTGTCCACACATGAAGATCTTCTCTTCCAAAACATAAACACAGTGTCTTATATGATAATATAGTATATTTTAATGTAACACTTGTGGCCATAACATTGTTCAGTCTGATCAGCTGTGCTCTTCCTTGTTCCCTACACCCTCACTGTCGTATTACACTCTCTGCCCCGTGTCAGACATACTGTAACAAATAAGAGTATTAAATGAACAATGTTCTATATGAAAAATGTTTTCTACACATTTTGTTACGTCACATTATCTTAACTTGAACTATCACGACTTCTTGATGGACAATGTATTAACTAACATTAACGCTGCGCATTACACTAACGCAGATCACTTAAACAGGGTCACGTGGGCTTTGATTGAACACCTCCACGGGCTAACCCAGGTTGACACAGGTTATCAGCCCAGGGCCAGGTACCGTTAGCATAGCAATCGGTAAGTTATCAGCTATCGCTAGCACTAGCACTAGCTGGCTAGCTTGGTTAGCAAGGTGCATCTTCACAAGGATGCTAATTTTGGCTAGCAAAGAAACAGGCTCAAAACAAAATGTACTTACCGGAAAAAATTGAACTGCCGACTCCTCCGAGTGTCTTTTAGAACAACTGAACGCCAAACAAGATATTTTCATGCAAACTAACTAACTTTGATGAATTGAAAACACAATAACAAGTCAAATGTCCGACACGTCGCTCTGACGTCATATCCGGATTAACAGACAAGTCCCCCCGTGTGTTAATCACGCGGTAGCCACGCCATAAAGTCACTCTGCTATAACGTCTATTTTCTTTTAAATAGGACCTTAATTTGAAAAATGTACATCATGTTATATTGAAGAAAACTTCAAACTAGCGATTCAGACCATAAATACATAATGAAAAAGTTTACTGAGGTAACAAATCAAGTGACAAGTAGAGTCATTTTCCCCTTAGACTTCAATACAATCTGACTTCTTTTTACAACTAGCGGAGTCGCCCCATGATGATCATTCAATAGAATGCAAATTTAAGGCACTTCCATATTGGCTTCATTTTCTAGACCCGGAGTCGAGGTCCATTTTTATATACAGTCTATTCTCTATAAACAATGCACTGTTGCTTTTAACTGACATCACAAAGAGGAAGTGACATCATTTGAGGCTTTGTAGCAGCCAGGAACAAAAGCATAACAAACGTCTAAACAGCTGGTCTGTCCTCTCATTAGAGGAAGCTGAACTGGAAGTGGTTTTCTGGCATTATCATCATCATCATCATCATCATCATCATCATCATCATCATCAGTCAACCATGCAGTCTCCTTTGTCCATACATGAGGTCCTCCTGTTGGCATCAGTCATTCAGTTTTCAGTGTGGATACCTTTGAATGACAGTAAAACACAAACACTTTAGCTGAGACATGGTGGATTACAGTTAATCACACATATACCAGCTGTCAGGACAGGTGCATGAATACCTGCTTCATTTGAGGACTCCTGTGTATGAATTTACAGTATTAAATGACAAACCCTTACAAGATAATGATCCTTCTGCATTGGCTTCACTTTTCAGCTCCAGATTTAATATACAATCTATGGTTTTATCCAAACACCAGACTCGTGGTGGCCAAAGTTAGCAGCTAATGTTATTGAAAATATATTTTAACTAGATATTATGATTATAAAGGCAATTTTAGCAGTTAAAGTTCCTCTCCAGACATGTTTTAAACTATGTAAAAAATACTCTGCTATGTAAATAACTGCTATGTACTGCTATGTACATAAAAAGGGTTAGCATAGTTAGCATCTTTTATTTGTTTGTGTTGTTTGTTAGCTTACAACTAGCAATGGCTGACACAGTGTTAGCAGCTGTGCTAATGCAAACTCTCTCTCTCTCTCTCTGTTCTGACATGGTTTCTGGTTCATTTAGCCCCACCACCCTTCCTCACAAGTTGACAGGATTAGTTTCTTAGGTTTGTGATGTATGAAACCCTGGCTGTATGAATCTGTTTTTATGAGACTGTTAGTGCAGTTCCAAGATGGAAATACTCTGTCACGGCGTTGACTTGGCTCATGATATAAAGGTTTTAATCTTTCACATTTGCCACACGTTTGTTTATTTGGTCAAATTAAGCTCTCATCCACATTACAATCCTCAACACAGGATAAATATGTGGAGAATAAATGTATCTGCGTCAACAATTGACATGAACAGTGTCTGTTTCAGTGTATACTCTATATCTAGATATTAGAATGTACCACAGTATCTGACCGGCAGACAAACAAAGTCTTGGCCTTCGCCGGGTCACACTGGGCAACATGATGTTTCCACCCGTGATATTACTTCCTTGATTGACAAGCGGGTGGCCCTTTGGCAAAATCATTGCATAATGCCTGGGTAGGGAATTAGGACTTTCACACTGTTTTTATGCAACATATGGTCCAAGCTGCCCACACAGCTATAAGCTCATCAGTGCCAGACGCGGCAGGAGATCTGCAACAGAGCATCCAAACTCAGCCCACACTGACCCATATGAGAGGGAACAGTCAGGGAGGCTGCAGGGAAACTGCTTGACTGTGTTCAAATCACTGACAAACATTTTTTTTTTCCTGTAAAGTAAACCCTGTCTGCAAAGAATTCATAGCTTCACGTATTTCTTATTTACTTCAACATGCAAACCAACTGTAAATGCCTTTTTAGCCATGCTATGGATGGCAATGACACTAAACTGAGCTGACAAACATGGTAAACACTTCACCTGCAGAACATCAGCGTGTTAGCATTGCCACTGTCAGCATATTAGCATGTTGACATTAGCACAGCTCATGCTTCAGAGCCTCACAGAGCTGCTAGCATGGCTGTAGACAAATCCAAGAAACGCAGAAAGGTGAATGCAAAGGTTGCAGAGTGGCATCAAATAATTAACAGTAGACTTACAATCACATGAAAAACATAAAGGACATAGATGGCAAATGTGCTGTCAAAATTCATTCTCAACAAATGTGGATAGATAGATAGATAGATAGATAGATAGATAGATAGATAGATAGATAGATAGATAGATAGATAGATAGATAGATAGATAGATAGATAGATAGATAGGTAGACTACATTTCACAAATGTTTTAGCAGTGAAATCTGAAAACCTTTCCCCTGCTGTGGCAGAATGTGTTCACAGATGCACAAATCTAGTCAGGAAAAAGCTCCAGTAAGCAGGCTGTTATTTGTTAGATTAAATGGAGCTGTCAGGGCCGTCTGGCTGTCAGTCAGAGAGCCAGATTGTCTCGGTGCTGATGGCGGAGCTTTGTTCTGTAGTCTGTGGAGCTGTGTAAACCCTAACAAACAGACGACACTCTCACAGCACTGTCGACTCAACCTGTCACACACACACACACACACACAAAGTTGCCTTTCCTCTGTCACATTCTTGAACGCTGCCTGTGCTGCAGTGGAGCTGGTGGACACACAACAGGCAGGAGAGACTATTGATTTCTGCTCCAGCACCGGCTGAACTGAGCTCAGTGTAAAAAGCCAAGCGCAGGTGGAAGTCTGGACGGGTGGGGTGGTGTGGTCAGGGGGCAAGGGTGGGGGGGTGGGGGCACACTTCATAGAGTTTCATAATGTCGTCATTATGGTCGCTGTGCAATGACCTGCTGGTGCTCAGCGGCTCCTGAATACAGAAACGATGATGCTTTCATATCCTCTTACGTAACGATTTTGTTATCCCTTTCAGTTAGTGGAGTAACAGCTGCTCAGTTTTGTTTTGAACAACAGTTGATGCTCGTCTGTTTGTGGCTACAAACATCAAGGACAAACCATCCTAATTACCACAGTAGTTATATTAAAAACTAATGTTCACATCAATCTTTAAAGATGTTCAGCGTTGTTCTGAAATTAGAGAACTGTAGATGTCTGCTGCACTTCTAAAAGCTCCTTTTCCTGCTTATTCAACAACAAAAAGCCTCCTAAATATAAGGATTAGTGCTCAGACACACACTGACCTCCATTTCCGATTCATTTCTACACTAAATCATGTCACGTGAAAAGCTCAAGTGGTTTAATGTCACTTCTTTTTTTCAAGTTGAAAAGAAGTGTCCTTGATTCTGGTAAAGTTAATGACAATTTTGATTCAGGTCTGTATGACAGAATACACACTCCCACACACAGGAAGTGAGCAGATGGGGGCAGTGATGCTCTCCGGGTCCTGGCCTCCTCTCCCCATCCTTCCACATCATCCGTGAAAAACATCTGTACAGCTGCCAATCCTCAGTGCACCAAGCTCCAGCAAGTAACATGGAACTAACTACAGTATGTGTTATGTGCATGTACAGTATTATTATTTATCTGAAAATACATAAAAACAGGCTCTTTTTTGCATCGGGAGACACTTTTGCTGAAGCTAAAAGACAAGAGATAAATTACACGCCACTTTCAGTCGACGCTGTTTGACCACATTCTCTAACTTCTCTTTCTTCTCACCTACAAGGAGTGAAAAAACAAAATACCCAACTGAAGGACACAGCAATATTTTGAAGCCCCAGTTCAGTAATCAAATGTATCAGGTACAATAACGGTTAGCAAAGGTTCACTCGTTGTTCCCGTGTCTGTCATCATCATTACGTCCTTTTTGCTATCATCGTTATCATCGAGACTCTCCTCCACAATTATGTAAATCGTGATGAGTTGTTTGTGAATGATGCACCGACAGTCCGGGCTGCAGCTGTCTGGCCTCTCTCTGTACTTCTGTAAGTCACCTTATGTCGCACTGAAGCGGCACTTCACCTGCAAGTTCAGTTTAACCTGAAGGGAGCTGTTGTGTATCATATCAGCGAAAGTCTGCATTACAAACTGTGGGTGTGGAGTTTGAAAGTTTGATGAAAGATGTTAACAAGCTGCATTTTGGGAAGTGTAGGATCCAGGGTTTTGGTAGCTTAGCTCATACTAGAGAGGTTTTTGGATATCTCTGTCTCTATTCCTTTGACCTTGACTATTTTATAAAACTCTCACAAGCCACCCAACCATAAGAAAGACACTATCAGTGGTCAGTAGTCATATGGCCTAGCTGTGTAGTAGCTTAGTCAGTTGGGATTTAAGTTGGGATTCAAAAACATAATAGTCCTCAAATTTGGTAATTCAAATAATTAATTCCCAAACATAATCTTATCACCACGCCCTGTGTCTGTCTGTGCAGTGACATGATAATGTGAAGCACCTTTAGTAATTGCAAAGATGTGTGATACAGATGCAATATCACTTATCTCACTCTTATGAATCATGAAACGGGTTCAACAGGAAGTGATTTGCCTTTTCAAACCTCTATCAGTTCATTTAGGCTCAGTGGTAAAAGATGGTCTTTTAAAGTGAAGTAAAATTACAATTTACTTGTGCAAATTTAGCAGGGTTATTGCACACAGGATTGTTTTTTTGCTCTATTACTCCTGAAACGATGAACTCTACAAATCTACGACCTGAGGGAGCGGCTTCAAAGTCAGTGTGAAGATTGTGATTTGTGTTATCCAATATAGATCTGACCTTACGCAGAATCTGCTGATTTAAGTTTCTATTATTTTACAGCGTGGACAATAACAGCCACTTTTCACAACCTGTCCACGCCAGACACCGACACGCCTCAGTGTTTTTATTCAGTGCACATCATGAGCTTACACGGCTTTGTATGTGCAGACTGGGTGGAGATATGAACACACAGAGAAACCCCTGGAGAGTCAGTATTACAAGGAAGCAGACATAGCTCTCTGGAGCGAACAGAGTACCTGATGTGTTGCCAGGAATCAGGGCTGTAACAGTATAAAACAAAGTGTGTGTTTGTGGAAATATATCGGCTATAAAGGTGGATTTGATAGTAAATTATTAAATTATAAGCCTCTTTTGGACTATTGTCTCACCTGCACAGCCTGTATTTGACTGCTGTTGTTTGTTGTATGTTCTTCCACTCGTCCTACAATATTAATACTCATCAATAATGTGAAGCTGCCGGTATCTTCCCCTCTCACCTCACAGTAAATCACCACTGTGACACCTTGTGGGGAGGCATGGCAGTGCAGCAGAGACACTGCATGATTGCTGCACAGTATAGTAATTGCATTTGGGTGCCTTCAAAGACCAGCAGGAATACATCATATAATTTATTTTATCCTTAAATATGACAATTAGTCATTCACCTAAAGTCAAATGTCTGCCTTCTTTTGAACTGTATTACAAAACTCTCTTGGCCAATGTTGTTTCCTGGTTGATTTAATCTGCACTTTACTGATCTCTTGGGGAAACATCCTCAAGAGGATGTCGGAGCAATGTTTTGGTTTATTTTCGCCCCCATTGAAAAGTACGCGTCACTCCCTGCATCAGATAAATCGTAGTGAGCTCTGGAGGCACCACTTAATCTGTAAGACGATCCCAGGGTCACGATGAGGCCAGAATTAAACTCATACACTACTAAAGCCCAAAGACAATGTGGTAAATAGCCTTAAGTCAGGAGTGTTCATCCTGTCTACAGAAGAGAAGAAAAGAGGAGGGATTATTAGTTTCTTTTTTCTTTCTGCCTTTTTTCTCTAATGTACAGTACAAATGGAACAGCTGGGGATAAAATGTCTCCATCTCATTCACTCCTTCCATTCATGCCCCATGTTTTTGTGCCTCAGTCTTTAATTACACACACCCACGGACTGACATCACAAATTAGACGGTTAGACAGCAGTGGCAGGCATTATGGGTAATCCTGATTGCCACCCATGTCGTCTAATTCTAAAAGGAGGCACCTCTCCTGCTGGCAGCCCAAGTGCCCAGCCCCACAGGACATCCTTAAACTCTCTTCAGCCCCGCATCACACACTGCTGCTCCTGACGAATGGACCGAGTTGGCTCATTAATTCTGGCCAAAACACACAAAGGGCCAAATGCACATCAACAGACATACACGCACACGCCACAATCACAAACCCATTCATTCAAGGTCAACACATCCGGACATGTAACGGGCAAATAACGTTTCACTCAAAACCCACATCATGAAGTCATTAGGATTCATCTTCTGGGGACCATGAACTTCTGTACAGAACTTATCCTTGTTATTTTTTAAGATGGTAAAAGGGTTAACAGAGTTATTGCGGTTGCTTAAGTTTAGGTGTATGACTACAACTAGCTTCCTGACTTGACTTAAGGTTTCGTTTGACAGTCTCAGCACTAATTGTTTGGATTTTATGGAAGCTGTGGAGCTTGATTGTTAATCAGGTCGATGTTATTCAACAGGGTGTAAGACGTCGGGAGAAATAAGATATGTAAAGTTGAGTATCATCCACCAGTAAATATTGTTATTGTGAACAGTATTGCAAGTGGAAGCATGTAGGACCAAGAGTTGAACCCTGCAGCTCCACATGAAGCCTTGTATTGTTTAGACCTGAACTCTCCGACAGAGACTAAAAAGCTCCTGCTCTGTAAACATAATTTAAGTCAGACCATTGGTAATTACTAAAGGAGCTACTTGTAAGTTATGCTATTGCTACATAGCCAACGTGAGCATTAACAGCTGTTTACTTACCAGTCTAGAAGAAAGGTTGCGAGTTCAACATCAAACTTTTCCTTTACTCACCAACAGTTGTCTCTAATGGTGCAAAGCACTCCTCTTCTTTTGCTTCTATTTCTAACACTTATTTTCTTCTACTGAAGTTAGCATGCTAACTAGCTAGCCCCGGCCCAGTCTTACCATCTCATCACTTTCCGATACCGAGTCATTGTAGCATTGTCCATTCTGCCGTGAAGAAGTAGATCTGCTCGGACGACGTATTATAACCTCTTGCACTGTAAATACAACAATGGACTGGTGAGTAAACAGCTGTTAATGCTAATGTTGCTTATGTAGCATTAGCGAAACTTACAAATAGCTCCTTTAAACTAATGGAAAACATTTTTTTCATGGATCTTACGGTTGAAGAAATTTGATTTGATATGAGTCGGCTGTGCAGCCTCCCTTTGCTGTCTGATTTCTATGTGCTTTTAAAGTGGGTCTTCTTGGTTTAGGGCAATGTAAACAACACTGACGCTGGGAGAGATTTAGCTGTCTCCTCTTCATGGTAGCAGTTGATCTGCAGAGGGAGAGAGAGATGAACTGGGGAGAGAAGAAAGGAGACTGATGAAATGACAGAAACTTTGTTGTATTATTCATTATTACTTAACTAAAGCAACACGGAACCAGAGGAGTCAGCAAGGAGACAGAGAGAGGAGCAAAGGCAGATGTTATTGGAGTAAAGAATGACAGAGCGAGCTGACGAATTGATTGGAATCAAGACTTTTTCATGTACTGTACATGTGTGTGTGTTTTAGTGTTAGTGACTTGAATGGTAATTTGGGTGCAGCTTCAAAGCAGCATTGGCAAAGACTCAACTGGTGTTTTTAGTCCCTCAGACAGCTGATGAAAAGACCTACCTACACAAACACACACATCTAAGCCTATTACAATGACGCAAAGAAGTACTGCAAGAGCACACAACAACATCCAAGGAAAAGCACACAGCTGCAGCTTTGAGCTCAGACTGATGCAACCTTCACTGACTTCAATTTGAGTCTTTAAAAACAGCCACGATTTGAAGAAGCACCGTATGCAGGTTTGGGATCTGAATGAATTAAAAACATGACGCAGACAGATCGGGAGGACAGGGCTGTTGCAGAGAAAGTGAAAAGCAGAGCAAGGTTTGTCTCTCTGCATTGATCTGCTCCCGCTTAAGTGTCATTTCAGAAGTGGAGTTATGGGACAAACACAACTGTTTGTCTGGACTTTCTTCTGCAATCCATCTACAGCTGCAGAGCCTGTGCTCGTAATACAAACATGAATCTGTCTGGGCGTCTGCCATGTGATATATCTTCCCAAAGGTGCACCCACACAACTCGGGCATTAAGATTCGTCTCTCGTTTGTGTCTCTTTATCCCCTCCTTAAAGTCGAAATATCAGTCTGATCATGACTCAGAGATTCTCCCTCTATATTTTTCCAGCGAGTGATTTCCTTCTTACGTGAGCAGCGGAAATGAGGTATGATAAACAACAGCCTCCATCCAGAAAGTAATAATATGGATATGAGAGAGATGATGAGGAAAAACAAAGTAGCAGCTGTGAAGTCTGTTTTCTCCTAAACCCTGAATTCACAATTTACATACGTAGATACTGGACTATAACAACAACAACAACAACAACAACAACAACGTTTCTTTGTTATTTCTCAACTTACCACACGTTTAATTACGAACTTTTCAGTTACAAACCTCTTCTTAATCAACAAGAATAATGTGTAAAACACTCTAAATAAAACTTTTTACATTAATTAAAGATGCTTAATAAAACTACAGATCAAATAAAATTAGTAAACAATTATAAAATGATAAACAACTAAGAAAATGGGAGGAAATCATACTGATATAATATTTTCAAACAAATATATTATGGCTTTATAATTAGAAAACGTTACACTCTAAGCATTATTTCTCTTTGCTTCTTTGAACAGTAGGTTAACATTGTAGGATTTTGATGTTCCAAAAGGAAATCGATGTTGTGTTGTGAAACCTGACAAGAAGATCCAACAATGTTTATGGACAGAATTTCAAGATTTTCATTCTCTAACAAACTGATGTACACACTGAAGAACATGCATATCAAAAGTGACATACATTAGTGTTGTCGCTTTGCATAAAAGCATCTGCCAAATGAGAAAAATGTAGAAGTAAATATAAACGGACATTATACACACAAATCATATTTATACATTTATAGGCAGAACCAGGTCTGCCAACATCTTGTTTATGCTTTTGGCTTTGGCATTTCACGGAGGAGGATTCTGGGAAGTGGGCGTGCTTTCTTGTAATATATAAACACTTCAAATGCACATAAAGGAAGAAAATCCACAACCGTCATATGTGTTTTTGCATTTGAATGGCTGCAATAAATACACATTTAAATAGACGGAGCACAGTTGGAAATCTGGAGCACGATGCGACGACTGAGATGGAATTAGAGCCACATATAATGCATTCAATTTTAATTTATCGCCACAATATATGTTGAGTTTTTACATTTATCATGAAAAAGTGCATAAAATATAATTATTATCATTATGCACAAAAAGTTATCACATTATTCGCTCATCATTTTCATGACAGGAATTATAATATTGTCGGTTTTTATTCCATTTTTAAATTACATTACGCACATTTATAATATAATAAGTTACACATTCGGGTTCTGCGTTGAAGCAAAACGCAAGGCACCCTGGGTATTTTGGTGGAGTCTGACATACTTTGGGCTGAGTTAAGCACAACTAATTTTTTATACATCACATCTTAACATGTGCTCTAAAAGAGACTGTTAAAGGTGTTAAAGCAAACTAAGGTTTGTTGTGACGGTTTGCAGGTTGACAGCTGGTGGGATTTCATGTGTATTCAGGATCTTAGTCTCTGCTTGGTGCTGACCTTGGTCCTGAAATACAAGTGAGCTCAGACTGACGGACTTGTGTTTGTTCTATTATTGAGTCCTATCTGTACAGCTTGCACCGCAGACAGGAGAGCTTGTTCATTCTGGCAGACTCCCGCAGGTGTCGTTGACGCACTCTGGCACCCAGCTGAGTCTGAGGGATTTGACGTGTGCAAATGAGGCCGAGTAGATAAGGAACCATGTGTTCTGAGCTTCAACAAGAGGGACACAGTCCACCCAGAGAGGCAGAGGGAAACACTGACATTTGAATCCGTCAGCACCTCCGGGAGATAATGGAGCTGCCTGTCCGAGCTGCAGACATGGAGCCCGTCGCTCAGACGGTGGAGGCGGCAGATGCTCACTCACAGAGAAGAGGGTGGAAGTTGGTGGCGAGGAGGGGAGCCACGTCACAGTTTGTGGGGAGCACCATCATGATCTTGTCCACGTATGCTGTCACAACTTTAACCATGAACATGGGGAAAAACATCCAGGAGCGAAGATTAAGATCAAACGGCGACTAGCAGTGGAGACCTCATCCAGGATCTGGACTGAACCTCTTCTCTCTGACGACGGCACAAACAACAGAAACAGCTGAAATGAACAGAAATGCTTTGCCTCAAATTCAAATGTGTGACTTCAACTCATCTCAACTTCATGCTGCAAGGAGGTGGAAACAAATCAAGTAGTGTCAGTCAAGACTAGATGCAGTTTCACCAAGATAGTGTGATTTCAAAGTAAGTGTTCAACATCAGAAGGGGGCCCCGGACCATGAATGAACAATAATGAATGGACATGAAGACTCAGCGTGCAGTGCTGGCATGTGACCACATGGTGGAGAACTGGGACTGCTTCTCTTCTTCATGATTCCCAACAACAAACCACAGTCTCACTGAAGACTGGACGTGTCTGCCAGCTCGACAGCTAACTAATGCACCGGGACACCGATTAAACACAACGCTTTAAACACATTAGACGGGATGGAAATCTCTTCAGATAGTCGACGAATAACAACTAGAATTTTAGATATCTGTCTATGTACATGTATTTGGGTGTTGTTTGTTTTTTTTTTTTAAATCTTTGTTATAAATTTGCCTTTTAAGTTTTAATAAATGCCTGTTTGACTGTGTGACAGTGGATTAGAGATGTGTATTTCTTTTTTTAAACATCATTGTTCGAATGACTGTGAACTGACATTAAACGATTAAATATATTCTAATGTGCAGATTTCTCTTCTGATTTGTATTTATTTGCTGTCTACTAACCACCGTGCATCACGCGTCTGGACAAACAGGTAGCAGGTTTCAGAGGACGCAAAATATAATATTTGTGAGGTCAAAACATGCTACACGTGTACGCTAGCAAACAACTTTGGCACCAAACTCATATAATGAATGATTTTTGATTAGGAAAGCAGAAATCTTGAGTCATGTTGTTCCTATTTATCCAACTGCAAACCTCAGACTCTTAGTGACATTTGAAACATTTCCTCCCAGCCAAAAAACCTTAATCAGCAACCCCAACAATTTGGTATTTGACCAGTGACATTTCTGTCAAATGAAAGGTCACTGAATTTGACCTTTCTTTGAGACTAGCTTCAACACTCACAGGAGTTGTTCCTTTTACCATTAAATGTTACTAATAAATACAAACTTTACGCCTGACTGAGGAAAAAGGCAGGATCATTTTCCAAACAGGATTTAATGAGCAGAGGGGGTTTCAAATACATTTCCACCTATAAGATCATCTCAGACTCAGACATGTGGTAAACCAGTGATTCACAACCTTTTTTTGTCTCATTTGCCCTCATTATGTATTTTAACACTATTAATTAGATAAAAGTGGGTATTTACATTCAGTTGACCTGTCAGTATTTAGGTTGGTTTGATCAGGTTTGCCTTGTACAACTTGGTGTGACAGAAACTGGACATTTCAACCATTTATCCGTTACGTTTAGCTACTTCAAGCCTTATGTTTAGCTACAATTATCTCAACTTGCTAACTAGTTTTCACACACTTAGGTTGTTGGGAAGTTTACTTATTTATTTACTTGTTTATTTGATAGGAACAACGTATTTTAATGAACATCAGCGCAAAATACACAATGTAAACATGTCGGATTGTAGTTAAAAAGCTAATTTAGCGGCTGTAGTCGCTACAAGCACAAGTAACAATACACACAGAGAAATATTAAACACACAAATAAAAAGACAAACACATTTTGCAGCACACTGAGTTAAATCACAGATCTGGTTTTGACTTCAGCTAATGTTTGAGACACTCCCTTATTGCAAGTGGTTAACCATTCCTATGTTTACTGACGGCACAGTTTGTCCAACCGTGTTTTTTTTTACTTTTGATGGTGACACAAAATCAAAAACAAAGTGATAAGATAAGATAAGATAAGATAAGATAAGATAAGATAAGATAAGATAAGATAAGGGCATCCAGAGAACAACTGACAGCTTTTTATTTACTGTTATAGATTTAGATGACTTATATATATTTTGATTTGTTGTCATGGAGACAGGAACAGAGAAAGAAAAGCAAAAAAACACATATATATCTATATTAAATAGATAAGATGTTGTCAATACGTGGTATTTGTTTATTTATTTTCCTCTCTTTCCCACCAGGCAGAAAAGGAGTACTTAGATGGGAGGTTGCTGGGGATTGGGGGCATCCATTGGTGGGAGAACTGTGCGGTAATGGAGTTTGGTTTATTGGTTATTGTAAATTTATGTGTTGATCAAATCAGCATCAAAGAGCTTTGTAATCCTGCACGGCTTTCTGTGTGCGAGTACTCCTGGTTGGGATTCACCGCAGCACACAGGCGCGTTCTCACACAGGTTCTCAGCTTTTCACCTTCTATTTCCAAACTTCATGCGGATGCAAACGCTAAGCGTTAAAGTGTCTGCCGTCCCGGAGAAATAGGTCAGTGGCACAAATCAAAGAAACTCTAAATGGCGGAAATGAATGTTTGTCAGTTAGTGAGTCGACACAAGGATGGGCGACGGTGTTTGCCAGCTGAGGGCCGGCCTAGGGCTCAAATGCAGGCAGTGACCCAACCCGGTTAAATGAGAACGACAACAAGGGTACACAGAGAGCAGTGATGGCCCGCTTTGTCCTCCCTCTCTCTGTTCCCTGAATAGCTCTTGCACAAAGGATATCGTTATTCCTCCTCTAATTACCAGATGGAGAGCTGTTTGTCTGCCTCTCGCTCCTCTGCTCTCACCCCCAGAAATAAAGTGCTCTGTGGTGACGACCCTCGGAGGTTATGAAACAGTCTGGTGGACAACAGGGCCTGAGCGAGCCCTCGTTTTCCTCCTGCAGCTCATACAGTATGAATCTGAGCTGCGTCTCAGCCGGGACCATTTCATCTGCACTCAATCTGCGTGTTTGTTTGATGGCCAATCTGTCTGGTCCCTTCCTGTCCCTGCACGCTTTTGTTGCCAGAACCAATCATGTCTAAGGCATGTCACCAATTTCACAGTCTTGGTTTTAGGCGGACGTATCTAGGCCACAAGACACTCTCCATCTGCTCCTCTGCGGCCAAAAGCCTTGGGAGGGCACTTGGAGAGGGAGAGAGAGAGAGAGAGAGAGAGAGAGAGAGAGAGAGAGAGAGAGAGAGAGAGAGAGAGATGCACCAAGCCAGGGATTAGCTTGGTACAGCAGGTCCAAGGGGAGGTGAGATTAAAAGCCATGAGTAATAATACACACATGGTGGAAAAACACACTAGCCGGTCACACTCTTACGTTCATACAACCCCTTTCAGACCGTGTGCTTCACAGCTGTCGGCAAACAAATGCGATTCTTTAAAATATTTGCCACCAAATGAGAAGAACTAATAACACGCTTTCAGGGGATTACACTTTTTTTTCCCCGGTAGCAGTGCTGGCAAGATTACAGCTCCCAGTGTGCACACAGATGACCCACATGCATCTATTGACACAGGTGGCAAAAAAAAATAAATAAAAACCTGCATCCCGAAAAAACAGTCTGACCTGAGCTCTTTGTCTTTATGAAAACAGGAAGAGGGGTTTTGCAAGGCGCAGCAGCTTTGCCGGTGAGTTTGCAGTGTTTTGTTCCACAGAGATGTGCGTTCCCTGTCCTCAGCATATCATACAGTATTAAATCTCAGCTACACCCTCCTCTAACCCTGTCATCTGGAAAAAGCCCTGACCTCAGTGTGTGTGTGTGTGTGTGTGTGTGTGTGAGTGTGAATGTGTGTGTGTGGGGACAGAGAGAGCTGGGGGAGGACAGGTGTGACTCAGCACCACCTGTGAATGATCCTCTACAAATCAAGGGCAACACATCGCTTATGAGGATTTTGCCTTTAAATCAGGTTGAGAGATGTTTTCATTTTTTCAGTGTTTCCACCAACAGCATTACTTGGACGGATGGAGGGAAGGCTGTCAACAAGGAGGATTTGGTAAACATCTCATTGGGAGATTAACAAGGAGGGAGCCCGGTCTTCTCTGTGTGTGTGCGTGCAAGAGAGAGAGAGAGAGAGAGAGAGAGAGAGAGAGAGAGAGAGAGAGAGAGAGAGAGAGGAGGAGACCGGAGATCCGAGCAGCACCGCCACCACAGCCGCTGGATCCACAGCAGCAGCACACCGGGGGAGAAACACAGGGAAACACAACAGAGGAAACTCATCCGGACGGAGCATCTTTCACTTCTTCACCCCGCCGACAGGTAACACACACATACACACGCACACACACACTTACACACACACACACGCACACTTACACACACACACACGCACACACACATGCGCGCGGAGGGACAATCCGAACTGTTTCTGCACGCAGACGAAGCTGCACCTGATTCGACAGGTCGTCGTGAGTAAATCTGACAAGAATGTGACATCAACAAAATTCCAGGTTAATGTGAAGCTGCTCCGGTAACAACACTGTGCCACGAGGATCAGCGTGAAGTGGCCACAGGTCACCGTGAAGTCACTCCTCAGATTATTGTGGGAGGTTGATTTTAACAACTGCGTGATTTTTACCTGTTGAAGTTGCATTTTATGTTTTTAATATGTTGTAGATTATTAAGATTACTGTCGGATCCTCACTTTTAATATGTTTTTACAGCCTACAGCCTAAAACTGGTTGTTGGTATTTATTTTATTTTCAAATTTAATAGTTTTATTGGTGGAAAATTGCTGAAAAAAACTGCATAAATGACTGAAACTCGTCTGTTTCACTGATTATAGATTAGTGAGCTTGTGGTTATCGTTAAAACTGGAAGTGAGAATAAACCAAATGCGCTAAAGTTTTACCTAAATCTCTTATTGTATAAGATCACCGCCTCATCGGAGCTGCCCGAGGGCCACGCGGCCGCATGTCCAACAGATTTGTTTTAATTCGTGTTATGTAGGCTACACATCGGCCAGCCGCTTGTCAGATTACACAACTACGCATGTCATCCATCTCAGCACGGTGTCTCAGTCTCACCTAATTAGGCTCACCCTGTCTACTAGGTCACCACACGCAGCGCGCGCGCGCCCGGAGCTCAACAGCCTGCTCTGGATGTCTCTCTCTCTCTCTCTCTCTCAATCTGTGCAACTCACTGCATCATGACTGTAACTGGGAGGCGCGAAGGCAACTTTGATTGTGGCTTTTAAATCTGAGGTGTTTGATTTTGTGTAAGGTGT
>NW_019525478.1:561805-606667 GCF_002814215.2 Seriola lalandi dorsalis
GGGGGGGGGGGGGGGTAATTTATATTTATTATATTAATTATGTATTAGGTTGTGTGTGTGTGTGTGTGTGTGTGTTACCTTGTCTGGTGCTGTGTCTGCCGCTGTCCAATGTGCTGAACTCTTTTCCCAGACCTGTTTGTGGCTGTAGAGATGGATGTCACCTCTCGACCTCTCCTATTGGTTTGCGCATATATTGCGGCTGCGCTGATTGGTGGAGCCCGCTCGGAGGGGATGTGTCTTCAAGACGGCAAGCACAAGGCCACGCCCAGCCCGGAGCCACACCTGAGGGACTGCGCCCTGTACGCTGACAGTGAGTGACCGTGTGTTTATCCCGGGAACACAGCGTGTTCACTGGTGTGATGACAAGTCGTGATGAAAATATCAAAACTGTGTTTCCTGACTGACAGCTGGCTGAAAGGGTTTCCTGTCTCCACAGATAGCTGCTGCACAGAAGAAGGCATCCAGGACATCTCCCATGTTCCCTCTGCCAGCAATAAGAATGAACCCTGGGACAAATGTGGGCCCCTGAGCTCCGAGTAAGTCTCACACAGTAGATATCTGACTTTGGATTTCACCTTAATGTAGCTATGATAAATAGTTTTATATAGTTTTATATTTAAAAAAAATAAAGATCACATATTGCAACCCAGAAATGTAATATATAATTTATATATCCCTGTAAGAGAATATATTTTTTATCATATATATACATCCTCTGGATATATGAAGCTATAAGTTTGTAACATATATGAAATATTCAAAGTAACATTTGCATTATACATTTATATGATGAATTTTTATATGGTAACATGTTGCAGCCATATAGTCCTCTGTTAACAATATGGTAGCCTATATATTTAATTTATATATGCAAGTTTATTAAAACAACATACATCTATAAAAGAAAGGAATGTATATGATTATATACGTTTTTGTTATTAATTTCTCATAAATTTTAAACATGTCTGTTTTCACATTCTGGGGAAGTGTTCTCTGTCACTCCAGGAAATAGACGACACCACGATCGGTTGTTACTGATGGATTTATCCGTCTTCTTTACTTCAAACGGCGCCATCATCACCGTCGAACTAATTACACACGTAATATTGTACTAAACAAACACACACACTCATGTCACAACAAACTACAGAAACGTAAAATACAAACATACACGACGACACGTAGAAAAGTAAATAAACATACCTGACTGGCTGCACGTGACCAAGAGGGAATGAATGGACCAAAAGTAAATCTTAAAAACGGGTAAATGCTCCACTTTTTTTTTTTAACTACTTAAACTTTAACGGAGTACAAAAACTTATATTCTTTCAACTTCTTGTGTTTTTTGTGAAGGAAAATGTTACAAATATAAAGTGCCCCCGTGAAACACAGGTGCAAACTTAGTTCCTACGTCCTGCATGTAGCCAATACAAATAAAAGAAAGTATATCATAAAATAAATCACATAAATAATGTGTGCAAATAAAACCATTTAAAATATTTTTTATGGCAGTTTAAGTCTCTACTGTATATAATATCAACATATACTGACAGACTTTTGATGGATACATATTTATATTCATAACATATGTCTATACATATACATAACCTACATAAACATATATATTTGCATGAGGTAGACATATATGTCAATATATATAACTTTCTAATAGTTTTTATATATAACTTTTAGATAAATGCTCTAATTTTATGTACAAATATTTCATATATGTCATTTGCATATACAGTGAAAAGGGGTCTTTTAGCTCATTGTTTTGGTTTTACGCTCGTAGATTTCTCGTTTCGTTTCACTCTGATTGCTCTTGTAGCATTAGTGTAGAAACTCTAAAAACCCACCACCCTACCTGCCTAGAAACAACCTCCAGATAAACCAAGTTAGTGATTAAATAGTGAACACGGTGGAGCATTTAGCGGCTAAAGGTCCAGATAGTTGCCAAGTTGGTAGCGACCAAAATCAAAGCTAAAACTAGAGTGAATTACGGTTAGGGTGAGCAGAAAAATTACTTATGGTGCTAATGTTGCTCTGTATATGCTAAGTGTGTAAACAGGAAGCTGCTTTGTTTTTACTGCCCCCAAGTGGCCAAAAAATCTGTTATTCTGGTTTAAGTTGGTTCAGTCCTGGGACTTTTCCTCTCAATTGTATGATAATGTTGCACAGTTTAGTCTGTATATGTTTGTTCCACTAATAATAATAATAATAATAATAATAACAAAATTTGTACAGCACCTTTCATACAAGAAATGTAGCACAAAGTGCTTTACAACAAAGAAATGACATCCACCAAGTGCTTCACATGAAAATACATTAAATGAACATGTTAAAAGCATTGATGAAAAACATTAATGTTAAATGAGATAAAATAAGAAATAAAACAAGACATTTAAAAGAACTCCTGAGCAGTGGATAAATGTGGAACAAAGTGCTAGTCAACGGTTAAGAAAGCAGAAGAAATAAGTTTTAATGAAGCTTTAACTCAAAATAGAAAATGATCTTGAGATCTTATGTGGGTTCGTGGTACGAGCAATGCAATATGCCAGTAGGTCAATGGGTCCGATGAAGACACTTACCATTATTCAACCAGATAAGTCTTAATTAAAGAACCCTGTGCGCTGGGAAAAGTCACCTTGGTGGTAAAATTATGGGGATGCTGGAAGAAAAACAGAGACAAGACGAAAGGACTACTGGAAGACAAACACAAAACAGGAAGAGACAGTAAAGTTACACAAGCTGGACAGACACACTAAAGGGATTAGAGACATTAAACAGCATGAAAATGCCAGTATGAACTTCTGTGTTACCTCATTGTCACTTTTATGAGCAGCCATGTTGACTATGATGAGACGGCCCTCCCAGGGTCAATAGAGGTTTAAATGAAAATGTCACTTAACATCATGTTATGTTATAGTGCTAACTGCTGCCCTCTCTCTCCTCAGGTGTGAAGGTTTCCTGAAGCGCGTGTCATGTTTTTACCGCTGCTCCCCCGATGCCGCTCGATGGCCTCACCCCCATCGCCGCTCGTACATCCAGGCTGTGCCGCTCTGCCACAGCTTCTGTCGTGATTGGTGAGGCTGCCAGACACATTGCCAAGCAAGCCTAAATCAAAATCGGTATCTGTCCCCCTTCACCTATAAGACTGTCAAGAGACAGATTACCAGCCTTTGTAGCAGCAGCACACAGCGCTAGTCATACTGAGATAGAGTGTCCAATACACAGCACAAAACTGTATGACACAGATAAGATCGGGGCTGCATGTATCACAGTCTTTTCTTATATATGTTACCGTTTCTCGCGTGCAAGGGTTCGTAGACGCCCGGGGGAGTTCCCACCAATGAGAAACCGACTCATTTTATGTCTGTGTTGTTATAAAGATTGCTAGAGATGGCTGTACGACACATATGGACATAGCGATCTTCACATCCCTGAGACAGCGTGTTCGTACTAGCGCTGGTTGCTGTCATGAAAATATATTTAAATGACCAAATATGCTGAAATGTAATTAAATATAATGTTTTACAACGGGGTGTGTATATTCCAATGAATAGCTCCACATTTTGGGTACAAAATACACAAATAAATACATAAACGGTATATACTGTTAGCAGCTAGTTAGCTTAGCATACAGAGTGGAACCAGGGGGAAACAGCTAACCTGGTGCATATTTGTCCACAGGCAACAAAATCATCCAACCAGCTCACTGACTAACATGTTACGTCTCACCTGTTTAAAAGCTACTAAAATCAAAGTGTAAGAATCAGTCATTGTGTCTGACAACAAGTTTCCAGGATGTTACTGTTCCTGCAGCCAGATTAGCCATTTCCCATTGTTTTAATGCTAAGCTAACAGCTGCTGGTTGTAACTTCCTGTGTATTTATTAAATTAAATGAGTGTTACATTACTTTGCTTCAGGTTTGACGCCTGCAGGATGGACTTGACGTGTGCTCGTAACTGGGCCAGAGACCCCAGAGGACAGAACTGCACTGGAGCCTGTGTCCAGTACCAGCAGGTAGGCCGTGATCGGGCTCGTCTGTGATTGGATGTTTACATAACCTCGGGACCTTGTGGGGGTTTTTTTTTTGTTAACTTGTTTGTACCTCTGACTTCTCCTCTACAGCCAGTTTGAGGTTCACATTTCATTTTCAGATGCTTTAGCATTAGCAACAATGTGAAAGAGGTGCGTTATGTGAACAGAGTACAGTCACACCTTAGCTACGATGGCGGAGGTGTCAGGGCTTTTGAATCCCATTGACCGACGTCATCACTTGAGGTCGAGACACTGAGCGTGCAGCGGTAGAGTCTGTGTGTCGGCGGCCGGTAAGCGAAGGGGTTAACGGTGCAGGGGCTGAAGCATGAAAAGGTTTTGGTCCTGCTTCGGTGGGCAGGGGCCAGCTGGGTGATTTAAAAAGAGACAGAGTGACCGAGGGGCTGATGTGCAGCTGAGGCCAACAGCAAACTGACTGTCACACACCACACGCCACGACGCCGTCTGTCTGTCTGTCTGTCTGTCTGTCTGTCTGATTCCCCCTTCCTCTCCTTTCCCCTCTCTCTCTCTCTCTCCCTCTCTCTCTCTCTCTCTCACACACACACCTAGGCAGAGCAAGACACACACCAACAAATGAACACACACAACTCCAGACACCAGACCTATTAAAGCTGTCTGGTGGATATTAGGTGATTACTAGAAATGACAGATTTGCAGTAAGAGAGAAAATGAAACGAGACAATATCTGAGTGCTGAAGTGTGTGTGTGTGTGTGTGTGTCTCTGTGCTTGTGTATGTGTGTGCTTATTCTGGCCCATTTTCATGTAGGACGCCACTAATGGCACAAAATAGGCTCCAATAAATTTAAGTAGCTCTCAAACAAAGTGTTTTAAGCAGCTCCTGAATACAAAGGAATGAGTCACAGCACACAGACGACAAACAACTGTCGGCCTCTCACAACATTTTTGGAGGTCACAGCAATAAAGCTTCATTTTGTTTTCCTTTCAGCCAGCAGAGATGGGAGATTTCACAGCGCTTAAGTCCACCTCAGGGCTGAGACGGGAAAAACTACAAACATACACAGACAGCGGCTATCTAATACTTCCAAGAGATTTAATACAAAGTTTCACAACCATTTAAAAAAAAACAAAAAAATCCTCATCATGCAACCTTTTCAGGATCCTCAGCGGTGTTTCTGCCAGCTCCTGAAAAGTTCAGCTGATAGACAGAAACAAGTGTAAGTGTGTGTGTGTGTGTGTGTGTGTGTGTGTGTGTGTGTGTGGAATAAATATACAATGATGCAGACTGGATTTGTAAATGCTGACTGCAGTAGATATTGATTTGCATAGAAACAAGCTAATACATTTAAAGGCACACACACACACACACACACACACACACACACACACACACACACACACACACACATCCGCCGCATGCAAAAATCCCTCTGGCACTCTGTCTCACTCTCCCTTTATACTCATTGGTAACATTATTTGCCAGCCAAGGTCTGATTTATCTCAGCATTCAACACCGTCTCTGCTCCTGCTTTTGTGGGAATGAGGTTACATCTGCAAAGAGCGGCCGTGTCTGTGCCGGACGCCGGCGCCAAAAACACGTATAGAGCGGCATTTGTGGATCAGATGTTGGTAAATTAATGAGCAGAGGAAGATGAAAATGGTCACACGAAGCTGCAGTAACTACCAGTAGTTAAAGGAAAAGAAATGGTTAACAAATTAGCATTTACTTTTCATTTAGAAGTAAATTACACTTTTACATATGCTAAGCTACATATCTAAATCCACATACCCAACACCTACTTTGTAATTACCCTGAAAAGAAAAGGGGGGTGAACTAAAGACGATTGTGTTACAGCCCACATACCCTGCAACCACAGTGTATGGGGTAAACAACAGACCGCTTTATTTAACAGCCTGTGTAAAAACCTACATTTCTATGGCTTTGTCCTGACCATAGTTCACTACCGCTCCAAAATAAAGGTCATTACCTCGGCTGAAACTCCTCATGCATGCTTTTACTAAAAAATTATTTAAAACAAAATAGAAAAAATGACCTTTAATTGTCATTTGTTGAATTTATAAACAGCTTGCCACAGCATTGTTTATGCAGTAAGTTGTTAAGTTAATAAAGTGAGTTGAATGAAATCAGTTTTGATCGTCATATATGTAACTTTTCTACAGCTGCAGTGACAGAAGCACTTCATATATTTCCAGCTTCAGCCGAATGTTTCCCTCCCCAGAAATTATTCTGTACAATGTGGTAATTATAACGATTTATTCCCCCTTTCAGCCCCTTAAACACAAAGTTGTTTCCCCTTTATCTCCCTTTTATCTCTTGTCCTCTGCCCTTGTACTCACATATTTGTCCTTGTATAGATTCCTGCTAAAGATTTCAGCCCATTTATACACAACTGTAACCTGAAGCGTTATCTGTCGAAGAATCAGCTTGTTTAAGATGATCATAAAGTCCGGTGAACGCTCAATAGATCAGAAGATCGTTGTGATTGCTGTATTCAAACGTAAATATATATATAATATTCTCAAATCAGGATCATTTTCATCTTGTCACATAAAAACCATTTTCCTAATTCTGATCTTGACCCCCCGGCCAAGAGAATCGTTGCAACAGATAAGCGCCAAAAGAAAGAATTGATCCTTCCTTTTCTCTTCTCTGCCTCCATTTTCACACCAGGTGTAGTGTCGTGTTACACGGACAGAGGAGGGCGGATTAAATGAGATAAGGATGGGAAGGACAGGCTACTGCCCCGGGAAATTTCTGTATCTCACTTATTCGATCACACCATGTCGTCTAAAGCCACTTGTGCTTGTACTGAATTAGCTTTGGCAGCAAACCATGTCCACCGGGGGAAGGGCACGAATGTTTGTGTGTCTGTGTGTGTATTATGGGGTCGTTGCGATAAGACCTAAGCGTCAGACAGAGAGCATATGTAGTGAAGAGGAATAGCAGTCATCCTTTTGTGTCCTTCGAACACGGTAAATATATTACAGCTTTTTCTTCTGCGCACACCCTGTGTGACTCAGTCTTAATCCCCCAGCAGACAGGAGGATGAAAGGAAGCAGACATCGAGGTGTGTGTGGGGGGGGTGTGCAACACAGAAACAGGGAGAGTAAGGGAGATATACAAACAGCAAGTGCAGCAATACACAAGAGAGGAGGGGGGGAGAAATGCAGCGGGGAGATAAAGTGGAAGTTAGGTAGGGGACAGAATGAGCTACAGTAGGAGACAGAGCTGGTGACTTGGCAGCACTTCTTAATGACTGGTTATGAGGCAGTCACTGGAGAGAGACTGGGAGCTTAGACACAGAAAAACACAGTGTGTCACTGAAACTCCACTAATTAGCATTCTCAGCTATTTCTGAGCACGCAGGCCTACGCCATGTACAGTTAAACAGCTTAAATGTTGAATTGTGATTTGTTTTTTTTTTTTGCACTGTAAAGCAGTATCCCCTCCTAATCCGCACATGTGTCTTATTAGAGAGGAGTATAATTTTTCATGCTCCAGAAGCCATAAAGCTAATGTCAGCAGTAATTGGAGTTTTTCCTCAAAGTATAACTTTATAAAGACGGGGCGTCGTAATGAATTTCCTGTCAGATAGCAACACAAAAGGTGCTGGGAGTGACCTTTCCGATTAGTTTAGATCTGTCCGTCTGCTCTGTGAAGCTTGACAGAAACGTCGTTCCACCGTAAAGACGGCGCAGTGATGAAATCTTTCAGATACCACAGAGTGAGCTTTTCAAGGTCATATCTTCTAATTTGTTCTCAAGGTTAGCGGAGACGGGGTGAGGCGAGCGAGGGAGGGGAGGCGGACAAAAGCCTCTTGCCGGAGCAGCTGCAGGAGAGGGTGTTTTTCAAGGCCGGTGCTGCCCTGAAAGGCCAAAATCACTTATTTCAATAGATGTTCAAGAGCAAAGAAAGGCCGCACGTTATGAATGTGGCAAATATTGTGCTTTTGTACAAAATAGGAAACTCTATATTTGATCAGCCTTTACCATCCTGAGACCCTTTTTTAGCCGTTGTAATTAGCACTGGTGTGAAGTAACTGACTGCAGGTTCAGCTACATGTTTGTATTCACTGCCTCCACATAAGTAAAGAAACTGTGAACTTGTTTCACCACAGGTTAGTTCCCAGGATGTCAGACAAGGTGTTTTCAAACAGAGAATATCTCTTCATCTGCCTAAAGACATTTTTTGTGTGTGTGTGTGTGTGTGTGTGTGTGTGTGTGTGGTTGTGTGTGTGTGTGTGTATGCAGATGTACCAGCACGGCAGGGATCTCTGCGAGAGCCTGTGGGGCGATGCTTTCATGACGGTGGAGGATGAGCCTGAGGATGTGGGAGAGGCCGGAGAGATCGGGGTGGAGGGGGACGGCAGTCGCCCCTGCGGCTGCCTGACCCTGAGCCCATCCGACAAGGACGTGATCGCCGCCCTCAGGGCCCAACAGGACGACCCGGAGGAGCTGGACACCACCAAGACGGGTCTGCCTCAGTACCGGGCCCCTTGCCAGACCAAGCTGCCACTGCAGGCCAGGAGCAGCAGGAAGGGGAACTCCGTGCTGCGTAAACGCTCGGTCATGGTAGACGACGGGGAGGGGAGCGGCAGCGGCTTGTAGAGAGGAGTGATAGATGACAATGAATTTAGAGTTAATTGTCTAGATCCTAATATACAAAATCTATCTCTTGAAATGGAGTTGTAACCTTGCTCCTCTAATTAACCTTACCACACAAACCTAAGCTCTCATTATCATCATCATTACATTTCAGATATAATCTGTATGGTTTTAAGTAGTACTATATCTGGCATAAGATAGACAGACAAGCTTGAAACACTTCCTGATCAATTATTTGATTGAAAACCCGAAACAGCCAGGATTTCAAAAAGAATAGTTACTTTAAAGAAAAGTATTTAAGGGCAAAATCCTCAATTCTGCAAGGGCTCTCACTTCAATAATAAGACTTCCTTCCTAATATTGATATTGCATAATGGTTGCACAAATGTTTTATTGCTAGCTAACAAGGTGATTTCTTTTTTCTTTTTTTTTACCAGGTCAGGTATCTTATTTGTTTTGAATAGCTCAGTAAAACACATCACTCAACATTAAGATACGAGGTGTGTGAAGTCTTGTACATGGGAAATGTAAAGTGCTACAGATTTAGCTGCATGAGTCAGATCATGTCGTCATTAACCAGAGGACCGTCCGCGACAGTACTACAAACATAACGTACCTGCACCAGTACTTCACCGCCCTGCTTCTTCTTTTCAATCATCTAGGTGACTTTAATCCGTGCGTTAGTCATTTGTCACGTGCAGATCTTACTGTTGTGATGCCGTACCGTGCAGTCTGCATGTCATTAAGGTGTATGATGGTGGAGAAAGTCACGCAGAGTCGTGATAATAATGAATGTAACTTAGATTTATCTAACAGGGACTACTGGCCTGAACGTGAGGGATCTGGCGTGATAATGACAATGGAGATTTATGCTTAATACCTGAGGGGAGTTTTAATATTCAGACACAAAATCTGCTCACTAGAGTTAAATCCACAGAGGCTGTATTCAGACTAGATAAGGTTGCTCTGGTAGTTTGATCACACATCATCAATGTACTGTGGATGTTTCTTTTATAATAATCACGTCATGTATTTCTAGAGTGAGGCACTGTTACATGTAAATGTTTTGTAAAAAAAAAAAGAAAAAAAAAGGGAAACTGATTTGTCTGGTTAATGGTCAGCTTGCTGAAATGGGTGTTCCTGTGCTTTTCTTTACATTCTCAATAAAGACAACATTTCTAAATGTCATCCCGAGTCTGTCACAGTTCTTCAGACAATATTCACAGCCCTGTCAAGTACTTCCTCATTTAAATGGATTATAAACTGGAAATGATTTAACACCTAATTATATAAAATATTGTCCATACAATCAAATTGTTTATGTTTAGTTGGTCAAAGTTTTCATTCTTGCTGTTACCTGCAGTGGCACAAGCTTAATGTTTAACCGTTTTTTTTTAGCATTTTCATATGTACATGTGATAAGCTTATAACAGAAGAACTTTAAGGTCAAAATGCATTTATGAGACTTAATTTGAAATGTAACGTATTTTAGTTTCTGAAAATGTTGAAAAATTGTTTTGCATGTGACCACAACCCAACCTAAATTACATCAGCCCATACTTATTTTTTTTATTTTTCAATCCTTGCCTGTGAAAAAAATCATATTTCATAACTACCAATTGGATATACTTCATACAAGAACAATGAAATGCTCCAAAATACTTCTACATCTTGTTAAAAAACTGTAAAGCTTGAAGGCCTCTATAATAGTTTAGTTTAATAGGTCTTTATAGTTCATTTTTTCACTGCCGCCCATAAACCTCTTTAAAAAGATAAACTGGGAGAAATGTGCTTTAACTCTTTAATATTAAATGATAGAAAACATATAAATACCATGTAACACAGAGCTGATCCTTGTGTCTCTGCCTGCAGTCTCTCTGCTGTTTTCACACCTCAGCCTATTGGCCTTCAATCAGAAGTGCCCACCCCCCTGTAGTTCGCTCTGATTGGTCAGGGGAGACGTCAATCTACAAACGACCGTCATTTAAAAAAATCGGGGGAAAAAAACAGGCTTTTACCGACGGAAAAGATCAGTCATTAAGTCTTACCTCCAGTTACGCTCGCTGTTTTCCCTCGGACCCTCCGGAAGTGAAATCTGCTCCAAACTTTACCTGGAATCCTCCATTTTGTAGCAAGAAAGCTAACAAACAGCAGCAGACCCGCTAACAGCCGCAGAAGGAGCCGGTTGGAGGGAAAGAGAGGAGAAGTGAGGGAAGATCAGCGGATACAAATCGCTCCTTCGTCTGATTTGGACTTTTGGCAACGATAATCAAAACCTGGAATACTTTTATGAAGAAACGCTTTTGTTTTTTCGTGATCCGTGGACCCTTACTGGACTAAAGGAATATAAATAATGGAGGAATGGAGCGGGAGTCGTAGTTCTACACGTCTAAAAGGTCAGCAGTCACCACGCCCCACTGGTACATGATGCTGGTGGATATTAATAAATCATATTTATGTGCTTATGGTTAGCGAAAAATGAAGTGAATATTTGAATTCTAGCGACTCTTACCGATCTAAGGAGGTGCAGCCTGTCTATACTGACAAACATTTAAGCATCAGAACACGTTCAGAACCTTCTAATGGGCCCATTAATGGGCCAGCGGGCTGTATGAAGTTTAACTGTTTATAACTGTTTATATATAGTTATTTTATAACTATTTCAACCATTTATCCATTTCCTTTTAATTATTTCTTTCAGTGTTTTTATTTTTCATTTGCCACTTTGAATTATTTCAACTGTTTATTTTAGCTAACTAGTTAAAACACCTGTCCATTACTTTAAGCTAACTAGTGTGTCCATTATTTGAAAGCTAACTGCTAATTTCAATTGCTTGTCCTTTACCTTTATATCTATTTCAACTATTACTCCATATATTAAGTTAGCTTACCAACTTACTTATATTCATTTCTATCTTAAAATTCATTATTTTTAGGTAACAAAGTCAACTGTGTATCCCTTAGGCTACTTTTAGCTGCTATTACTTTTATCTAACCCTCTAAAACCATTTATCCATTATATTTGGCTAACGATTTTAATTTTCAACCTTTTCTCTGTTACTTTTAATTAACTATTTAAACTTCGCTGCCTGCTTTGTAATTACTTTTCATGCACTTAAATGCAACAGGTCGTAATAATTGATGGGCAGCTTTGCTGATTATTGTAAATTTACCTTAGACCTGCATCAGTCCAGTTTATGCTCCTACCTGGTTGTTTGTTTGTTTTCCTCCTCACCATGAATATGTGGATATGATTTTTAATTACTTCACAGTTTCTGAGTTGAGTTGAGTTCATTAGTTGATCTTTTCATGTACTTTCTGGTAAGAGGAGGCGTAGGCCTTCTGTCCCTGTGCACAGCTCACACCTGGCTTGATACACTGGAAGAATTTAATTGTTGTAGTTAGAAAAGTTTGGATAAGAGCTCAAACTTTTGTAACATAGAGAAGATTCCTGATTTTTTTTTTTTTTTCATTTATCAGGCAGGATGAATTTTGCAAAGGACTAGCTTGTTCCAAAATGCTACTGTACAATGTTTTCTTCAAATACCGAAACCCCTACTGAGCAGAGCTACACCATGCATCAGAAACCTCAAAGCTCTGGAAATAGATAGCTCCACTTCCTCTGTGTTCTTTCTGCTGTTATGCCACACCACCTCTGCTACAGCACTTATTTTTAACTCTCTACCAAATGTGTCTCCACATGTCCATTCTTCATGAACTAAGGAAATCATTTCAGCCTAACAAGAATTTTTTTATTTTTTTTTTAATTTACTTTCTCGTTCACAGCTCATTAAATCAAATCAGGCAACACGATACATCACCTCAGGCCAAGCATTGCATGTCGACAGGCTTGCAAACATTTAACTGTTGTGTTGTGTTGTGTTGTAGTGTTGGTGCCTCGAAACATGGCCTCCACCTCTGATTACGGGGGCAGGCAGTATCTTCTCACCACTGTCAGCCCACGATTTACTGATACATCATGACAAGTGTGTTTACCCTCCTGTTCAGACAGCTGTCACTCAGTCTTACCCATTTCCCAACCATCGCTTTAAGGGCGGAATTCAAATGTTCTTATATTTAAATAAGTATCAGGACAATTTATTTTAAGTCTGATTTTATTATACGGGCCACATTCAAAATGAATGCCTGTTGGGTCTGGGAGGATTTAAGTCTTTCCAGTGATTCAGCTTTGCAGCAACTGAACTGACAGCAAGACTCATCATCTGAATCCAGCAATTAGACCCTCCCGATAAATCAGGACACATGAATAATGTGTAAATTAGCCAACGGTATACAGATCACAATGTGGCATATCTGTCTTTAAAATAACCTCATTAAAAGTGACTAATACATGGACTTAATGCATAAATTATCTTTAGTGTTGGGTTTCTCACTGGAACAGTTTGTGCCCTCTGCAGGTGAAAATCCACTGAACACAAGCTGTGCATCATGTTGATAATGCCACACACCACTTGACATTTTTCTGTTGAAAGGACAGGCAATGAGGCAGTGTGTGTGTGTGTGTGTGTGTGTGTGTGTGTGTGCGGTCGTTTGAAGCTACTGCAGCTATTTCTGTAGTGAACTGGTATTTGATGATGTTAGCTAATAACGTGTCCTCTGTGAAAGTCATCATCTCGGCAAATGACAGAGCTGGACAGAGGGGTTCACAAATGAGTGTCATTCTGTGTGTGCACACACACACACACACACACACATATACACACAGATGAGACGAGGGTTAGGGTCTTTTTAATTTGTTTCAGCATCGTTTCAGAGTTTTTACAAGGCCTTGGGAAATGAGATGAGGATAACTTTGTAATTTGTTGCAGCAAGACCGAAATTTGACCTTCAAAGTCCAAAACACTCTGTTTTTCTCTCCCTCTCCCTTTCACCCACTCACTTATTCTCACACAAACATCTAAATGGCGACTACTGGAGCGTGTTTTGTCGAGTTTCATTCCCACCCTCCGTCTGTGGATTACCCTCACATCTTCTGTATGGCCAATGGGACAATGCAGTCGATACAACACTGTACACACAATTCACTATGGAAAATATAACACGGGACTTTAGGGACCGTCTTAAAATAGCTGCGGTGGGAAGGCAGGTTGAACGTCATGTTCGTTGCAGAAACAGAGGGGTTGTATACGTAGCGGCTGTTGGTGACGTTAGTGGAACCAGTTGTACAGTGATGGTGGTCGAGTGGTGAAGTCGCCTTTAAGCTGTTTGGGCCACCACCACATCTTAACCTGAGCAAGAACAATGCAGATATATATAAAGCTGAATCATGCCACCAAGTGTCTGCTCTTTGGTTGATTGAAGACAGGATTCAAGAAAACCTGGTCTGAGAATGTAATCTACTGATATTACTAGTAACCAGTAAGAGGAGCTAGATTTCTGTTCTTTTCAGTAAAAAGCCGATCTGTAGAATATGACTTTTGGCTGAGCAGGAACTAAGTAATTAAAACAGTTACAATACAGTATTACATTTTTTTTTTTTTTAACAGGGTCATTAGTAATCTGTGTAACCTGTCACATTTCAAAAGTAACTTTCCCAACATGAATACTAAGAAGACTCACTCAAACTTTGGCACCTTTAACTTTAGAAAAAGAAAGACCCTCCACAGGATCCATCATCCATTCATTATCTGTGTGCCGTTATGTTTTAACAGGTCGTTAAGGAGCATGCAAAAAATAATATATCAATATCTGTACAACTCAAGTCACCATTAACAAACAGGGCAAAGCATAAAGACTTAAGGATGGTCTGAGGTGAACCGTAACATTAACTTTGATAAGTTAATGAAATAATAATTTTAAATCTTTTTCTTCTTGTTTTTCTTTTTACAATTAATCCGCAGAAAAACTGACAACACTCCCCCTGCTCTCCCAGAAAAGTCAGACCACCCTCTTTTCAGCAAGGTAAGAATATACAGTATAACTACATGTTTTCTGACCACCTCCCTCACTAGCTAAGACTTTTCATACAGTCCCTTACTGAAATAAAGACAGTCTGTGTTGTAATCCTAGAAGCTGTGCTGCAGGCAGGTTTGCAGTTATAAATGTAAATAATGAATGCACTCTCTCCGCTTTAAGGATGATAATGAGATCTGGTTAAATACATTATCCGATCCCTGCGCAAACCTCAAATCTGCTCAACATCCACATTGTTGCTTGTTGAAGAGGAATGTGATGCTTATTATTCAAGCAAGAGGAGAAATATTTTGAACTTTAATCACTCCATATATAACTGCAGTTACATAAAACGCAATCATGCACCTAGAGCCGAGCAAAATGCGACTGAGTGGTTCGTCCAAATACCAGGTTACATCTGAAAAATACATAACAATTGTCCTGCAGACCAATGTCAGGCCCAAGGTTTGCTCTGGGATGGGAAAAAATGAAGGACTTCATCATACAATACAGAAACTGCATGAATTCTACAAGGTCTTAACACACATTACCATATACACAATACATCTAAATCTGTCTGCATGGAGAGTCTTATTTTAATAACTAGACCGCCCCCCCCCATGTAACTGTAATCACCAAATGCCAGTAAAGTGACTGTCTGTGTGGTAGTAAGGGCTGGGAAAGAGCTTGTAAATTGGCCTTCTGTAAATAAAAAGAAAGATTAGTGAAGAATAAACCGTAATTTAGAATTTGTTTATTTCTTTTTAAAGCTGAACCTAAATAATGTGGCCTATTTAATTAACTATGCTTTGTACAAAAGCTCTCAGATGGTGTTCTTTATGGAAATTATCAAATGTATCGCTGAAATTAAAAGTGAGGCAAGAAATAATACATATTTTTTAGATAAAAATGTCTTTAAAAATTATCTTTTAAAAGCAATAATCAATAGCATATCTATCATGATCACAGCAAATAGAGTCTTTACAATAGGACATCTGTAATTGGTGCTGTTTTAGTTTAATTCCACTAGATGGCGACGTGCGCCTACAGAACTGCCTCAGACTGCACACTGTTACTCTGACTGGTGTGTGTGACCTACTGCTCTGCTGTACTGTTTCTACACCAGGAAACATTATAATGGGACTTTATTTCAACAAATGCCGTTTGAACACCATCATTAAGTTCCCATATATAAGTTACAGCTTTGTCTCATGAGGCCCTGATACATTATACTGTTACTGGCAGCACTGTGATGAGTATGTAACTGTATTAAATTAATGGGACAGATGATAAATTAGTCATTATTAAGTCTAATGTGTTAAAAAAAAAAAGATATTATCGTCATAGGAAACTGTTAAAAAATCCACTTCATTACAAGCTTCCAGCATCTGTGATATTGTGAAGTGAAAACACATATTACATAACCTTAATATACATAGCAAAATGTTGATAACTTCACATTTATCACTGCAGCAAACTCCCCTCAAACTAGGTCTCATGAAGAAAAAGAAACACCCCCTCCCTCCCTCCCAAAGCAAGCTCTCCATTAGCCTCCTGAAACTACTGATGCAACTTGTGATCCGGCTTCTGTAAGAACCTCAGATGGCCGCGGCAAGGTGGGAGGAATATTCATGGTTCTCAAGAAGATAACAGAAGACCGGAGAGAGGGAGAGAACGAGTGCGAGAGCCAGGCCTGTGTGTGTGTGTGTGTGTGTGTGTGTGTTTGTGGGAGGGGAAGGGGCCTCTTGGAGAGGAAAATCAAACCCACCCAGGGCTTTTCATACGTCACTGTTCACATCACAGATGTTCCCACAGACACTCAGTGTGGGTTGTGGGCCGAGGCGTGTGGAGAACCAGTATGGCTAGTTTTCTGGAGTGTGTGAGTGCATTATAATATGTAGGCCTGCTGTGTGCGTAAATGAAGACTTGAACACTGCAGTGATATTTTAAAATATTCCTTTGAGTAGGAGCCGGGCGAGAAGAATAGCAGAATAGAAAATAGCTTTGTGATACTTGTGAGGGCAGAGGAGATGTTGCTGGTTTTGAGACCTCAAAAATTCATTAATATTCATTAAGAATTTATAGAAATTAAAACATTGAGGGGCCACAGCAGAATCTCTGACTTCTGTGATAACTGTTTGAAGCCAGACTGATCCTTATCATAAAGGTTATTTGAAACTGTTGAAACAAGCAAAAACAGACAATGAGCTCAAAAAATGTACATCCCCTGAAATATAGGTTTCTAGGTAAAAAAATAAGAAAAAAATAACAGAAAGGGAGTAATTGTGTGGGCGCAGCCGGTTTTGTTTCCACCTTCATGGCAGAAATAGGGGAGTTGTTATTGATGGAAATTAAACTATTTAAATACGTGTCAGATGAAAAGAGGTTAAAAAACCTTCCTCTCCAAAACAGCTTGAGGTGAGAGTGCTGCTCAAACCGCAGCCCTCACTCACTCAGGCTTTTGAAGTGGTTTTCGTGAGTACTGAGAGTTTTTGTCTCTCTCTCTCTCTCTCTCAGTCCAGACCGGCTGTGTTGTTTACTTGTACGTCAGAGACTGTTTTTACAGGACAGAAACCCCCCTCCAGTTTTCCTGAGACCGGCCTGTGAACAACTTCTCGCTCTGTCACGAAAGCAGAAACTGTTTTCAACACACTTGTTTTCTTTTTAAGTTTCACTTGTTTTATTTTATTTATTTTTTTTACCATGGAAGCTCCAAATGTTCCCCTGTGTCAGCACGGTGAGCAGTTACAGTGTCCCTGCTGCACCTCCTCACCTCATATTATCATTATAATAACTGTTCTGTGCGTGACCCCTGGCTAATCGCACGAATGCTTAATGACTCATTGACACAATTCAACGCGGGACTTTCCCCCACCTATATCCATCTTTTGAGCCCCCCCTCCCCCCCTCCCCTCCCCTCCCTGGTGCAGCACATATTTGGCCAGTGATGCGTCCCACCAGAATGTTTTCCTTGGCAGCGCGCACATCTCCATCTCTCCGCACACAGATGCTCCTGCGCGCTCCGCACACCCACTCTCGCCTACTGCTCTGCCAAGCGGCATGGCATCTCGAGACGCCCCCGACATTCCTGAAGCCACTGTCACTTCCCCCTCGTGTGCACGATCTCTATTATACCGACACCTCAAATATGTCCTAATGACTGACTCGTGAGTGGCACCGACAGGTTGAAGAATGCCACTGCGGTTTTATGACGAGCCTTAAATATTGCAAGTCGTGTTATATGATGTAAAAATGTGTTTTCCACTACTTCCTGTTGTCTTCTAGTAAATACGAACTTTTATCCATCTACCCCATGACACGGTTGAACTTTGCTCCATTCGCGTGTGTGTATGTATGTGTGTGTGAGTGTGACGGGTTAGTCTAAAGTTGCACAAGAAAAAAGGAAATTCCGCCACCCTCGTGAAGCTCGCAGGCCTTATCGATACAACAGAAGGAGGGATTGAGATGAAACCAGTTTACATTACCTGGGCGGGGGTTCCCAGAAATCCTCCCCTGTGACGCTGTGTTCACCAACATGCCCATATATGGACACGCCCGTGCGTAATTAGGAAAGGATCGACGTCCGCGGGCTACGCTCTGTGCGTAAAAACACTGAAATCAAAATGTGCCTGTGTAAGGGTTCCTCACCGGGAGCCAGAGCGACTGTTATGGTTACAGTATGATAGGAAAGAAAGCTTGTTCGTCCTCCCCACTCTTTCCTGCTGTGTGTGTGTGTGTGTGTGTGTGTGTGTGTGTTCGTTCTGTCTTAAGTGACACACATTTATAAAACAAACACTCGAGATCATCATTTCTGTTTCATGTGAAGACACTTTACTTAAATACACATAACAAATAAAAAAGACATTGTAAACATTGGACATCATACGTTTGTCTGGATCAACCGGACAAACAAAAATAATTTACACAAGGAATAAATGTAGCATGTTGCATGACAATATCAGTTGCAAAAGTACAAATAATCATTCCCATTTTCTAGGCTACCATTAGTAAACCCGACTCATGGGCCAGTGGCCGACATTGTGTTTTCTCAGTCTGGATGCTGCCCTGGTTTCTGGGTTTGAATGGTCCTTTGAGCGGTGTCCAGCATCCGGAAGTACCATTTCAATCAGTCATTTCACCCTAAATAGCCTATAGAGTTGTCTACACATAGCCCCCGGCCCTGTGATGCTGCCAGTGCTGACAATGCATCAGCCGGTATTCCAGTGCTGCGCATGCAGAACATGACTCCAGTGTTATTACTTTTCAGTCAGTTAATAAGTCTCTGTTGTTTAAAACGCCTCCATCTTGCTTGTAAGCATCAGCTGACAGCCGCTGCTCACATGTGTCAGGACCTTCTGTTTGAGCTGGGCGACCTGGTCCCGGAGCACCGACGCTGTGTTGGAGAGCCCCGCGTTGTCGTTCTTCAAAACTTTCACCTTCTCCTCCAGCCGGGCGATGCGCTCCAGCTTGCGCCTCCGGCATTTGGTGGCCGCTAGTCGGTTCCTCAGCCTCTTGCGCTCCGCCTTGATCCTCTCCTGGGTCTCCAAGTCGATGGGAGACATCGGAGGCGAGCCGTCACTGCTCAGGAGGTCGGGCACCGTCTGAGGTTCCTCTTTCAGAGCGACGAGCCGCTGCGGATGGAGTCCGGAGGCAGGGAGAGAGTGCTGGAACGGGTGCGTGCCGTGCGTCGAGGTCTGCGGGTGGCTCTGCTGGTGTGGCGGCAGGTAGCTGATGGTGGCTGTAGGGTAGCTGGATGCGGAAGAGAGGCTCGTGTTCGGGCAGTAGGCGTTCAGTGTTGTGTAGATAGGAGGCTCCGGCTGCAAGGCGGAGCCGAAGACACTAGAGGCCGCCGCTGAACACGTCGTAACTCCACCGGCACCGATGGACACGTTAGGAGGGGGCATCTGGTTCATCTTGTGCAGCTCGTCCAGGGCTTTTACAAACCCCTCTGCGAACCCCTCCTGCTCATCGGTGATGCCCCGGTTGTAGAAGTACTGACCGGGGGTGGGAGTGGTGATCACACCGTTACTGTTTTGGATGATGAGCCTCTCTAGCTCTGGGGATGCGAGCTTCAGGGACCCCACGTCTTGCTGCCCCCCTTGGTACGGGTCTGTCTCGGCTCTCAGCTGGGATTTCAGGTTGCGATAGGGCTCTGTCAAGTTCAAATTCATATTCTGCTTTAGCAGTTTGTAGTCGTGCATTGCTGCATCTGAATGGCCGTAAGCCGACAGAAAAGAGTCGTCATGATAAAAAGGCTGTTCCATCTTTGTAGACATAAAGTCGTAGGAAAAAGTGAGCTTACCAGCTTCTTACAGAAACACAGTCTCTGGGTTATCAACAAATGTCAGTGTCAGCAGAGAGCATGCATCAATTCAGGCACTCGTCGTCTCTCTTAACTGTGCCCCAGAGTCAAAGTGGAATTTTAAAAACAAATCACTCCAAAAATAATAAAGAGTGAAAAGTCCAAGGTCCAACAAGAGCTGTCTTCAGTTCAGAGTCGGCAGCTAAAAGTCTTGTCCAGTGTCAGCTCGCTGTTTCTCTTCTCAGCCCAGTGAAGGAAAAGTTGTGACAGTGAATCCCTGTGAGCTGCTGTGTTGGTCTCGGGTGCTTGTTGAGGTGTGTACAGGCGGGTCTGTACGGGCTTTTTTATATAGGCACACACCGCAGGCCGGTGCCGCGCTGTGATTGGCCGGGCGGCCTCGGAGTCCGTACGACGTCATGTGACGCTAATGCCGGGAAGAGGCGACTGTAAACAAGCCTGTAGGCAAGTGAGCGCAGCGAGGAGGGATCGCAGCGGAGAGCGGTGTCAGAAATAGACGAGCACACTGGGTTTTTTTTTTATTTTTTATGCGCGTTTAGAGGTTGAATAAGTGGTTGTTGGATAAGCGAAGAGGTGAGATTACTCTGTTAGATTTGAATAAAAGCGCTTAATGCAGCAGCTCGTGTTCTGTTACACCGTGGAAGAAAAAAAAAAAAAACTGCGCCATTGCTCGTTTGAGTTAATTCAACGTGTGTTACATCAAACACGGAGCTGATCTGTTCATCTGCGACCTGGCGGATCGATTTATTATTTAGCGGTTAGAGTCAAGAGTCTGTAGAAGATGTTTACTGTGATCCAAGAATGTAGAGGAAGTCCTCAGGCCTTATATGGGCAGGGTGACGTAACAGTTCCTCTCCGGGAGAACCGGGAAGCCACGCCCACCCCCGGGCCTCATTCCAGCAGCATTCCTGCTCCTGTATAAACCCCATCCATGTGCTAGTTAGTTAGGGACTTTCTGCCTCAGCAGGGAGACGTGAGCTCAGACATCCCAGCTCCAGCCATCTGTGTTCACTGATCAGGACACTTAAACAGACTGTGTCAGAAAATAATCTGTACAACCCTAAATCATCTTCTCCTTTTCTTTTTCTTTTCTTTTTTCTTTTCTTCATCTTCGATATTGACATTAAAATAAGATTAATTCAGATTACAGGCTGCGTCCGTGTTGACTGTAGTGACAGCAAACTGTGTCAGTGATCAGCTGCAGGACAGACGTCCTACATGATCCTGACGGGTTTGTGAGGTGCTGCTGATGCTGGGCACGTTGCCCTGAAGTAACGCTGCTTTGATCATGAACGGCAAATAGAGCAAAGGCTGTCCAACAAGAACCAAACCCAGTCAATTATCTCGTGTTCAGTAATTCATCCTTTTGATCTATGAGGCCTGAAAAAAAATTATCTTTCGTTTGGTTTTGCTTTAGAAGCAGAAGAACTGAGGTTCATCCTCTAAGAGCTCAGCGTGCAGAGGAAGGGAAGTGCGATTCCTCTATAGTGCACCTGTTTCAGATGTGGAGAAGGGAACCTTTGTCTCCTGTTTGTAATTCTTCAAACGCCCACACAAACGCAGACAAAATGCCTCCACCGATGTATCCTGTATCCCTGCACAGACAAAACAAGTCAGGTAGGATGCTTTGCCTCGGCAGGAGCTAAATCCTCTGTCTGCACCTGAGGGATGAACCTCCTGATCGTTTTCAGCAGCCGTTTATTCCAGGAAACACATCAATAACAAATCTCTTGTTTACCGATGACAACTGGAGACAAGGCCAGAACAGAAAACATATTATGAGTGAACAATGAAATATGGAAATGGACTCGTCCTCATTAAAATGAGCAGATCAGTGGTTGCTAAGCATTTTTGTCTGATGAACCTCTACAGCCCTACACATCGGATGAGTTCAAGTACCAACCATCATCTTCCAAACATGAACAGACTTTAAACTGGATGTTTATTCATATTAATTATATAAAAGAGCATAGTGTTACAATCTTTTTTAATATAACTTAATAAAGAATTTCTGTGCTTACTGGCTTGGTTTTGTCAAGTATGAATTCATGCCACTACCACTGAGGTTGGTGGGCAGATTTAAATAATTTAAGATCAGCCTTCAGCTATTTAAAACAAATATCAGGAAGTATCTTTTAATCAAACCACAGTTTCCATTGTTCAGTTAAAATAGAGTTCATTAGTTGAGCATTAAAGGCTTTGAAGCACAGCAAACTAAAGTAAACAAGAACATCATCATATTTAAACAAGTCAAAACTAGTGCTGCTTATCTCCTTATCTGATTTATTTAACCTTTGCTATTTTCATCCACTAAATGTCAGTCTCTGTGTAGCCAACCTGTCCTGGAGAAAGGGGCAGGATCAAGCTTTCAACATGTTTTCCCGTTGGCAGTGAGCAGTCATGACTTCGCTGTAACAACATGTACGCGCTGTGTTTCAAAAAAAAAAAAAAAAAAGCATACACAGGAGTATTTGCTCAGACAGACCCTGTTATCATGTTTAGGCCTAAAGGTAAAACTGCTGTTAGGACATAGAGTTACTCAACATCTTTTACAACTGTCACAGGAATTTTCTCCGCTCGGAAAATTGGCTGAAATCACCACTTTTTTTTAGGGTCTCCATGCCTGATCATAATTAGCTCATCTCAGGTAATTCTCTGGTATTCAGAGCGACTATTTTAATTCTATGCCTTTTTGTCAGTATCCATGGGAATATGTATAAACAGAGGAAAACAACAGTTCCTGGCAGTGTTGTTCCTCCACTTTGCCACCTCCCTTATAAATTCTATTCTGTGTGCAGCTGCCTGTGTCTGCTGCTTGCTCTGCTCTGCTTTGGGTTTAGGTTTTTATTCAGCGTTGCGGATGAGGCTGACCACAGTCCTAGTGACATTTTGGCAAAGCACAACAGTATAGGGTCCAGAGTGGTGAGTGTTTACGGGAACACTCGTGAGGTGGCACCGTGCCATCCTGCCAAATGTTAGTCAAAAACACTCATGTTACCCAACCAGTGGGAGAGACAAATGTGTGAACGAGGCTGTGGCAGATGTACTGTGTGTTGTACATTAATATGTGATATTGTTTTTGTCGGGAACAATCTCTATTAATCACCACATCAGTTGTGCTTTGAATTTTGGGCAGATTCAGCTCTTAACAATGACATGAGGTGATTAGTTGAACACTTCAGTTATCAGGTTTCATTTTTTTGCAAATACAAAAAAAAAAAAAAAAAATGTTGCCGACGTCTTAGTCACATCTTGATTAGTCACATCTCTGTTTAGTCTGTTTAGATTTAGCGTTGTTCTGTGAACTCATTTACAGAAATTCCTGAAAATGAGTTCTGCTTTTTTTTTTTTTTCTCTTGCTACAGAAGTCCTTGTTATTGGCAGGATCTGTTCTAGGATTTGGTCTTGATATATATATCTATATAAAAAAATTTTTTATGCATATTTTTTGGGCAAACTTTCAAAGGGTTCCAGGGCAGGACGAGCTGCCTGGCAACAGACTCAGTTTGAACAGTTGGGATCAAATGGATGAGCGCCAAAACCAGCTGAGTGTTACCTGCTCTTGTTCCTGGGACAGGCATGGCCTGAGGGTGGAAGGAAGCTGTTTACCGTAAGATTAAGCAAAGCGTGCGTGTGTGTGTGCATGTGCTTGTCTGTGTGTGTGTGTGTGTGTGTGTGTCAATTACCACGTATATCTTTTAGGGTGGAGTACTCATGGGTGTAGTTTTTATTTGACCACAGTGTGAACATCTGCATGAAGGACAAAGATTCATATTTTTTCAGTGGAATTTTTCTTCCTATTCCCATTTACTTAAAAATTACCTTTTTTTTCCTGAGGCCCGTAAAAGATAATGGAGGTTGAACTTTAGGTATTTTATGCCTTTATTTCTAAAGCAAGTAGGAAATGATTTATGATGTGTGTGACCGAGTGTATTTTAGTGCACAACCAAAAGGTATAAGGCGCATCTTTCCCCTCCTCGCTCACACAATGTCACCAATTCCTACACATGGGAAAAATCCCCTTAATTTCTTCACCCTATGGATTCTGTCTTTTAACAAAGCAGGCTTTCACAATAAGGTGCTTATGGTGGGGATTGAGCTTTCCTCACCTCCTCCTCTCAAACCGTCCCATTGTGCCTCGCCACCTCTGCACAACTCTCCTTTTGTCAGAGACGAGCCAGCAGCCTACTTGACGTCTGCCTCTCCACAACGCAGGGCCCTTTTGGTTGGCGAGACTGATCCATCTCTGTGACTCAGAGCAGCCGGGGCCAATCAGAGGTCAAAGCCCCGAGCTCCCTCCTCGCATCCTTGCCCTGAGTCTTTCCCCTGACCTTCGCAACTCCTCCAAACACCCACTCAGCAGAAAAGAGTCGCGGTTAGCACAGGGAGAGCGGGTGGGCAAGGGGAGAGAGAAAGACGGGCTCAGTCAGATGAGGTTTGTTTGTGAAGTGCCCTCTTGACAGAGCGGCTGACTCCTTCATTTGGACATAATGGGGCCTCTCATCCATAGCGTTGCTGTTCCCCTTTGTGACTGTGGTCACTTTATTGCCATGTCTATTAATAGAGTGATCCATCATCATTTACTTCATCATCATCTTCATCCTCGTCAACATCACATGATGGCCTGATGGTGTTTTCCTCTGCTCCACTCTGATAATCCCAAACAGCCGATGTTGATGTTGGTTTATTAACACTTCAGCTTCAGCCTCAGTCGACCTTTGAGTGCCACTAATTTAAAGGCTGAAGTTCAGGAGCTCTCTAATCAGAGATGCTTGATTGACTCCGAGTCTGACGAGCATCAGTGTGTCTAATATCGCATGACAGCATCAATAGAAGATTTCTGAGGTCGTGCAATCTCATTTCATTTTATTAGAGGAACTGAAATGGGGGTCACCGAGCCACACCCTAATTATACCAGGACATACTTTCAAAGGACTGGTAGCATAAATATAGAAGTAATCATGGGAAGCATTTTGTGGGAATAATACCTGAGAATTACATTTCTACTTTGATTATTAGTGTGCCTGATAGGATTGGTTTTTGGCTAATGCTAGCAGCACGTTTCTGAGGATGGCGTTGTTGTTTGGTTGGTCGGTGGGTCCACCACTTTGGTCCGGACTGAAATGTAACAGTAACTACTGGATAAAATTTGTGTATAGACATTAATGGACCCAATATCAGTCCTTCTGTCTTTGGTGAGTCCCCGACTTTTCCCTTAGCGCCACTACAAGGTGAACAACAACCACCGGACGGACTACTATGAAATTTAGTACAGAGATGCATTAACCCAGACTGAATCCAAATAACTCTGGTGATTCCCTAACTTTCCATCTAGCGCCACCAGCATTTCAAAGTTATAGTTTGTACACTACTTTTAGTTTACGGTCGAATACCTGCAAAACCGATTACATTCCCATTAGCCTAATTAGCAACTGTTAGCATACCATGCTAAACTAAGATGGTGAACATGGTAAACATGATAGCACTTAGCATGAAGCACAGCTGTACCTAACTACAGAGCTGCAAACATGGCTGTAGATTCTTTAGCCCAATTTGGATTTGTATTATGTCCCTGAGGGAGGTGGAGGGATTTTAAAATTTTACCCCTGTCCAGAGCGTCCATGTCGGTCATTTTTCACCCCCACCCCAGTTATAATTACAGGAATTTAGGAAATATCTTATTCCTCACCACCCCTTGTAATGACAATCCCATCCAAACAGGATTTCAGTTGTTTTATTTCATTTTCACTTTTTAAAGATTACATTATTAACACAGTTTTAATGCAAGTTTGACAAATTGCTGGCCTGAAATCTTTAACAACACCAGGCTGAACAGGAGACATATTAGACACAGTGATAGACACACAAAACTCAAAACTCTGCCAAAGCAGAATAAAAATAGATCTGGCTAATCTTATGTGAGGAGATAGTTGGAGGGAAAAAGACTGCGCCTACGCCCATGCCCGTGGCAGTGCACCGAGGGAGTGCACAATACAACACAGTCAGGTCCAAATGAGATGTAGTGGAAAAATTTGTACATCCATCATCTGGAGACACGTTTTACATCATAATAAGTCACTGGATTTTTTTTACATTGGTAATCTTTGCTCTCAACCGTTATGTTGCATGAAATCCATGTTGACACCAAACTGCTTTTTCGTTTTTTTTTTTTTTGCAGTTTTCCGAGCAAAGTCGAAACCTTTGATCATTTCAGAGTCAAAAAAGGACAACTTGTCTCTGACTTCCCCTGCAGTGAGAGACAAGTGTGTGCATCAGCCCGTTCTGGGCTTGTCACAACCTCTTGCTCAATTCTTTATGATAAAAGGAGGCGGGGTAAAACGCCTGTTGGGCAGCCGCATGGTCTCACGCACAGCGCTGTCCACGACCGCGCTAACTTAAAAGGACTCTGAGATCTCCTTGGCAAGGTCCCATGTCCGTCCTACCCAGTGAACCTGAAACAGCCTCGTAGGAGCTGTGAGTCAGGTAGCTGACCGGAGCTTCAGGGGGCAGCCTCGCTCGCAGGCAGCAGGCCACGCTCTGCAGAGAGAGAGAGAGAGAGAGAGAGAGAGAAGTGATAGGGAAACAGTTAGTCAGTCAAAAGTGTGGGTCACTGATGTTAGCGCCAGAGGTCAACGTGTTTGGCTGTGTCCATTGGCTCCATTCAACCCTTTTTTGCCGCATCGTGCCTCCTCCTTCCTTCCCTCTTTCTCCGTTCATTAGTCTGCAGCGCAGGAACATGCATCATGGTAATGAATGCAGAATGTGCTCTTAATGATCTTGCCCTATTCAGAGTTATAAGTTAAAAGCTAAGGGAGCCTGTAGCACAAGAGGACATTTAGCGTAGCAGAGGGGAATGCGGGGGTGAGGGTGCTGTGGCATGAGAGAACAATTGGCTCCAGATCTTTCCTCTGTGTGTGCGTGTGTGTGTGCGCGTGCGTGTGTGTGTGTGTGTGCACGTGCGTCTCAAGGGAGGACGACAGGGGTTTGAGATAGCTAACATTTTATCCTCACAGTTTTGAAGTGGCAAATAAAATACTGCATGGACTCCTCCTCTCTACCAGAGTCTACACACATTTGATCCCAGTGTGTTTGGCGTCTGCCAAGCTACTTTGAGATTTCCTTTGAGTGGGTCTCCTCAGTTATGGTTTGGCTCAGTAAGACAGCCACAGCCTCTCCGCTCGCTCTGTGTGTGTGTGTGTGTGTGTGTGTGTTTCCTTTTGGTTCTTTATCTGCCACATGGTCAAAACATGGCTTTGGCTTTTATTAAAACAAAAACGCCTCCAGGGTATTGCCATGTCAGCCTCAGAGGAGTTCGCGATCTGGGGTTTTTAGAATAATATAAATCATCAACCCGAGCAGTTATTTCCCTCTGTGGAGGTTTTTGCCAACACAGGCGGATTTCAAAGCAGCGGCTCCATCATTTTCTGCTCTCACTGCAGCCCACATCACTTTGATAACCAATAAAATCTTCTTTATCAGAAACCTGTGTGCGTGTGTGAACAATCACATATGCTCTGCAAAACTCCCTTTTCCTCTTCGCCTGTCAGCAGTTGTTCTTTGTCTGTGTTGAGTCTCTCCTTCAGTGTCTGGTCCACTTCCTGGTTTCCCTCCGAGTCAGTGTCCACATGAACACGTCGGAAACTCAGAGAAGTTCTAGACAGCGGGACGTCACAGCGAAGGTAAAACCAGACCAGGGAATCCCTTCAGGGGGGATATGAGTGATGGGAAGGTCATGACCTGGACGGGAGTGACGTCACTGGTCGGCAAAGACTAAGAGGTGCAGAGTTCAAACTGATGACAGCGGTGTGAGCCACACACACACACTCACACCCTTGGATCTCGTTAATAATATAAACAACAGCAACACAAGCTGCATTGTAACACACATTTTTCTATTACTCATTTTATTATTGTGCAAGCGCTCGGGTCCGTGTGACAGACATCCACAGGGATTTTCTCAGGTTAGAGATGGTTCAGAGCAAAGATGCATCGCCAGCACTTTCTGGGAGCAAACACTCACATGCAGGTTTTACTGTCAACATAAAAGACCACAGATTTTTTTGACTTTGTCTGCGTCTGCAACTCCTGCTAAGCCTCAGGCAGAGTTTGCGTGATCCCGTAACTGAGAGCCATTCCCAACGCCAGGGGACCTGGCACGTCTTAAACAAGCCTGGACACAGACGCCCTCCAGTGAATCAGTGCCTGTAAAAATCATCCAACTCCCCCACAAACACCCACATATTTTATCTACTCACACACACACACGCGCACACACACACACACTCCACTCAACTCTCACACTCACACTCTTACTCATATATGTAAATGCACTTTTGCTGGTGCACCACCTTGTACACAGCTTGTACAGAGCACACCTCACAGCGCCCCGTGCCTCGGCTCAGCCTGCTATCAGACATGTTTTTGTATTTTCACCTCAGCTGACAATTACTGTTTGCGTGTTTCAGCTCAGGGACCATGAGCCTGTGCAGAATAGATGTCGAGGTTGGCGTTAAGAGCAGTCTGCAGGTTCTTTTGGGTGGAGGCAAGTAGACACAACCACAGGCAGCACAATTAGCAGTTTGTGGTCTGTTATGTGGCACACTAATTACCTCGCATTTAATGTAGTTTACCTTAAGTAGTGCATTTAGGAAGCCCTACTCCAAATATAGACTCTCACTGGGCAATTTAAGAGTCTCGTTTGGTCACAAATTACTGTTTAATTGTTTTCATGGCAGAGTTGTTTACTAGTGTTTCAAACGGAGAATGTATCCGGCTAGATTTGAGAAGTTTGGGAGCGGGCACAGCTTTAAGAAAACACTGAGAATTTGTGTGATATAAAGGTAAAGTTTGACATTTTCAACTTGCCCAAACCAGACCCCTCGCAACATGCGGCCGACTGTAAACCAGCTGCACGCAGGCACCAAAACATGGGGGGGAGAAAAAAAACTTATGTGGCATCAGAAGCCTTCGAATAGTTTTCCCTGAAGTCAAGAACAAACATCTTCCCCCTTCGTATCTCACTCTGAAAGTTTGGACTTAGTCATCTTCACAGTGCCTGTCAAACAGTTCACTGCTTTGTCATTCCTCATCACCGTGTCAGTCTGGGCAAAGTTAGAGGTGTCTCCATTTATTATCACGTTTACCTCCATATTAAAGACAAGCTTGTAATGCTGCAGTTTTAGCAGAGCTGCATGCATTTTATTCTTTAGGCAAATAAGAATAAAGAAAAAGATTTATTAGAGGAAGGAGCTTAAAGAACATGTAGTTCAGAGTTCAGACGTTGCCTCTGAAAGCTCTACGCAGGATTTTATTTTTCACATGAGAACAAGGAAACTCTGATGTGCGGGACCTGATGTTTCCTGTCGTGGCTGTTCGTGTTTTTGAAGCGCCGGTTTTAATGGGGCTTTTGCTCGATGTTTCACTGTAAAGTGCGAGGACAGAAATAGCAAAACAATGCCTGGCGGCTAGAGGCTCGCATCCATAATGACCCCAGCCTTGTGATTGAAGAGGCCCCTCTAAAAGGCAGAGCAGGTGGAAGTGTAGGTGGTCTCCCCCCAGCACTCTCCTCACGCTGCATATGCACACACAGCTGCCCCGCAACCTGCACAGCACACACACTCACACTCACTCACACACACACACACACACATACAGATACATAGTTGGTATATGTGCTGCTGCTGCTGCTGTTGCTGTTTTCACTTCACTCCCTCTCTCTTGAACACTCACTCAGATACAAACATATAGCAGAGTCATATCAAAAGGTTTAGCTACTGGACCCCCCCCCCCCCATATACACACACACACACACATGCACTAAGTGGCTAAAATCACCTTTTCACATGGGGGAAAAAATATCTATGCTATTGCTGTTTTTACTTTATTCTATTTCACTGTGGCTACTTTACTGTGATTAAAACTCCCATGATCCCTCCCTGAGAGACTGTTGCTAATCACCAACCCTTAACTGCACTTTGATTCAAGCTCCTCTCGTTTTGTTTAACATTTTACAAGCCTGCAGTGTTCATGCATCTCAGTTTGAAGTTGCATTCATTTAGAGGATTCGCTCGTAAAGACTGAGCAGCTGTAGGGAGTCGTCAACTTTCTCTTCTGCTGTGAGTAATACCGAGAGTTGTACTCTCTTCCCATTGACGTTCTGAGACGACGCTGCGGTGCAATTGACTGTTTGAGAGCATCTCCATTCATGTATTTGAGACGCTGCAACGCCCAGCGACTCTAAAGAGTTAAACAAAGAGTTTCGGTGTCAGATGTAAAAGAAACTTTAAGTGCAAACTTGGCTGGTATCTGAACAGTCAGTTAGCTCCGTCTTTATCCTACCACACGCACTCGATAACTGACTTCTCAGCTCAGCCTTTGCAGTTACACACACAGACCACTGCTCCAACTGTGTGTGCGTGTGCGTGCGCGTGCGTGTGTCCATCTTTCATTTGATGTTATCTGGCTGTAAGCTGCCAAGATCACAGACATTCAAATTCTGTGACTCATAAACACTCGTCTGACATCTGATCCTGAATATATGGACTGTCTTACGGAGGCTCAGTGTTGAAATGGAGAGGTAATTTTGGTGGTTAAGTGTGGTATGGGATAAGTAGATTGGTTTTCTTTGTGCTTACTGACAGATGAGCGCGGTTGTTGAGTGTAGATTGATTGCATGCAGGTGGATTCACACACAGATGTTCCTCTCTGCTGAGTGGGTTGAAAACTCACATATGCACACACACATATCCACATTCACACTTTCTCTCTAAGTCTGAGACCACTTTCCCCTCCACTGTACACTCATACTCAGAACTATGGAAATATGAAGGGTTGCTTTGGAAGAAAACCCCAAAAGATAGCACACAACTGACAAAGATTTTCATTGGAATAATTCTTTCTATATAAATCAACTAATATTAAGTAATAGTGAACCGGTTTATGAAACCTCACAGGCCTACGTCTGCTGCTGTTTTTGTAGGAAAAAAATCCCCCGGTGCACAGGAAGTGGTGCTCATTAATGTAGTTCCACTGGTGCCACTTCAGCACGCAGAAAATCTAAGGAAAAAGACGTTGCAGGGTGACAAGTAACGACCACTCACGACCTTTATTAGAGGCGTGCATACACACATTCTCTAAAGGTTGGAAACGGGCCATCACCACCTTTTGTGCAAGGTTCAGGGTTATATATATTATATATATATATTGGCCTGGACTGAACAGAGGGGCACCAGGTGTCACCGGTATAAAGCAATAATTTAACATTTTGGAGAGTATGCTAATTTGCCTTCTTGCTGAGAGTTAGATGAGAGGATCAATACTCACTCTTGACAGTGTTGTCGTGTTTGTTATCCTTGAAGTAAGACAGGCTACTTCGCCTGGATGTGCGTGGGTGGAAACATGTCACGCGACAGACCATTTATGACGTAGTGCAACAGTGGAAATTGTGAAATGTGCCTTTAAGACATGCATGTGTTACGAGGATGTGTCATCAGCCCGCCCTTTTTGTTTTCCTTTAGTTGAGAGACGCACCTTGATGGAGGTAGATACCTGTTAATGAGCTACTTATTCTTTTCGCACTAACTTATCTCTTGAACTGCGTTACAACATAGCTTTAGCGGTTAGCTGAGCTTAGCATTTAAACTCTAAAGAGGGGGAAACATTGTTAACAATATTTTTATCATATTAACAGTGGATCACATGACTACTTGCATGTTCACAGCGTCTTTTATAGTGATGAATTATCAAGAAGCAACTCAGCATCTCCCCCTCACCTCTTCAGACCTGTGTGTCTTTCAGCTCATTGTTTTGGTTTTTGCAACATTACTGTTTCGATTTACTTTTATTTCTTTTTCTTCACATGTGGCAGCTGCAGTACGCCCCCCTGCCACGCACCGAAACAACAGAACAAGTTAGCAACCGCTGGGTGAACGCAGGCGAGCTGCGAGCGTTTAGCAGCTAAAGAGCCAAATGTACAAAATGATAAAGAGAAGGTGCCAGTGGTTTGTTTGTGTTTTATTTAACTCAACAGTAGTTTATTCAGCATTACAGCAATAATCCCATAACCGTCACCATGCCATAATTGCCATGTGAAACCATGTTCCCTTTTCCTGTTGTTTGATGTACTTGTTTTGTTTTTTTTTACCTTCCCCAACCCCTCTGTGTATTTACTTGTTTTTTTCTTCTCTATCCCCATTTCACTCTTAACTATCCTCCTTTACAACATGCACCTGTGCTTCAACTCCCCGGAAAAAAAAAAAAAAACCTTGCCCACTATCTCTGCCAATAGCCTTGATCAGAGTCACCATGTGCTCACAACCACATTTCCTCACAGCAGGAGCAGTTTCAGACTGATGCATGCGTGAGTGCAGCCACTTAAAACTGGGCCATTCAAAGCCATGTGGACCCAGCAGGTGTCTCTTCAACTGCATATACAAAAACCACCTCCCCTCTCCTCCACCTCTTCATCTTCCTCCAACCCGTGCTAGCTATAGCCTTAGCCATCCACCCACATCCGTTTATCAATTAAGAAGGATCAGAGAGAGCGAAACAATGTCCTGGAGCAAATCATCTGGAGCATCAGACCTAATCACATTAGCTCTGACTCTTTCACACAGGTTGGTGAACTCAGCTCAGCTGGCTGAGTGTCTAATGTGGTAATGAATGGATGTTATCTAAACCCCTGTCAGACACTTTTCAACTCTCAGCTTGCCATGTGGCAGCAAGAAGGAGGCTGTATTGAACCTATATTCTATTAGTATTGATTGCGATATTTGCGTCACTTTTGTCATTCAGCTCAGCCCCCCTGCAGAACAGGCCCCACCATGTCCCAACTCACCCCTGTGTCCTTAGAGACACGACTTCCTGTTGCTGCTGCGGTAGAAAGGTTTTAACACAGGATGTTGAGAGGGCAAAGAGGATGTTCGAATTCTGATTGCATCCTGTGGTCGTGTGTGTGTGTTTGTGTTTGTGTGTGTGTGTGTGTGTGTGTGTGTGTTTTCAGTGGAAGACGCAAATGATAAAAGATAAATGACAAAAGCTGATGTGTGAACTGATTATGCCGGCGATAGGTTCCACCATCCACCACAGCTGTCTGAGGACACACAGCTATACAGATCATTAACATCTCATTTTCCACAGGTCAGCCTTTCCACCTCCCACCAGTTTATCACATCTGTACAGTTCAAAGCCAGGACTTTGGGTCACACATGTCACGTCTGTGTCAAGAGTTGAATGTCATTTGTGATTTTTTTGTTTCCTTAGAATAACACCACAGTCCTCTGCATAACTGGACTAATTATATCTGAGTTATTATTAATTCAGACCTTTATGTTTTGCGAGGCATGATATGTTTGGTGTTAACAGGTTTTATCTCATGCTTCAGTGACTGGACTTTTGTTAATGCCATTAGCTGAGGGGTTCCCAACCTCCGCTGTGAATGTTTGAATGATGTGTTCAATATGGACAAGAACAATGATTAGTGTGTTATTAGTGAAAACTGATTGTGTTTGTTCAATATTGTAACTTAGATGAAGATCGGATCATTTTAACACGTTAAGAGTTACTGTAAATATATAACATCATGATTTTTCTTCTTGGTTATGAAAGTTGTGTAAAGACGTTCATGTTCTGCGAGGAGGATGAATCCTGATGACTTCAGTGGCGACCATCGCCATGTTAGCGTTGTCATTGCGAGCATATTAGCATGCTGTCGCTAGCATTTAGCAGAAAGCGCCTCTGTTCCCGTGTACAGGCTCACGGAGCTGATAGCGAAGCCGGAGCGTCTCAGACTTGTTAAAAATCTAAATAGTCACAAACATCAAATGAGCTACACAGCTGTGTAATCACTCAGGATATAAAAAAAAAAAAAAGGTAGAGACATGACTATAATCATTGCCAGAGAGCAGGAAGAAACAAACACAAAGCAAGACAGAAAGACGGGCAGAAGTGGAGACAGACAGGCAGACGGGCAGGGACACCCAATGAGAGACGGGCCGACAGGAAGGATACAGGCCCACAATGGCTCGCCTGCCAGAGCGCCAGAATAACGAGAAGTAGGAAGAAGCCCATGAAAAGAAAGGAAGGGAAGGAGCCGTGGGCTCAGACAGTACGCAGCCCTCAGACTGGAATACTTTGCACAGTTTCCATTTAAGTTGCCTTTATTTTTTTTCCACCAGTGTCAATGTTACTGAGCGAGGCCTGAAACAGCGGGTCTGACCGTCCACAGAAAACAGGACAAATGTCTCACAGTTTTTCTTTCTGACAAAGGGCCATTGAGGTGATTGTGTCGTGTTTCCTGCAGATGATACCAGAGGGTTTTACAGGAATGTTAAGAATGTGTGTTTTAATGTATCGCTGTTTGTTTCTGCATTTCTGTGTGTGTGTGTGTGTGTGTGTGTGTGTGTGTGTGTGTGTGTGTGCGCGCTTGTGTTGCTCTTGTGTGTGCATCATGGGGGAAAACGTGTGTGGGTGTACTCTAAGCCCTAGGAATAGCATTTGCGTCGTAAATGCTCTGTTTAAAACAATCAATATCCACTCCAGTTTATACACAATAAAAAAGCATGAAGTGTGTGGTTTGATGTGTGTGTGTGTGTGTGTGTGTGTGCGATGATGGGAGCCCTGATGCGGCAGGGTGAGGATGCGTGAGCGTGTGTGTGGGCTGCGGGGCCACCCTCTGATCGTCTCCTTGGCAGCCGCTGTGCTGAAGTGCTCTCTGGGTGCTGGAGAGGCCTCCCAGAACGAGAAGAAACGCACACACACTCCAAACTCTTTATCGGAGCTGACAGCCTCTTTTTCTCTCTTGTCCACACTTGGGTTGGAGCAGCATAGCCTAGATGCATCTCTGCAACTCTGAGCCTATGTTATGATGCATACACACACACACACACACACACGCACACACACACACACATTCATGTACACATGAACCCAACCCAGCTCCCTCCCTCCCCCCTTCGCCTCCCCCCTTGTGTTTGATGTGGTCTTTGGAGAACCATGTTTAAAGAAATTCTTCTCCAGCTTTGAAGTCGCTCTGTGTTTCCCACTCTCTTTCTGCCGTGTTTCCTCTTTTATCTTCTGACAGTGTGTCGAGTTGGGAGGGAAACGGGCCGGTATGGAACAAGATACTTGCCCCATATACGCTATTTACCATGTGTTGTACCTGTGAACTTGAGAGGTTTCTGGAAAAGGAGCTATTGTTTCTTGTAAGATATGGGTACGCCCCCCACAACGCCTCTTGCCAAAACACTGCGGTCGCTTTCGATGAAGAGCTCCTCTTTAAACAAATGCCTCAGGAGCAAAGTTTTGATGTCATTCCAGGCGGTTATCAAACAGTCAGCTACGTCTGGTATGCTTAGACAAATATGATGAGTGTCATTGTGGCTTCTCGCTGTACAAAGGCACAATTACTTCAAAGCAGTCATCTGTAGCTAAAGACTTTTGTCTCACTCACACACGTACACAAAAAAAAAGTCAAAAAAAGCCACCGGAGGAGATGACAACACAGTGGAAAACTTTCTCTTCAGATGTGCGAGGACAAACGTAACCCTTATGATGACGCACCCACTTTCAAGGATTAAAAATTACAACACACGCTCTGCTCGGATATGTTAATGAGAAATTAAATACATCATGTGATGCAGATGTTGCAACTCTGCGATGACTGTTTCCCCCGAATGAGAGTGTTGAGCAAAATCGCAGCTGGCTAAAGACAACACAGCTGCGGCAACTGAGTAAACGCTTCGACTCTGAAGCCGACTTCAGGTTGAGAAATCTGCACTGATGTGGTCTCTCTCTCTATGAGGCGTAAAATTGAAGTAAAAGCTAATTCCCATAAAGATTCGAACCGAGTTATAGATGCATATAGATAATGCTTCATTATGCAAGTCTGTTTCATTCAATCCTAAAACTCAGTCTAAAACACAGTAGAGTAGCAATTACAGAAATAGCCTGTTCATACAGGGACTCTGGGGCCTAATTTGCTCCAGCTGACTTGTGCTGACCTGCCTCACCGCAATGAGCAAGTTCATCTCACAGGTCGGCAGTGCCCACATCGGTGTTTACACAGAGCACACACGCCACAAATTATTAATTATGCCGGTCATCTGCGCGGGCTACGTGAAACCAGACGATGTTTGTACATCATTACCAGTGGAAATATTATTTACAGCACATGTGGCACGCTGCGAAAACAGGCTGATCCATCAAAAGTGAACTGCAGAGTTTTGGTTTTTTTTTCAGTAATTTAAAGGAGAAAACTCTTAAACATCCAGCCTGTAATTAGCTACAGAACAATTACCTTGGGGGTCAGACGGGGTCAGGTGATGTCTAATCTGGCAGATATATTTAAAATGAAAATTCACATCCTTTTTTCTACACTGCAGTTACAGTCATCTGGCTCATGAAAACAGAATATGAAAGTGTGTCACATTCAAATTCACATATCAATCAATCAATTGACAGTTCACCCCCCCCCCCCCCCCCCCCCATCCTAACTAGACACTTCAGAGTCCAAATGTCAAGCTTCTGGTTTCTCCACATGTCATGTCTTTTACATCACCTTTCAAAAAAACAAAAAACACAAGAGCTACAGAGTAATCAGTGTGTTTGCAGGTTGCATGTTGTGCATGTGTTAGCAATGCAATGTTAGCATGTGTGGCTAACTAGCTCAGGTCTCCTAGAGGAGTAAAATGCTCGGCTGAAACCTCCAGGGACTGAAAAATGAAGTAAACACGGAGCAGTTTGTCTAATGATGATGGTTTAGTAACAGCAGCTCTGTGCTCCTCTTTGTTTGGGCTCAGGAAGTTTACACTCCAGTATCTCTGTCAGATAACGTTGGGTTTTTACAAACTCAGCTGTTCTACCTCATCTTCAAATCCTCTCCTTTTTGTAAAAAATGGAGTATACTGTTTGAAAATAAATCATAGATCTAACCAATATCTTGCTTGTCAGGGCTGTGGTTAGATTTATGGTTGTCTTTATAATAAGCTTTATTATAACACTTTAATTACATTTTTATTAAATGCTAATGCTAGGGATGCCTCCAAAAATGATGCACCTTATTTCCATTACCTGGAGAAGATGCTAACTTTGCTTAGCTTTTTTTTTTTGCTGGGGAAACAAAACCTCAGCCTCAGTCTATTAGCCTTATGTCATGTACGCAAACTTCAAGAGCACATTTCTACAGGATTCTCGTTTTGAAATGAATCAACTGAAAATATTCAAAGGTCAACGTGGGATAAAGTTTTACCGTTCTCATCTACTGGCGTCAGTCTTCACTTCAGCCCCCTGAAATCCAGCCAGAAATGAAAGAAGAAACCAGAAGCCTGCTTTTTCTTTTTTCTTTCCTTTTTCGTTTTTTTAACTCATGTGAAACTGAAGACCCGCCGCTTGAAACATTAATGAGAATTTTGAGTGTCGAGTCGGCCCCTGTTTATCACCACACAGTTCACAGGGTGGATGTTACCTGAAACAACATAAGGATATTTACTGCTCCCTCCTGAATGTGTTAATTACTCCTCAGAATGGAGGATGATAGTATTTACAGCGGCCTGAGTGCTGCTGCTGTTTGCTGCGACTATTCTGAGAAATGTTTATCTGCTGTAATACCATGCAGGTCAGACAAGGGAGCCCCGATGTCCACTTCAGGGCCACTTTATTGTCATTAAGCGAGCTGCCCGCCGCTATCACCCCCTTACCCTTCCTCACATGGCAACACAGACAGACAAACAGGATGCAGCTGTTGCCAGGGAAACAGCCAGAAGGTCTGCAGTGCTACAGCGTGGCGGAGAGTGTGAGTGAGGTAAGAAAAGAAGAGAGAAATGTGGAGAGAAAAAGGATTGCTGTGGTGGTGGAATCTAATTAGACTGTGACAGAGGATAAAGAGGGATATTTCCAGCTTCCCGCTTGCGTTGATAGAGTGAGAAAATGTGTGTTCTGTGCGTATGTATGTATGTATGTATGTGTGTGTGTGCGTGTGTGTGTGTATATATACTCTCATTTGCGCAGATACTGTACCTGCGTCTGAGCCTGGGAATAGGCTGACTGACGCACAGAATGACAGACAAGCTTTGGAGTCCTGGCAACCCTGCTATTTCTTTCTCCCATCACCCTCCTCATCTTCCTCCCCCCTCCTCCTCCTCCTCCTCCTCGCACACCCCCACACCTCCTTCTCATCTCTCATCCCTCTGTCTCCTCTCTGCCATCTCTCCTCTACGTCTGTCCTCTCCCTTGGCATAAGATGATTGCATATGGATCGTCACATAATCCGATTCTGTCACTGAGAATAGCTTTGCCTCCACGGGCCTCTCATTTCCTCCAGAATGTGAATTTGGATCACTTATCCATATAAATTAACAGGATGAAGCCAGAATCATTACATTAGTATTCACCGTGCTACTGCAAAGGCTCACTGTGGGAATTAGTTTCATGGAGGCTGACACGGCTCTCACCTGTGAAATGGTGTTACGAAGTGGAAAGTCTGGTTTTTGGATCAGCATTAAAGAACTCGCTGGCTCCTCTGGGTCTTTACTCAGCGGTGTCATACAATGCAAACCTCTCCAAGCTAATTTTAAGGCCACCTGACTTTGATCTTATGCCGAGAAAACAAACAGGAATCTACCAAGAGCTACTCACTTTAAAGCTTTTTCATGGTTGAGCATACACACACACACACACACACACACACACACACACACACACACACACGCCCGGAGAACAAACAATAGATGTGTGGAATCAGATTGCACGGACTGGAATGTCAAACACAATACATCATTTTTCATCTGATCTCTTATCTCATACCTTCATGTCACATATTATTTTCATGTCATTTAACTGTATAAACTCTCAGTGTTACACAAAAGACCAACAGTTATTCAATCAGGTGGATTTGTTTTCTTGCCTCTGGGAGCTGAACACGGCTCAGAACGGGCACACAGCCCCTGGATTTTTCCCCTGTCTTGGAAAATAGCCTTTTTCCTGTCTTTGTATTTTTCCATCTTTCCCTCAAACGGCAGCCGACCATACTCTCATTTTCACTCTCCTCGTCCTGGTCAGCGCCCCGAAGCTTTCACAACGAATTTCCGAGAAAGGCCCTGAGAGCAGGGGGCTCTTGTGGCAGGATGCCGAGTCCGATACGCTCTCACTGCGCCTTCAGCAAAGGCAGATGCAGTGCGCTTCGAGGCGCGAGCAGTTGTGTGTGTGTGTGTGAATAGATTTAAATGATGAACCGAGGTTGGACAAAACACATGAAACACCTCACAATATAATTCAACCTAATGCAATATCCTCACAAACTAAGGCCTGAACAAGACTAAAGCTGACTGACTGACCTGCTTGTTGGACGGTCAAACAGCTTTGGAAACCCCCTGCCTTCACTACTTCCTGATGTCAAATTGGGGGGGGGGGGTTGTGTCCGCTGTGTCCGCCAGTTTTTGTCATTCACACCCACTTCACGGCGGTGGGTGGCCAGCTGTGCAGAAGAGAGAAAGTACTTTAAACTGGGTTTGAACTCTCTCAAGCTGTCTGTACTTGGGCACAGCAGTGCTTTGAGCTAAATGCTAACGCTAGCATGGCAGTATGCACTACTCACAATGACAAACATACTGATTCACAACGCGGGGTAAGAAGCGCTAAAAGTAAAATACAGTTGAGTCTGTCGGTAGTTCTGCGTCGTGTTGGTGGATGATGAAGAAACAAGACGAAGATAACGAGAACGCTCGGTGTGACACACAGTAGTATCGGGACAGCAACTTCTCGTGACCAGGTTTCTACATGCACACCTCTCCTCAGCTCAGCCCGAGACACGGCCAAAATGTCAAAGGTCACACAGCAAGAATACAATTAATAGAATAAAAGCTCCCCAAAAGATATACAAGGAAAATAATAAAACATTCTGCACAGAAACAGATGTTGAATATATGATATTTAACAAATTAAAGGTTCTATATTTTACACTTTTCCTGAGTTTTATTTTGAAGTGTTGATCCATAAGAAGATATATTTGTGATTTTAAGAACCAAAAACCATCTCAGTGTAGTTTCACATCTCCTCTCTCAGGCTTCTCTCTGGAGCTGTAGTAACAATAGGTCGGAGAGCCAATCAGAAGAGAGGAGGCTCTGAGCCTCTCTTCTGATTGTTTTCTGAGTGATCCAATAAAAATACAGCAGATTTCAGGTAAAACGCTCAGAGAAACCAAATCCGTGTGGGTGGGCATGGCTGTGGGCAGTGACAGCCTTTTTGTGACATCACAAAGTTACAGGAAGTCCTGACGGCCGGTTTTAAGGCTCAGTTTCTGAATACAGGCTGTGTGCATTCCTCTGTGGACTGAGACCTTTGATACTTTCACAGTATTAATAATGAAGCTAAACCCGATCTATAATCAAACAACACATGGACAGAGACCTTTTATAATGTATGGGACCTTTAAAAGTCTGATCTAGTTGTCACCAAATGTGTCTGGATTTGAGAATCCGACCAATAGTTGTTGAGATATTACAGTCTCTGGACCGACTGAATGACCAACATCACCTTTTCCTAGAGCCATGTCGCTAGCATTACAATTTTATTATAACACCTCTCTGTCACTATAGCAACAGAAAGCTTTGCATTTATTGCAGATCATCATAATGCGAAGGAGTTCACATTATTTCCCCCCCCCCCCGCTGTTCGTTGCCGTGTTGTTTTCTGTGCAGTTGTCTGTCTGTGGTGTTCAGCTATGCGATGCAATGTTGATGTTGATTATCTGGAATTATTTTTCCCTACCGAGACTCTGCCGGACTTGACACATATACCAGAATTTTTCAGCAGCTTACTCATCAAGTTTAATTTGTGTACGTCAATGAACGATGTTGCTCAATCATTTCACAAACCACAAACCAATGAAGCAATGACCTCACAAGTTTGTGCAAACTACCAGAGGAGAGGAGGATCTATAAGAGACAGAGTGCAAAGTTTTTAAAAAGGAAATAACATTTTCCGTAAAGAAATGGGATGATAATAATAAGAGGAAGAATAATAGATAAGAGTAGAGTCATAGTTTACTGTAAGTTTTTATTCTCCCCATGACTGACCCAAAACCCTGTATACACAGTTCAGAGGGAATTTATCCACTCATTGTGTTTCATGAATAACTTCCTCCAGTTTGTTGACTGCTTTATCTAGTTTACAGTAAGTGGAAAGTGTGATTGCACATCTCGATTAAAAACAAAAATAAAAGACAGCGATGACCTAAAATGATGATAAAAACCAATCCATCATCTTATCGCACCTCCTCTTTTCAACGCTCGCCGCAGCTCACACCTCCACAACACGCAAAGGTCAGAGGCGGCTCTGACCATGAGGTTATTTTTGGCTAAACTCCACGATGAAGTCTTCTAATAATAATCCCAGAAGGAAGTGATATCTTTCTTTTTTTAAGCTCCAACGTCAGTTCTAAGAGAAGTTCACCCATGACACGAGATGCAGTCACGCAACGCTCTTTCCCCCTCCCTCCCTCCGACTTCTCTTAAGAGTCGTATAATGAACGGAGTCAGGAGCATCTTACTTACATCTTACATGAATTTCCCCTAAAGGATAAATAAAGTATCTATCTATCCATCTTTTGCATTTAGTCTGAACATCTTAATTCTCTTCTTAACACGAGCAGTTATTTACATACCAACATTTTACTTTAGCAGCTTTAAACTTGAATGAATCTTTAAGGGGAGTTTGCATTATTTGGATATAAATAGACAACACAATGGGCTCTGAACAGACGAAACATTTCTGTAATCGTGTTTGTGCCTCAACAAAAAACTAAATACAAATACTGACATTTTAAGGAGATTTAACCAGATGTGTTGTTTACTGGAGGGTAAAGTTTGTCCCAAGAAGTTTTGTCTGATGTCGCTTTTGTCTGATGTTTTTTATCTTTGACACTTCAGATCTCCTTCACACTCACCTGGGCCTCCTCCACACAACCTCCTGTTGTTGTGTACATTTTGTGAGCAGATGAATTCAGACATTCGCTGCATGTCTGAGGAGAGCACACGGCAATTTTTGTGACGTAACCAGACACAGACAGATTAGATTTGCTTTCCTCTCTGTCTTAACTGTGGCCTTTTTTTACAAACAGGACTGCAGCTGACTGTGTTTACATCTTCACACCCACCTCTTGGGTTTATACTTGTTTACACTCGTCTTGAGTGAAATGCTGCCGTAAGTGGGTCTGCCTCCCACAGTCAAACCATAATAAAAAATTCTTAATAATCAGACACAATCTGATGGACACACGGCGACCGGCAGCAGTGACGTGGAGTTTTTTGTTTGTATTGCCATTGTTGATCTTTATCAGATTTTATTTTTTTTCTTTTGAATTGTTAAGTTCATATCTGTGTCAGTGTTTGCCAACTACTCTGGTGTGTTGTGGTTCATTGGGTTTTCATATCAACCAATCTCCTTCTGGGGAAAATACAGTGACTGGTCGATTCACAGCTCAGTGTTTTTGCGCTTCTCTCCAGGGAGCTGCTGGTTTCACTTCATGCCAGTGCCGTGTATTCAAATCAACCAACAGTGATTTGAAACTTCGATCAACCAGTTAGTCACCTTTTACTCATTTGTTTTAACTAGTTTTCTTTTCAGAATGAGGTAATGTAGCTGCCAACAGGGCAACCCTGGCTACTACACGATTATATCCACACACATAACAATATTATAGTGATACCTACATAAACTCTTAATTAATAAATTAATTAATAATGCTATCAGTGAAATTCACCTTTAACTTTGTTTATTAGAGTAAAAGTGGTAGCTAGTACAAAAGCATATGATACACAAGATATCCACAAGGATATTATTATACTGTGTTTATACTTTATATGTGAACCATTAATACAATATCAATATTTAATTTTTAAATATCACAGTTATTGTCAACAGCCCTAAATAACATAAAGAGAAAATTAGGAAAATAATTTATGTTTTTGGTAAGTTACAAATACATAGAACATTTTTATTTATTTATCTATTTAATTTTATTTGATTTATTTATTTGTTTTTGCAGTACAACGTCCACTTGTAGTGACGACAGCATTAATAAACTGTATGTTTAGGCACTGTACGTGACTTCAGACAAAACATGTTTGTTTGCACTAAACCAAAACTTCGATCTTTCCCCGACCTCAACCAAAGCTCGTCTGCTGCCGAATCCAAACCACAGACAGGACGCATGAATGCTGCCAAAAAGCAAACAATTCTCGGGCTTCTCCGTCAGAAATATCTGATTTATTTGGCACCTGTAGCTGTTGCTGTTCAGTCGCTGGCTCTCGGCTCTGAATCAGAGGCAGATTTTAGAACAATCACTTGGACGGACCAACGTGGGAGCATTTTAAACCCAGTCCCTGCTGATTTTAAAAGTCATTACTGCAGGATTAATTATCTCAGGCAAGTTTCAAGTGTTTGCCATTTGTTTGTGCAGCAGTTTAATAAATCTAGAAACGAAGCTTTGTTCAGCACATACGAGTGTCTGTACCTGCACCACCACGACCACGACGGCTCTTTAAATGGTCTTTTGTTTTCAGTCTACAAGCAGGATTATTCTTCTCGGCCAACAAAGTTACTCACGCCAGGTGAAAACCCTTCTCTCTCTCTCTCTCTCTTTCGTTCTTTCTTTCTTTCTCTCTGTGCGTGTGTTCTGTGACCCAATCAACGTCTCTGTTGTCCCTTGTTGACCTAGGGGGACCACGCGGGTGTCAGACCACCGCAGTGATGATGGCAGACCACCAGAGAAGGAGGGGTACAACGTGAAGAAAAAAGAAAAAAGAGGTGAGGGGAAGAGCATAAAGGTTAGAGAGGGAGAAGTGCTTTGGTGTTAACTGAAAATGCAGCCATGCAGAGAATGGTTTAGGAGTGAGCATATGAAATCTAGATAGAGGCGCAGGGACAGACCCGCTGAACAATGCAGCTCTCTGATGACGAGACAGTGAGGATTTGAGTTCTCTGTGCCCCCTCCTGACAGACAGTGAGAGCTGAAATTCACCATATACACAAATAGAGATGAAGGCAATAATAATAATGATAATAATAATAATGATGATAATAACTTTATTTATATAGCACCTTACACCTTGGTGCTTTATAATAAAAACAAATGCAAATGATAAAATCCAAACTAAAATATACAATAAAAACATAATGATGATAATAACTTTATTTATATAGCACCTTACACCTTGGTGCTTTATAATAAAAACAAATGCAAATGATAAAATCCAAACTAAAATATACAATAAAAACAAAGTCAATAGAAGGATGAAAGTGAGTCTTAAAAGATTTAAATGAAGAGGCAGAGTTCACCTGCCTGACATCTGCCGGTCCGGTCACCTTTGGTAACAAGGGGTGATTATTTGGGGCAGTGAGGTGGGGTCCTGCTGGACGACCTCAGGCGGCGGTCAGGCTCATGGGGAGTAAGCAGGTCGTAGATACAGGGGTCAAGGCTTTAAAAACAAGCAATAAAATCAATTCTAAAACTCCCAGGTAGCCAGTGAAGAGCGGCCATGAGTTAAAAGCCTGGCAGCAGCGTTCTGCATCAACCGCAGTCCGTGGATATTTCGTCCGCCGATACCCGAGTAAAGTGCGTTACAATAGTCCAATTCTTGATGAGGTAAAAGCATGTGTTTTTTAATCAGCAGATGAAAAGAATGAGTAAAATCAAGTGGCTGTGTGTCTTTGTGAGTCTTGTGCTGTTGCGGGTCGATAAGGTCAGGCCCTCGTCAGACAGAGAAATCCCCCACGGAGCATCAGGGGGAAGTAATATCTTCTCCCTCACATGGGTGTCAGTCAGTGGATGTCACTGCCCTGGATTCAAAACGCTGCCATCACTCAAAGCAAAACCATCAATATTTATGTCCTTATTGCGAGTGTGTGTGTGTGTGTGTGTGTGTGTGTGTGTGTGTGTGTGTGTGTGTGTGTGTGGCACACAGAGAGATAGAGAAATGTATTTTAAGCCTT
>NW_019525478.1:606717-610392 GCF_002814215.2 Seriola lalandi dorsalis
CGCAGTCCGTGGATATTTCGTCCGCCGATACCCGAGTAAAGTGCGTTACAATAGTCCAATTCTTGATGAGGTAAAAGCATGTGTTTTTTAATCAGCAGATGAAAAGAATGAGTAAAATCAAGTGGCTGTGTGTCTTTGTGAGTCTTGTGCTGTTGCGGGTCGATAAGGTCAGGCCCTCGTCAGACAGAGAAATCCCCCACGGAGCATCAGGGGGAAGTAATATCTTCTCCCTCACATGGGTGTCAGTCAGTGGATGTCACTGCCCTGGATTCAAAACGCTGCCATCACTCAAAGCAAAACCATCAATATTTATGTCCTTATTGCGAGTGTGTGTGTGTGTGTGTGTGTGTGTGTGTGTGTGTGTGTGTGTGTGTGTGTGTATTGTTCTGTGGGCTCACACTTTCAACATGTAACACGTTATTTATATGTGAGATATGAGAGGGTTTAGTGAGTCGCATGATCCTCATCCTTATGATTCGCTTGGGTGAGTCACAGGTGAAAAACCCAGAGTCTCACCGTGGCCCCCGTCTCGTACGAGGAGCGTCTCCTCCGGCTCTTTGAACAGGATATGGGAGAGTCGGAGCCGTTCATGTGGCTGTGTGAATGTCTCACTTTGCCTCTGTAGGTTTATTATTAAAGTACATTCAGGGTGCAGAGGTGGGTTTGTCGGAGAGCGTGTGTGTGTGTGTGTGTGTGTGTGTGTGTGTGTGTGTGTGTTAGCTGTATGCCGTACGTAAGAGGAAGGAAGTTGAGACAGATAACTGATTGAGGAGCACTGATAAACAACCAGATAAGACGTTATTGCTCTCTGGAGGAAATGCAGGCAGAGCAGTAGGACTTGTCAAAAGGAAAGACTTCTTTTTTTTTTGAAAGGCTTCTTCTTCCCTGCTGTGAAATTACAAGGCTCTGCATTAATGACCTACACATGCACAGATATTAAATTCATTATGGCAATCATGTGTCGTAGCCTCCCTCCGCTCTCCGTCTCTCTCTTTCTGCCTCTCTCTCTCTCTCTCCTCTTCTCTGAATCAGCCACTCCAGGCTGCAGCTGCCAGCTTCTAATGGCTTCCAGATCCCCATCTCTTCCTCCCTCCGTTCCCCTTCCCCATCTCCCTGTTTTTCTGCAGCGTTTCAGAAGAACGGGCCAAAGTGGAAGTGGAAATCCGCTGTACTTCAGCCAGTGAGTCAGCTAGCAAAGCTCCCAATTTGAAAGGAAAACCACAACCAGGAGAAGTAATGGATTTTGTTTTTCATAAATCATGGTAAAGGTTGTTGGGGTTTTTTTTTTTTTTTTTTAATGTTTCAACGGAAAGCCTTTGATGAGTGTATTAGTTAAATATGTGTGTTTATGCACAAGGAAACACATTCAGAGAAACGCTGTTGAAGTTATTTACCTTTACTGGAAACTGAAAGAAGCTTGTGTGTAACAGCTGTGTGTCCCAATCCATGTGTGTAACTTAATACAGGCTACTTACACTGTGTGTGTGTGTGTGTGTGTGTGTGTGTGTGTGTCTGTCTGTGTCTGTGTGTCTGTGTGTGTGTGTGTGTGTGTGTGTGTGTGTGTGTGTGTGTGTGTGTGTGTGTGTGTGTGGCACACAGAGAGATAGAGAAATGTATTTTAAGCCTTTTCCACTGAAATAAATTTTTCGCTTTCAGTGCTGAGATATGTGACGTGATTATTGGTTATAGGGGATTTTTATGACTGTTTATAACATCAGAGAAACACATACACTGGAAGGATATATGGGGGGGCGGGATGGAGGGGGCACCACTGAAGATGTTGTTATGATAACAAAATGTGTGAATAACTGATGATGGACAAAACGCCTCCTGACAGCAACTTTAACATTTATAAATGACACAGAGACAACAAGGTCTCACACACACACACACACACACACACACACACACACACACACACACACACACACACACATACACACAGTATGTCACCTATAAGGGGATATATTATTATCACATATATTCATCCTCTGGATATCTGAAGACATAAGTTTACAACATACATGAAACATGTACATAGATGTTAACAATATGTATTTAATTCAATAATAATAATTTAAGTTTATAAAAACAACATATAATTACATATAAATTCTTTCTGCTTGTATGTGTTTTTTTCTTATCAATATATCTAATATCTGATTAATTTTAAAAAATGGTTTATAATATCAACATATACTGACAGACTTTGAGACGTTTATGTAACGTACAATATAAACATAAATACATAAACATACATACTTGTATGGGCTAGACATATGTTTGGGTATAGGTGTCGTATATATGTTTTTATTTTTATGTGTACATATATGAAATTCAATATACTGTAAGTACATATATTACATTTGCGTATGGGCAGACACAATACAAACAGACCGGCCGTGCGCCACAGCTGATGGAGGTGATAGATGATCGTCCACAAGAGCAAACACTGTCTTATATCAAGTGCTCGATGACATTTTAATGGTAACAACCGTCTTTGTGAAGCAGGCTGGTTTCTACGACTGTTTTGATTACTCACTCTTAGTCATCAGCAGCAGCAGCAGCAGCAGCAGCAGCAGCTCCGAGGCCTCATGTGCCACATACCACGACAGCCACACTGGCACAAAGAGCCCAGTGAGACTGAGGCCTATCAATCAAGTGAGGTCACTGCGGTCCGGCTAAGAGGAGAGTGGGACGGCCGCCTTTTTGTTGTACGTTGTTGTGTTGCGGCCGGTGACATCACCCTTTGTGAAGTCTGTCATTATAGGGTGATAAATATCCTGTGTGTGTGTGTGTGTGTGCAGCACAGAGAGAGAGAGAGGGAGAGAGAGACGCTCGGCCCCTGGAGCTAAATGGCCACTGATATACGGGTTGAGGGTGTTATTGTGCGGCGTGCAGGGGGCCCACTGGGGAGAGTCCCCGACCACAAAATGATGCTGATGATCAGTTAGTGGAACAGAGGACGAATGAGTGGTCGCACAAAAGAGCTGACATAAAAATAGGAGAAGAAAGTAGAGCAATAAAAATCTGTGGTTCCTCTCAATGAGAATTTAAGCACTTTCCATTATGTAGCGCTCCTTAAAAAAAAAAAGAAGAAAGAAAATGCTGTAAAAGCTCCGTGTTTGAGCTCTGTCATCATTTTACAAGCATTCATCAGCACGTTGTTGTCACACAAGATGAAGTTAGGCAGTTATAAATGCTGCGCATGGTCGCAGATCTCCACTGACTCATCTCACCCACTGTATCTGACCTGATCATTTGAAACTGTTTCACACATACACACACACACACACACACACACACACACACACACAAAAACAAAACACCGAGTGACAAACTGAAGGTTTGATCCAGCAGCAGTTCAAGTCATTGCTTGCTTATTATTTCTTTTTTTTTTTTTTTTTTTTGTGAACTTGTTATCTCCTCAGGTTTCAAAGTGGAGGCAGGAGAGAGAGAGAGACAGACAGAGAGAGAGAGACAGAGCTGGTGAGACGCTGACAGCCGTGCAGACAGACAGCTGCGACTCTGGCATTAACGCTCAGTGTGAGACACTTGTCAAAACTCAAAAGGGCCCATTGAAAGCATGACGGGGCAAACTGCCACGGAGGTATTCAAGCTCCACGTTTAGACGCCAAAAAAAAGGGGGTTGTGTGTGTGTGTTTGTGTGTGTGT
>NW_019525478.1:610591-614999 GCF_002814215.2 Seriola lalandi dorsalis
GGGGTGGGGTGGTGGGGTGGGGGGTCTAATTATGTGAGGCGGACATTTGAAAGTTTGTAAGCGGGGGAGGGCGTGAATAGATGGAGCCCTCACTTGTGAAACAGATAAGCCTTTGTTCTGCATCACTACCAGGCTTTTGTTACAGCAGTGATTTACACGGGTGAGGGCGGGATTTACCAACCGCCAAATTAATTCGCTGTTAATCTAAAAGGGATTAGAGGAGCAATTGAAATGAGCTGCTTAGTTTTTACGTTTTCCTAAAGAGATTTTAATAAACCGCACTGTTTTTAAGACATTTGAAGGATTTCAGAAGCTGCCGTGTTTGGCCTGTGTGTTATTTACCTGTACTCAAATGTAATATATGTACATACTGTATATGTTAAAATGATATACCTATTACAACATAAACATATCAGGTAACCCTAGGGGATAAATAAAATATATATATTTATCTATCTATATATCTAGCCCATAATAATATGTATATTGCTGCTTCTATTGGAGACATACTGTATGTTACATAAATATATATCCATCCTAAAGCCTGTCATGTTGATATTATAAACAGTAGGGAGAAAAACATATGTTAACATAAAGAATTTTTATATGTATGTTGTTTTAATAAACTTGCAAATATAAATTAAATATGTGTCATTAACAAATATGTCAACATGTTATACCATATAAAAAATCATCACATACTGTATATATTTTTAATACATGTATATATACAAATTTTACTATATGTTTTATAAACTTACATCTTCATATATCCAGAGGATGTATATATATATATATATATATATGTGATATAGGTCAACATCACTCTTGATATAGACACATGCAGGTCATTATATTTCTGTGTGGGTAAGTTGTTAAGCTGTGACTTTACGGCATTTATTCCGTACGTGGAAACAGTGTGAATGTTCCGTCCAAGAGTCGAACTGAATGATCTCAACTCAAGGTCTGCTTACTTGCTTTTTCTCAGCTCTGAACTGCATGGTCTTCATCACCGAATTAAACTGTCCCAGGAGTGATGATGTAACTGAAGTGTGAACCCTCACTCACTTGGTAACAGGTAGCTGTGTCGGTGACCTTTGACCCCCCCACCCCACCTACGCTGTGTTAGATGTTCACTCAGTCTCCTCCGCGGGGGTCCTTTCCTTCTTACTGATGTTTTGCTGCCCCTCAGCTGTCACAAGTGATGTCATGATGGTGTCATCCACACCTCCACGCTTCATCTCAGGCGGCTGCTGCTGCTGCTGCTGCTGCTGCCGCTGCTGCACAAACGGAATCTGAAGGTGTTGAATGGTTTGTGGTGAGTCTGTTCTTATTTCTCATTGAGACACTTGTCCTATTGACTCTGAGGTATGGAAGCACTCAGGCCGCCATTCTTCCCTCAAGCTGTGAGGATCCTCAACAGCTGTGCAGCCCCACCACCCACCACCCACCCACACCCCCACCTCACCCCTCTTCCATCACCTTAACCCTCTGTGCCTCTCCATCCACCGCACTGTACAGAATAAGCTACCAGTCATTTGTTTACAGTAATGTTTAAAACAGAGCCAGCTGGTAACGAGCCAAGCTGCTGTTGCTGTTGACGCTGTGTCTGTTCAGTGTTGCACTGTGCTCCACCAGGAAGGACATTTCATTTCCCTCGTGCACGTACACTGGGTGACGTGCACATGTGTGGACACGACAATAAAGCTGAACTTGAACTCTTTCACTCTGATGTTGACTAATAATCCGAGGACACGGCCCAGCCTGTAGTTAGTCAGCCCGCATGTGTGACCTTATTTACGTTATTTGGGTCATCATGAAAAGTCATTTTAAAATTAAAAATGACTTTTGTGAAATAAAAATCAACACAACAAAATTCTGTTATGAAAAACAAACAAGTGAGTTTTAATAAAGTTATTGATTCATTTAGATTTTGTCACACAATTGTTACGTTATATAATTTGATATATAATAATATATATTATAATATATATACTGTACTATATATACATATAATTATCTTATAATGATTATTTATTTCATAATGTCTTATCTATTCATGTAATGCACTTTGGGACTCTTACTGTTAAACCACATTTAGAACCAGGCTGATAATGCACATTAATAATTTATTAAACCACTATGTGAAAATGCAATAAAAATGAATTGAAACGGTGCAGCATAGTATATTTTACAATCTTTATGGTTTTATTTTAGTATTTTAATATATGTCAGTTGCTCCTCGGCCGAACAGTCAAAGTTTTTTCATAAATATTGCACTTTTGAACTTGTTGTTGCACCTTAATATTTCGTCAGCAAAAACAGTCAAATCTGGGAAGATTACTGGCAACTTATCCCACAGAAAACAGCAGCAGTGGCGTAACAGTGAGCTGGGAGTGGGAGTGAGATCATCCGGCTCTGCGGTCAGGGAGAGATGCTGCAGGCATTCTGCAGGGAGGAATTCAGGCTGACCCTAAAAAGAGGGTTGAAAGGTCATGGGAGTTATTGCTTCTACAAGGCTCTAATCCTACATGACAACTCCCTTTTCAAACACCTTTCAAACTGAACCCTTACTCACTCTCCTGTAATTATCTCCCAGAACACAGGTGCTATCACATCTTTTTGTGAATATATCTCTTTGTAGCAGGAGCGTGTGACAACTACATGCTTTTTATTCTGTGCGCTTACCTTGTGATAACCATCAGCACTTCAAAGGGCTTTGAGTTTGTGTTCAGCGTCCGGCTCAACTTCTCACTCACCGACTGGGTTTTTTTTTGCAAAATGGAGATCAGAGACGTGACAAGTTCCACACAAGTTTACCTCCGGATGATGGATCCTCTAGAAATGAGACAACATGTGGGGTCAGCAGCTTTCACTCGTTCAGCTCCATCAGCCGGCTGCGTCTCATAATGTGTCAGTCAGCCGAGCGGCCCTTCCATCACTTGTGTGTGTGTGTGAGCCGAGGGGACAGTCGGTTCACCTGTGTCCAAATCACTCACTGTAGGTGGTTGTCTGAGTGGATCAGTCTCAGTCGGACAGTCCACACCAGCTTTGTGCTGACGGTGCTGAAGACAGATGGGTTAGCAACAAGTGGGCAACCAGCACCATGCATGCAGGTACACTTATACAATCTAATGCAATCCAATACAACAGCCCTGCTGCATATTCTTCCTTTACAAAGCTCATGATGTTCAGTTTATGTTCAGAATTTCCAAGAGGGGAAAACCATTCAACCACATGTTCAAGCTACCAATCACTTTACACCAGGAAACGTTGAACTGCAGCAAAGTTACCGTACGGAGAAATCTAGTTTGGTCAGTTGGAACAAAGTAGTTGAATTTACTTTGTAAACAAACAAAGCAAACAATGCAAAAAGAATTCTAAAAACGTCATATTTATTGTAAAAAGTTCCTACTTGTTCACAGGTCATAACATAAACCGAAACATGTAAATACCCTTCTCTTCATGGGAAAGAGCTGGAACTTCAGCTTCGGTTTTGTTAAAAATAACTTCTAATTTTCTCCCTCAGAGATTCAGGATGTTTATCCACGATGACGATGTTGTCGCTGTGTGTGGTGTGGCCTGCCTGACAAACGCAATGCCTGGACATGTTTTCACAATCGTCAGGATGAAAGAGAGAGAAGCAACGGTAAAATAGAAATTTAAAAGATAATTCCTCTCCTTTTAAGGACCAAAATTGTTTGTAGTTTGTAGTTTCCTCCTTTAGTTAAAGTACGAGTTTAATTACATGAAGTTGACGACTCCCCAACACACCAGCACAGTGTTTGTTACCTTGGTTGAAGCTAGGTGGTGGTGTGTTATTAACACCTTTCTGACAAAACTGAACATTGTATTATCTTTGTAAAGGTAGAATTTATGGCTGAGCTGTTTTCTGTTTTGTGCCACTGAGTCTACAGCACAAACCAAGACCAAATCAGAAAGAAGAAATTTTAATGAATCAAAAAACATACATGAAGTATTAAGTGAAACGTAGGATATTTATTTATTTATTTTGTTCTAAATACGCAGTAAGAAAATAGAAATGCAAATGTGATTGCTCCATTTAATATTTTACTGCAGGGTTGTGCTTTGCAATATGGTAAAATATGTGGCAGCCTAAATACAGCTTTCGTTTTCATTTTAACTGTGGCTGTAATTGGAATATTGAATTTTAATTTCATTTGCTGTACATTATGTGCAGGCACTGTGTGTAGCAAATGAAACTGCAATTCAATTTAGCATTTTCTGCAAGGATGATTTATGCAGATACTGTCACTGTGTGTTCGTGAGGAGACGCAGTGTTTGCCCTGTGCGTGTGAGCCTAATTTGTTTCCCTGCGTGCCCAAGTGGATGATGTGAATGAGGAAGGACAGAGAGAGAGAGAGGGGGGAAGATAAGCCTCCCCCCC
>NW_019525478.1:615019-635637 GCF_002814215.2 Seriola lalandi dorsalis
CCCCCCCCCCCCCCCCCCCCCTCTCTCTCAGCACTGATGAGGTTAACAGTGGAATTACAGTCAGGCCAGATGCAGGCGTGTTGATTGCGGTGGACAGGTCCAGTAAACAGGGCCTGTGTGCTGCTGAGTCAGGTGGAGTGTCACTCCGGGTGAAGGGCCGCGGCTTCACTCAGGCCACACTTGTTGACAACCCGCTCTCTGGCCTCAAAGCTCAGCTGTGTAATTTAGGCTGTTAGGGAAGGGCATCAATTAAGCCGGGCTGGCTGCAGAACACTGAAGCACAGAGGGGACTGCAGGGTGAAGATCGTTTGGGTGTGTTTTGCTGAGAGTGAGCAGACCAAAAGAATAGGGAAGTTGTGCAAGGCTGAAGGTGTGGTTGACGTTTTTTGGCATGTGTTGACAACTCATTAGAATCCAAGTCTCACACCCAGCAAACTGTCAAGGACGGTGGCTTTGGAGATCGCTGCTATTAAAAGATAAGTTCACATTTTTTTCAGGTCACATACCGACGTACACTCACTTGCACTGACTATGTACAATGAAACAGTTGTTAATGGCTGAAATGAATCGAGCTGTAAAGAGATGCCTCCCTAACAAAAGCTTCAAATGAACCTTCGTGCAGATTGAGGACTGAAATGGAATCACATAGGAAAATACTTATTTTCAGGGTCTTAATGGAGAGAGGGAACAATTGCAACGACTAATAATCCTTCACATATGATCACGTGAGTGTTTGAAAAAAATAAACACCGACATAGATCGACACACCTGCCAGTTACTACTTTATACTTTAATACCTTCACTTATTTTCTGGAGTAATGACACTGATCACTAGTTTCACTGGGACAACAGGCCTTTTTAGCAGGCCCGGTCTTGTTAACCCACACACACCCTTCCAGAGTAAATCCAGCCAGCCGCCACCAGCATCAGCAGGCCACCAAGTTCGGTTACACAGGCAGCACCCACGCAGGACAGACTATTCTGGTACAGGGTGTGTGGAGCGTATCTGAAAAGGCAAACAGGGTGGAGCAAAAGTACACCTGGCTCGTGCTGATGAGGTGGAGTGCCGTGCACGCTCCTCTATTGTTACAGTTGAGCGTGAGTGTATGAGGAGTGTTTGCTAGTTTGTGGACATGTGCTGGGAGGAGCAGGCTTAAGTGCTGGACCTTTAGCCTGTTATTAGTCCTGCACGATAATTATTGCATTCATGACCACTAAAAAACACCATAATCAGACTCCTGTTTAACCACGACTTCAAGAGGTGATATTCGCTGATATTATTTAGTTCTCACACCTGGTGACCCCCGTACGATTTGCTCCTGTTACGGCAAAACTTGCTTTATGAACAAATATCTTGAAAACTAATGACATTCCCACCAGCCTCAGGACTTCGTGTTTAGTGATAATTAGCAAAAGTAAGCATGCTAATATGCTAAATTGAGGCTGTTAAAAAGTTGAGCATTACACCCGCTGAACATTAGCATGCCAGCGTTGTCACTGAGACCGTGTTAGCATGCTAGCGTTAGCATAGCGTTGTTGTAAAATGTCAATATACTGCGTTTCATGTATAAAATGTCTCTTAAAATAACTTTTTTTGTGTGTAATTTGTGTAGAATCCACCTTTTAAACAAGTAAAGACAATAAAAATGTATTTCTCTGTAACCGTCCTTCTAGCTCTCCATGCTGTAATCATATTGTGTGCAGCTGCAGTCGCTTCTGGGCAAGTCGCCCCTCTCTGCACACCCTACTGTCCATGAGCCCAGTCAGCTAGCTATCCAAGGAGCTGCATCCTCCAGAGCCCCAGTGTCTCATGGAATACGCCTCAATATTTTCTATTTTTAGATGCACAAGTGTTCTGTCAAATCTGTGTCAAAACTACCAAAAAAAGCAACGAAAATACCCCACTATCACTGTCTGTTGGTTTCCGAGCTCAAGTTAATATCTGAAGGGACTACGCAGCCCATCGTTCTCTCTGAGACAATGGAGCCATGTCTCACGTTGCCCAGCGAAGTAAAGCACCTGATACACTGAGGGGGATTGGTCTTAATCACAAGGACACATGGAGGGACTCTCCCTGAGAAGAGGCACTTGTTACCAGTCCACTGTGACTCACTTGCGCTGGCCATGTGCTGCCTGTTTGTGTGTGTGTGTGTGTGTGTGTGTGTGTGTGTGTGTGTGTGTGTGTGTGTGCGCGTGAGAGAGAGAGGGTGAGGCGTCGCAACAGAAAGCAAGACAGAGAGAAGCAGGCAGAGATGTAGAGACGGACCTATCAGAAACACAAAGAGGGAGTAAACTTAATTGTGCAGCGAGAGTTAAAGCAAGCAGAGCGCACCTGTTTGACCGATACCAGGACAATGATGGAGGGAGTCTGCTGCCGCGTCGCAGCTGATCCCTTCATCCTCCTCTTCCTCCTCCTCTTCCTCCACCTCCACCTCGGCCCCTGGTTTGATGTTACAGTGGATCGAGTCTGAGAGGAACAGAGTAGCTGCAGTTGCTGCTGTTGCCATGAGTCATGTTAAGATTTAGATCAATAAGTATGAGGGTCGTTTAGTGTCTGTTACACAACATGAGTAAAAACTTTGCTGTCTTCAAGTGGCACAGACACAACAGCCACTGAGTCACCAGAGAGCTGAACGAAGTGGCTGAATATTCTCTCGTGTTAAAGAAATGTGCTTGACACGTGCCGCATACACTTCAATTTAACTGAGATATAAGAACTGTTCTTTTAAAGGCAGACACCCTCCCTCCCTCTCTCTCTCTCTCTCTCTCTCTCTCTCTCTCTCTCTCTCTGTGTCAACAACCTGTTTATGTATTTCAGAATGACCACTCCCTGTCAGGTGCCAGAGGTGAGTTTATTATTGACTACCTATCCTTACCAAAGACATAAATCTGTGGTTCCAGAGTAAGGGAGGAGACAGGTGATAAGGCAGAGAGGTGCCATAAACCTCTGTTTTGTTTTTTTTTAATCCCCTCCTCTGGTTTGCATGTCTTGACAGCGCCTATATGTATCTCAATGGGTGACCTCATGTCTAGAAAAGGAGCTTTCTGATCAGACTCCTGGGTGCCTTTCACCTGCAGCCCCACGCCCTTTCTTTTATTCACACAGCCTGTCCTTCTACTGCTCCGCGGCTCTGTTGTTTTTCCTTTCCCTGTAACACCTGGGAAAGCTGTAGGGGAAACAAACCGCTGCCAGCATTCCAGCACATTCCCGCTCTGAATGCCTGGGCACAGCCGCACATCACTGGCATTCTTAAATTTAAAGGTGCAGCTTTTCTTTGTCTCTCCGAACCACATCGTTCATTCAAATAACGCCACGTGGGGAGCTGTTTAAGGATCGGGTGTTCATCGTTTGTTGCCGACTTTCACGGCTGAACTATGACCTGAAAATGAGGTCGTAAGTGAGGACACTTAAAGGCCCCTTCCAGATCTGTTTTAAAACGTATAAAGACACTCTGTTTGCAATAACAGCTTGTGTATGATACGGTGTCAATTAGCTTTTTTATCTCTTCCTCTGAATATGAATCTTCTGCCAAAGTTAGAACAGGTTTGGTTGATTTTTCTGTTAAATATCATATCACACTTGTTGGACTTGAACACTTGCCAAACCAGCTGTGAAGTCACAACTACTTGAACTCAATTTCAGGTTGAGGAGAGAGAAGCGTTTCACCCTCAGCAGATGAATGTGAAAACGTCCTTTTAGTGCACATATCTTTCTGCACAGTGGAGGTCAAACACCCAAGTGAAGAAACAATGAGAAGAGCAAATCTTTGGGTGGAGGGGGGGGGGGGGGGGGGGGCTTTGATAAATACAAGTAAAAATGCAAAACAGCTGTACTTTTCAGAAGAATTTCAAACAGCTATGCAGCCTTGTTTTGTGAAGAATGCAGATAGTTTGTTCATTTGTCTTGAAGAATTTTCAAAAAAGGGAACCATCCCCGTTTTTTTTGTCTTTTTTTTTTCCAAACAAGAAAACCACAAGCTTCAAAAAAAGGAATAATTACTCAATCTTAGCTTCTGGCCCTCCCACCTCCACCCTTCCAGTTCCCCCCAGAGGGATGCGAGTGCGTCAGTGTGAGGTTGGAAAAGAGGAGAAGTAAAGCCTTTTGACTTTCAGGAAGGAAACACATCTGGGGAATAAGGAAAGAGAGAACGGGTGAAAAGAGGAATTAGAGTGGAGGAAGAGGAGCTGGCCAAAAATAGTCAGCCTCCGCTCGAGCCTTGCCTGGCCAGAGTCCCTAACGCCACACCTCCTGCCACTCAGGCATTAGTCAGCCCTGACCCATCCCTCAGAGGGTGACTAACTTCTCTGTTGAACCCCCCCCATCTCATGAACCTCACTTCCTCCCAGGTGTTTTAATCTAGTCTGGAGGTTTACTCAATTTGAGACCCCCCCCCCCTCCCTCCCTCCATCAAGCTTTTTCTCTCCTGAAGTAAACACATACACAACTGCTCGAGTGTGGGAGACAGAGAATGAGATGTACCACGTACAAACAGGGCAAAACTAAATGATAAAAGTATATAATAAAAGTTTTACTATAATCAACTGAGAGATAACGTGTCAGTGTAATCGTGGTATGATTTACAACACGGTGCAAGCCAGTCGAGGGGAATGGGTAAACATGTGCATTCCTCTGGCTTGAAAACCATCTAGAAAAACAGGAACTCCCGCCAGACAAATATGGTAAAGCCAGATGTACACCGGTGATGTGACCGGACTGGTTTGTGGATGGGGAGGAACGGAAGTATGGCAAATATTTCATGATATGCAGGTGTTCAACAAGCTCAGTGGACTTTGCCAGAGTAAACAGGAAGCAGTGGGCAGCGTTTGACGGTGATTGGTCGCTGCAGTTTGATTTGTGACGGTGACAAAGAACGCAGGAAGGAGATGTGTGGACAGGGAAATATACAGATTACCAAAGCAAGGGAGTACGTGAGTGACAGCATGTTAAAAATGTGAGAGAGGCTTCTGACAGAAACCTAGTGAAAGTTGTTTTTTGTTTTGTTTTTTTTTACAGCTGTAAATCACAAACCAGTGATAGTCACACTCTGGAGGCCTTTTGATAACACTGAAGTCCCTACTGCAAAAAATTAAAATTAAAATAAAAAACAACCACTGTGGAACATTTGTGTTCATTTACAAAAGGTGTGATATATTATTATTGAATAAAAACCAATATAACTTATTAATGCAAAGTGAGCGATTCCTTCTATTTTAAAATCCACATTCCATCGACTTAGAGGAGAACATGTCTTACTATTAACATTTTTCAAAACACCTGCAGTACAGGAGGTAGTGTAAGGTCCTGGGCTGCCAGTTGAGGTTGTTTTCTATAGCTATTTGTCAACTAGAGCCATCCAGTGGTGCTTTAAGGAAGTTTAGGAAACAATGAGGCCTTCAAAAGAGAAGTCGGCCACAGTTCATTGTTGGGATTGTGTTCCTTGAAATGAAACAAAAACTGAGTAACAGCCTATAAGTGCTGTTGTTTCATGGAATGAGGTGACTAATGCTTGTAACATATTCCATTCATTGTATCTAGGATTAAGGGGTTTTTGTAGCCTATATACTCGGGCCACAATGGTGGCAGGGCTTTATTGGTATAAAGTCACTGTTATTTATCAAAAAATAAAAAAAATAAAATAAACAGAACACATTCATCCCTTTAAATGTTTGGATTAAATGTTTGTTTTGAAAAGGTTTCACTTAGTTCTGTCAAAGGTTAAAAAAACAAACAAACAAACAAACAAAAAACTACATAAACAAACATATATGTACATGATTACACATATGTAAGTTAAATTGTTCTTAATCTTGGTCTTGTATTTTTAAAGTTTTCTCTTTTTTTAAAAAAAAAAAATCTTTTTATAAAGACACGCCTGTTTAATTCTGTTATTGTGGAGTTTTTGTGTTTTGTTGTTATTTGTCTCCATAGTATTAATGTTGCTTATATTCGCCAGGACACTCTGTACAAAGAGATTAATCTTAATTAAAGTGTACATGAAGGTTTGATCAAATATATCCAAAAAAACAAATTGATTTAGTAATAATAATAATAATAATTTGTTGTTCCCCATTACGAGAGCTTAACAAGACACCGGGTTGTTGTGGCATCATCATTATTATTATTATTATTATTTTAGCCATGACCAGACAAGCTGACCCGTTGCCATAATCCGTTTCCATGGGAACGCTCTTAATACGGGAGCTCGCTTGGATAACAGGAGCCGAAACGCGAAACGATCAGGAGCAGCAGCAGCAGCAGGAGCAGCAGCAGCAGCAGCAGGAGGAGGAGGCCATGGCTGGTAATGACTGACGTGGAAGGTGTCAGGTGGAGTGAGTAACAAACTTCGGGGGGGGAAAAACAAAGTCTTGAGAGCCAAAACCCGTCGCTTCTTTCCGAGCTCCTGTGGGGTTTCTCTGGGCGCAGCAGGATGAGTCTGGATAAAGCGGAGCTGTGTGACTCACTGTTAACCTGGGTAAGTTTGATTAGTAGCGAGGTTTTAGTAGCGAGGCTAACAGCCGGCTAACAGCTGACAGCAGGTGGTGGCAAAGTAACAAGAAAAATAACACCACTTTTGTAAGTTAAGTCCTCACACACTACTTTAATCTACATTACTGACTGAGTAAATTGACGTATTTGTTGTTGGCAGGTATGAAAGTTGTGTGTGTGTGTGTGTGTGTTTTTTTTTTTTTAAGCTAACTAACGCTAGCTAGTCAGGCTAACTAGCTAGGCACACAGCTTGGAAGTTTGCCCTTTGTGGTCTGTTAGCTTGTTATCTGTGTTGTCCAACTGTCTTGCAGGGTCAGCAAAGTTGACTGCCAGAAAAAAAACAAAAAAACAAAAACCCAAATAGCTTAGTGTAAGCTAGAAGTCTCCTGCAGTAATGTTAGGCTATCCAAAATAGTTACTACTCAAGCTCAGGGGAAATCCACCTGTTTGGCATTTGTCCACGCAGAGACAAGTATAGGATTTAACTAAGACACCTACTAAGATGAATAGCTTGCTAAATCCCATATGATTGCTTAGTTTCAGGCATTTAAGTAGTATTTAGAAAGATTGAATGGGTTTAGAGAAAATCCCATTTTTTTTACCTGCATTATTTGACAGTTGTTTTGTGATATTCAGGCCATTATAATGTGATTTACACCTGGTACTAAGTCACACACATTATTATTTATGCACACATATGGTATACAGTGTGGTATATAAAGCATATAATGTGGATAATGAGAAACACATTTGTGAATTTCGTTCAGACTAATTTAAAAGTTAATAAAAAATAATACATTTATCAGAGGTTACTTATTTGATGACTGACTCTTAACATCTTCATTTTCAGTTACAGACATTTCAGGTTCCATCATGCAACAGCAAGTTCGACCTAACAAGTGGCGTGGCCATTGGACACGTGCTGCACAGAATGTAAGGGCACACACACATATGTTTAAGTATTTACAGTTATTGTGTTGTTTTCATTATTTAAGTGTTCAACATGAACTCAGAGGAAACGGCTGATTGAAATTCACGCAGGTCCTACTTAGATTTGCTTATCTCTGTGATTCACACTAAACTGCCTTTTTAAATTGCACAAGGCCATTATCTATGCAAATGTCAATGTTATGAATAGAGGCTAGATTTGTCAGGTACTATTTCTTTTTTTTTTTTTTCTCAGATTGTATTTGCCCTGCTGTGGCCTTCAAGTGTAGGTCCAATTTTTGAGTAAACCAGTCTGTCCAGGCGTAATGACCTTTTATAGCTCGTCGTGGACTGTTTGTTTTCCTTATACCCATACTCCTACTTGAATCTTACAAAATGTTCTCTTATTTTAAGGTCACTTTAACTGCTTCTTGAGCATTATTACCATCTGTGACATGTGACTTTAATGAACTCTACTCAAATGTCATTGTACATAGCAGAGCAGACGCACACAGCCATATTGCCCTGTGGCCTCCTCTGAATCTTGATGTCCAGAGATGTGTCGTCCCTGTCACTAGAGTTCTCTTGTGCTCTCATTGACAGAGACCCCTCTTGGTTTAATGAGACATGGCTAGGCAGGATCAAGGAGGAGAGCGGGGCCAACTGGCGCCTCAAGGTAATTTGTGAAATAGGAGGATATGACACAATGCCCTCCAGCAATCGAGAATAATCAGATGTCTTGTTTTTTTTGTTTTTTTTTTACTTCTTTTTCCCTGATGAAAATGAGGATCTAGATTTTAACTCCCATTTTGTTCTTTCAGGTCAGCAACTTGAAAAAGATCCTTAAGAGCATGCTGGAATATTATCATGATGTAAGAAGGTTTTATTTATCATTTTACTTTTTTAAATTTGCATTTGTGTTTGAATTTCTTGTATTTCTTTTGCTAGATTTTCTCCCCTATTTCCCGTATCTCACACTCAGTGCTGTCTCATTTTTACTCTCTGTGAACAGGTGCTTGGACATCAGGTGTCAGATGACCACTTGCCAGATGTTAACCTTATAGGAGAGATGGGAGATGTCACTGAGCTGGGCAAGCTGGTACAGCTTGTACTGGGCTGTGCTGTCAGTTGTGAGAAAAAACAAGGTACGCTCTCTCCTGTAAAAGAAAGAAAACCAGGCAGATGCAGCCATCTGTGAAAATAACACATGGGATTTACTCCAAGTCAGCTCACATGATTCTTGTTAAATTACAGTCCTGGCCTGTGCATCACAAGTTTTTAGACTGACCACACGCTGTTTCCCCCCCACACCAAAAACTCAGCGAGTGAAACACTAGCTTGATGAGCACAGGTTTTCTGAAAATAGGTGCAGTTCTAGTTTGGTTTTAGGCGATTATTTGTGTTAATCTGTATTTGGCTGCACCGTCACTACTTTCCGTTGTTGTCTTCTCCTAAACACAGAGCAAATCCAGCAAATAATGACACTTGAGGAATCTGTCCAGCACGTTGTGATGACAGCTATTCAGGAGGTGAGTGAACCTCTTGCTTATCCTTATCCGTGGTTCTCCCTACTTTGCAATAATCCCAGCTCTTAGTCATGGTGAATTCACAATCAGAGAAATCCGGATAAGCATAAGACTGAACGGCGTCCCAGAAAGCCAACTCTGTGATATTTCAAGAATATGTTTAGCCTTGCATTGACACTGGGACTGGAAATAACATTGAACATGGGGGAAAAATGTATGCAAGGTTTTATCAAATAAAGTTGTCCAGAAAATTGAATAAACCTGCTTTTTGGAAATTATCTTGTTTTGTTTTTTTGCTGCTTTGTCTTAGCTCTTATCAAAAGAACCTTCATCTGAACCAGGAAGCCCAGAAACCTACGGGGACTTCGACTACCAGGTGAAACCCACAACACTTTCAGTCCCCTCTGTGTAATGTGTGTAATGTAATGTTTCACTAATGCACTCCCTCCTGCTGTGACTGGTGTGATATCTCCTCTGTACCCACGTTCTGTGTTTGCAGTCCAGGAAGTATTATTTCCTGAGTGAGGAGGCAGACGAGAAGGAGGACCTGAGCCAGCGCTGCCAAGACCTGGAGCATCAGGTAGGTTCACTAAATCTGGTGCAAACATTTCCTGATACCTTGAAGTTATGATCCTTAAGATTTTAGTTTGTGGTTGATTTGGTTACACCCACGGTTACTCTGGTAACGGCAGAACAGGAAGTGGGGAATGTGTTTTGTTTTTTTACAGTGCAGCCAAACAAACTTGCATCAACTTAAAAGAGTTTGTTAGCTTGCTGAGGAGTTGGAGGTGTGTCGCCTGCAGAGATAACGGCTCACTGTGGCCGCTGCGTCTTGATCATCAACATTACATTTCAGTATTAAAAACTATTCTGCTGTCAAAAAATGCAGAAAAATGGTCGTGTAAAAATGTTTGTTTCTTGTGAACAATCGTTGTCAGGGAAAACCTCAGTAACCCACATTTCATTTTCTTTGACTGCTTCATGATAAGAATCACATGTGAAACTAAAAAACTACTGTCTTCTATCTAATCATGAAGATAATTAAATGGATCAAGAAATGGGTTTGATCCTATAAAAAAATCTTAAGGATTATAACTTTTAATATGGTCTACTGGGGCTTGTGTTTGTCTAACAGAGCTGTTGGCATCGTCTCAAAAAGGAAAACTTTTGTGGTTTTGGAGTGATATAAAACCGTTTCAACTCTGTGTATGTGACTGAGATATTTGAAGCCCTAGTTTTTTTGTTTTTTTTTTGCTGTAGTGTGGATGCAGCATGTTATTGAATGTATGTGCCTGCAGCTTTTTGTGCTCTGGCCCTTATTGATTATCCCGCCTGAGACTTTGTGTTCCCATGGCTTGCTTTTTTTTTTTTTTTTTTTTTTTTTTGCACCACTGACTGAGAAGGGATTAAATTAGTTGTTTTTTTTGTTTGTTTTTTTCAAAGAAGCACTCCAGTCAATAGTTGCATAACATCAATATAAAACTGACACGTTGCCTTGGGATGGAGCAGTAGCCAACAATAATTTGCACTGCTCTCAGCCCACCTGTTTGTTTACTTACTTAGCCCACGCAATAGGGATTAGTCATTTGTGTTGTTTTGAAAGCTATTTACTGTCACTGGTCCTGTGCTAAAGTATGCAATCTGTCCTTAAAGTTCAGTGTAGGGTTTTGCTGTTGATGTCCAGCAGGTAAGTGCACACTCCCCTTTTTAACACCGCTTGTCTAACTGTAACCTCAGTTCAGCCTGAACCCAACACAAATATTTCGTTAATGTAATGTTCAAACCAACTTCATCAGCCTGAAGTCAGAGCACCCCCCCCCCCCTCCAACTTTAACAGTATAACCAGTGTCACTAATGGTCCCCAGTGAGCTGTGCATATTCATTACTTCCACTTATATCGTGAGGATCTAGTTTTGACCCTAAGGCTAATGCTAACAACTCCGCCATTGAGAAAGTTGCATCTGCCTGAGACCGTTGCACACCAGCTGACTAACTATCTTTTGACGACTGAGCATGTGAAATGAGAACAAAGCATGTGATCCAAGTTCTCTGTGCACTAAAGGTGGTGAGTTTGTCGCTGTGTATCAGTGTTTTTCCTCTGTGAATCTGTCGAGTGCTAGTACTCTGGCTTTCACATGTTTATTACTGGATAGAGAAGATTTTTTGGAGGCAGCTATCTGGATGATCTTATTCTGAGGACTTTTCTGATGCAATGGGAATGCAACTTTTGTTTTTTTCCATGCACGTCTTCTTTCTCTTCTTTGTCCAGCTGTAGATTTGTCACTTTGTGCATCTTCATCACTTCTCTCTAAGCAGTCTAATAATGAATCTCTCGGTCTTTACACCTCTTTTTGCAATGTTTGTCCTGTGTTCCTCTCTCCCACCACCCGACAGTTGTCAGTGGCACTGGAGGAGAAGTCGTCCCTTCAGGCGGAGACACGCTCTCTGAAGGAGAAGCTGAGCCGCTGCGACTCTCTGGACGCCTCCACCACTGCCATCACTGGCAAGAAACTGCTGCTGCTGCAGAGTCAGATGGAGCAGCTTCAAGAGGAGAACTACAGGTACAGCCTGTATACACACACACACACACACACACACACATATATACATATACACACACACACACACACACACAGAAAAGTTTGATTTACTTAGGAAAACATTCCAGGGATTCTACCTACAATTTAAGACAAATGTCACACTGTAAGTAGAAACATTCATCAGGCCTATAACATAATAGACACGTTTACATTTACATAATTTGCTTAACATCGTTGGCTCACCTTGCCTCGTTTCATATCTGACACAAACCGCTGCTCCTCTCTCATGTCCGTCTCAGACTGGAGAACAGCAGAGACGACATGCGTGTGCGGGGAGAGATACTGGAGCGCGAGGTGACCGACCTGCAGCAGCGTAACGAAGAGCTGACCAGTCTGGCGCAGGAGGCCCAGGCCCTCAAAGACGAGATGGACATTCTCAGGTGAGACCGCTAGTCTGCTAGTTTGAATTTCAAGTTTGAATTTATCGTGGAAGTTACATCTTCTGGAGTTGTTGTGAGGAAGAAAACTAAATGCCCAAGATTTTATTAATTTATTGAGTTAAGTTCTTCATTGAGACATTGAAGTTCCATTTTGGCTGAAAAATATATCTGTTGTCTCTTTAACGGATTAGTTTTTGATAGAAACCAACAATATCGTCTGTTTGATCACAGCTCGATGTGTTGTTCGACAACAATGGAGCTCTATGACACAGAGGAATGAGTTACATGAATGAGCCACACCCTCGCACTGGGTGACATGTTGCTTCTTTATAACAATGAACACTATAGATTTTCTTTAAGTCGATCCTCGCATGTTGCTTTGATGCTGTAAATACTCACAAGCTCGTATTTTTGCAGCTGGAAATAGTCCCCAACGATTTCCTCCTGCATGAGTAATGATTGCTAAAAACTACCGTCTGTTTTAGGAAACAGCCTTTTTAAATAAATAAATACATTTTTGAAGCTTTACATCTTCAGTAGGAATGAAAAGGCTTTTAACTGAGAGCCAGGGACAGGGGAGGGAAGTCCAAAAGTGTTCAGAGAATTAACTGACATGTTGATGTCTATCTGGTCTTTTGAAGGGATTTCTTGACAGTATCAAAAAAACAGAGAATATCACCAGCTTTCTGTTTTTAAGATGTAGCTCATCTCTTATCACTTTACACTCACAGAAACAACTCCCACGCTGCCCACACACAGACGTCCATTCAGCCCCTCTCTCTGACCTCTGTGTATGATAATATGAATTTCATGCGTTGACTCTGGCTGGCGTGAGACTTGTTGGTTTTCTGTTGTTAAGTACATATCCACACGGATGTATTGTGTTTAACTACAAGCCATGTTCCTGTGCCGGCACTCAACGCTCCTGACGCTCCTCCTCCCCCCCCTCAGGCATTCGTCTGACCGGGTGAACCAGCTCGAGGCGATGGTGGAGACGTACAAGAGGAAACTGGAGGATCTTGGCGACCTGCGCAGACAGGTGCGCCTCCTGGAGGAGCGCAACACCGTGTACATGCAGCGCACCTGCGAGCTGGAGGAGGAGCTGCGCAGGGCCAACGCTGTCCGCAACCAGCTGGACACCTACAAGAGACAGGCAAGCTGTGGGCTGACAGGAGGAGGGAGAGTCATACTTGTTCCTGTGTTGACGTCCGGGAGATGTTAAACACATTGCTTTGGTTTTTCTGCACGTCATTGGAGGACGTTGCAGTTTTTATAGAGCGCTCTTTCCAACACAGACTCTCGTGCTCTCTGACTTACAGGCTCATGAGCTCCACACCAAGCACTCGGCAGAGGCCATGAAAGCCGAGAAGTGGCAGTTTGAGTACAAGAACCTTCACGACAAATACGACGCGCTGCTGAAAGAGAAAGAAGTGAGTTTATGAACACTGTCGGGAAATAAAAGTCCGATTGTGGAACCACAGTGCTTTTACTGTGGTGTTTTATCAGCGTGTAGCATCTGTTTGTAGTGGATCTGTCTCATATCAAGATCACTCACTAAAAGCCCTGTCATATCATTTTACAAGATGGAGTGATGTAGTTTATATTTCAGTGATGGCAGTCCGTGCGCGGATCCACATTCGCTGCAATGATCACAGAGCGCACAGGAGGAACTGTTGCCAGGCAAATATCGTACTATTCTTCAGTGGACTCCCACGTCCAGTGTCAGTTCTAGCACCTTCTGCAATCTGACAGGAGTGATTAATGCCCTCGGTTACTTGTGGTAGTAATTAAGAAATACACACCGTCCCGACATGCGGTCTACATTTACATTCACTTCATCCAAGTCGTACTAATCTCATTGATGTAGTGTGACAGTTTAGATGCAGGAGGAAACCCCTCACACCATGGGGCTCTGTAATGTAAAATGACTTTAGGTCTGTCTCCATGTGTCTAACAGAAATAATTGTGCATTATTTTGTTTGTTTTTTCATTATATATCAGTTTTATTTTATACGAATTGACTTTATAGATTCTTAATAAGTGCTGAGCTGAAGCTGAGGGCGGCGTATGTTGTGCTTTGCTCCTCAGCGTCTGATCTCAGAAAGAGACACACTTCGGGAAACAAACGATGAGCTCAGGTGCGCACAAGTCCAACAGAGGTGTCTGAGTGGAGCAGGTGAGTTGTAATTGCACTGAGTCAAGAAGTAAAGAAGTAAATTAAACAGTAATGTTGTGATCCATCAGTAAACTCAGCTTTCACAATGTTGGAGCAGCAGTTTGTGTCTGACGGTGAAAATACAAATAATTAAAACAAAATTGGAAAGATAAATGTAACAGATGCAACTGAACAATTTTTTATCACAGTAATAATTATAATTGTAATAATTTATTAATCCAAAAGAGCATTAATCAAAATCTTGCTTGGAAAGTGAAATATTTTTCAGCCGATGAAGCTATTTTATTAAATCTGTTGACACTTAATCCGTCTCTTTCTCTCCACAGGAGGTCTGTGCGACAGTGGTGTCACAGTGGGAAACCTTGCTGCAGAGATCATGCCTACTGAGCTCAAGTATGTGTGTTGTTATTAATATTCTATGTATGTGTGTGTATAAGCTGCGCTGTGGAGGGGTTAACGTGTGCCATAGCAGTCAAATTTGGGCGTAACAAATGAGATTTGCCCTCTAAACCTGGTACTGGTGTCATTATCAGTGGCCCACTCGTACCCTATATTCATCCTCTACAGCCTGAGATAAACGGCTCAGACCTGCTCACACGACCACAAAAGCAAAAGTTTATTTTTAGAACTTGAATGTGCACTTGGCATCTCAAATAGTGACACATGGCAGCGCTGCACATTTGGCCTGGGCGTTGTCGTAGAGAGGGCTGGGTCAACTCAGCAAAGCTTTTTTTTTTTCTCTCTCTCTCTGACCCACTTCGTCTGTCCCCCATTTCATATGTCCTCCACTTTCTCCTTCCCCCTTTGTTTCACCTCCTACTCCCTCCCTCCCTCCCTCCCTCTCTCGGTCTCTGTTCGCTCCTTGGACAGGGAGACGGTGGTGCGTCTGCAGAGTGAAAACAAGATGTTGTGTGTCCAAGAGGAGACCTACAGGCAGAAACTAGTGGAGGTGCAGGCCGAGCTGGAGGAGGCTCAGCGCAGCAAGAACACCCTGGAAACTCAGAACAGGTAGTGTGTGTGGGTGTGTGTGTGTGTGTGTGTGTGTGTGTGTGTGTGTGTGTGTGTCCTCAACATACAGTCCAACTTCTTGTTCAGCAGTGTTAAATAATCACCCCCCTTCCAGGTCGCCATATTGTATGTTCCTGGACATTAATCTGCTTGTTTGGCTGATAGTAGGAGTGAGATCTGCCTAAATGTCAACTCACCCTCTGGACTGTGTGCTCAACTGAGCTGTGTGGGCTGGACTAGAGGACAGACAGCAGAAAGCCAGATTGTCCCTTGACTGTATGTGTGTGTGTTTACATGCCTGTGGGCATGTGGACATGTGGGTGGACTGTGTTTGTGTGTGTGTGTGTGTGTGTGGCTGTGTATGTGTCCAATGCAACACCAGGCCCAGGGTGTGGGAAGCATCCTCAGCAACAGTAACAGGAGGAGAGGAGTGGAGTGAGCATGCTCAGTAGAGCAGAGCGCTGAATGGTCAGGCAGCACACTTGGTGGAATGGATGAACGCTGCCTGCAGCAGATGTACAAGGATCCACATGATACTTTGCAAACATCTTCCACCCACTGAGGCAGCTTAATAACCTTGTGTTTTATCTTTCCTCTTTTGTTTTCACATCTTCTATCATCCCCCTGATTTTTGTTTGTGGCTCTCTCCACAATGTTCCTTAAACCTTCTTATTTTCTCTCTGTTTCTTCTCTCTCTGCTCTTTCTGTTTTTGTGTCCTTCTCCTTTCTCCTCGTCCCTTCCCTCTCAAGGTTGAACCAGCAGCAGATCTCAGAGCTGCGTTCTCAGATCGAGGAGCTCCAGAGAGCGCTCCAGGAGCAGGACAGCAAGACGGAGGATGTGAGTTGAGAGACAGCTGCGTCCTTCTCCTCTGCCCACTGTTGTCACTTCACACTTACAAACTTCCCTCATCACAAATCATAGTTAACAGAACAAGTTGAGACTAGATACACAACTAGATCCTGTTGCCATGATCAGATAATCAAGGCAAAAATTATAATAATTATTATTATTATTATTAATTAGTGTTAAATTGACAAATTTGAGAAACTGACATTCATATATTCCTTGTATTGTAAGTAAAATTATTTTTGAAGCACTGATGTTTTATCAAACGCTCCCTATGTGTAAAAGTTAAATGTTTGCATGGCACGTTGAGTTTATTGAACACACTTGGCTGTCGAGGACTGCAGTGTCTGTTCTCCTACTTTTTTGATAATGTTGTGTGGGAATTTAACCCAAGTCTGCTGTGGTGATTCACTGTTAACGCCTGCCCCTCTCTGTCTGTCTCTCTCCGCCTGCCCCCATCGATCAACTCTGCCAAAATCAGGCTATCGTAAGTACGGCCCACCCTCTGTCCAACTGGCCCATGATTTAACTCTTTGACAGCTTGACTTTCACAATGTGTGTGTGTTTGTGTGTGTGTGTGTTTATTTATGAAAACCTTATGAGTTTAGAGTTTAATGTTTTTTTTTTTCCTCCTTTTTCTTAGTCTTCCTTATTGAAGAAAAAGCTTGAGGAGCATTTGTAAGTACTTCACTTCTGCTTGCTTCATTTATCCATGTGTGCTCAAACATAAATTCACACACTCTTGTTATGTGATTATCGCAGGGAGAAGCTCCATGAAGCTCACACAGATCTTCAAAAGAAAAGAGAGGTCATCGATGACCTGGAGCCTAAAGTGGACAGCAACAGTAAGTCATTACTTAAAAAAAAATGTCATGTCATGCTTCTTCCTTTCTTCTCTTCCTAAACACTTTTTATCTTCCTCCTTCTCAGTGGCGAAGAAGATCGATGAACTTCAGGAGATCCTGCGGAAGAAGGACGAGGACATGAAGCAGATGGAGGAGCGATACAAACGCTACGTGGAGAAGGCGAGAACGGTCAGTCCACCTAAACAGAACATGTTGTCCTCAGCATGTGGCTCTAAATAGGAAATAAGGGGTTGTTTTTTTTTTTTTACTGCTTAAAGGGGAACTCCACTGATTTTCTTTTTATCTTTTTTTAACACATCCAAATCTGTTTACAGTTGTTGGGGATTTCTATTACCTACATGAAAGAAGTTGTATAAAAACTTGTGAAAATATGTCACTTGAGTCAGTGTTGCTTTGAAAATGGAAAAAAAAAAAAAAAAAATCTTGCAGTGTGGAGTTAGAAAGAGGTGAGCTTGCAGATCTCTGTAGCTCCCTCCTCATATCTGCTTGAGGCTCACAGCTGCTACAGGAACAACACATTCAAATCAGCCAAAAGATGAAACTTCTGGTTCTGCTGCATCAGTTTTGACTTTATTTTTTATTTTTTTTAAAGAGCTCTCCATCGTGAGTCCGTCAGTGTTAATCAGTAGGTTTCTCTTGTGTGCAGGTGATCAAAACCCTGGATCCCAAGCAGCTGCCAGTGGCCGCGACTCCTGACGTTCAGGCTCTGAAGAACCAGCTGGCAGAGAAGGAGAGAAAAATCCACCACCTCGAAGTACGAACCTTTTTTAATGTTAAAAAAAAAAAAAAAAAGTCACAAATGAGAGGGTTACTCTGGCTCCGTTAAATCTCACTAATGCACGATGGTCTGTTCCTTTGCCCAGCACGACTATGAGAAGAGCAGAGCCAGACACGACCAAGAGGAGAAACTCATCATTTCTGCCTGGTACAACATGGTAAGTGAGCGCACAGATACATAGAAACACGTCGACGAAATAGCAGCATTTTTATGGTTTTTCATATGGGGGAAAAAAACGGACAAATCATCTGTACAAGACGATGACCGTTCACTCTTCCTTCGCCTCTCTCTTTCTCAGGGGATGGCGTTGCATCAGAAAGTGTCCGGCGAGCGCCTGGGACCGTCCAACCAGGCCATGTCCTTCCTGGCTCAGCAGAGGCAGTCCACCAACGCCAGGAGGGGCCTGACACGACACCACCCGAGATAAGGGGGTGAAAAAAAACAAACGTCCAGGCAGGAGAAGAAAAACATGCAGAAACGAAGCATAGAGAAGATGAAGTGATTTGCTGGAAACTTCATGTGAACTCCCTGTAACTGCCTTTATGCCTTCACTGGATTGCTGCACCTCAGAGTATTTTTAATGCTGCTGCTGCCCCCTGCTGGCTCCTAGTGGTCAGAGAATTTTTTTTTATTTGCTCTGTGGATCCCCAGAGGAGAGAGATACTACTGTGTTTAACTCTGCTGTTGATTAAATCCAGAGTTGAGCCATAGAAACAAATGGAAACTACTGGAGTAGAAGGAGTTGCAGGGTCTGAAAAGAGGCTGTCTCACCTTTTAAGGTGACATTTATTTCCTCTTTATCCTCTTGTACTCACTCTTGTTTCTTAAATTCTCTTAAATTTCTTTTACATATATTTTATGTTATACAATAGGTTGGAATATGAACTAGTTTTGTCAAGGTAACAGTTTAAATGTGGCAGGCAAGGGAGGAGTTATTAGGGGTAATGCATTTACTATTGTTAATGCTAAAGAGGACAAAGCTACACAAGTTACAGACTGAAATCACACTCAGCCGTTAGTACATCTCATTGGTTTTGTTTGTTTGTTTTTGAATTTTCTCATAGTTTTTTTTGGTTTTCTAGATCATGTGTTTTCAGTAGATGTTTTTGTTTTAATCTGAAGGACATTGAAAAGACCATGAGGGTTGCTTAATGGCTTTAATCTTTTTTTCACTTGAACCTTTTGTTTTTTCTCTAAACTTGATATTCATAAAAAAATAACTTACTAGAGTTTTCACAAGATACACCAAAGCACTTTCTCTCTAGATGGAGCGGTGGGTTTGTTCAGTGCCTCGCTCAAAACCATGGATGACACTGACGTTTGAGATATTTGCATTGTCGACCCCGTCTTCCTGTCTCATTTGGCAGAAATATATTTTACGTAAAGAATACTGCAGGTTTATTTTCTTATGCCTGGTGATAATGTGACTTCCACATATGATATTCTCAACAATGTTCTCATTTGTTGCGTATGATTTTGATTTATTGCTCTTTTTTTTTCCTCATTCCCTTTCCCTCTTCCCAAAGATTGAAACAGGGTGTTAGTTGTGGGTACGACCTAATTGCACACACCACTTTAGACTGATGTGAACATGGGCAACTAGAAGGCCTCTTAGTTTATCACAAGGACTGGAAAACACAATTTGAGTCGGTAATTACAACAACACTAAAAACAATGACTCAGCTAATGGTTGTTTACCACCAACCTCATTTACAGTTCATCTGAACTGGAAGGAAATGCATTCAACAGTACACTGGAATTCTTTTGTTGTCTGTTGACAGGAAGTCAGAGGCCGATACAAAAGGTGGAGTCTGCACTAGATGGCTCATTTATCCACACTGCATCTGCCTTTATTCACTACAGGTTAATTTCCCTTTTCAGCAGATGTAGTAACTTTAGACTGTCCCACATCAGAGCTGCTGTTTCATGACTTGTACTTGTTCCCTGTAAATGTTCGTGCTATGATCTACACAGACCAGGATCCTGCTGTTGTGTGCACATGTTTTCTACTGATGTTTCATTATTTTAAGTTGATATTTATGGTGTTAAGTCATTATCTTTGATGCACATTTGCATGGCTTGAAGGGTTTAATGTTGAGGTTGTCTGTGTTTGTTTGTATCATTATAATGGTCGAGTAGATTATAGCATACGGTACTTCACATGGGGATAGAGGCACATTGAAGATTTGTAGTCCTGTCTGTTCTACTTTTGCACTACAAATAAATGGGATCTTAAGAACTTTTGTCTGGTGTTGTCTTCATTAATAAGTTCAAAGAAAAAAAAAATTGCCTACACAGAGGAATCTGAAGGTTTTATCAGCTTGTTCATTCTGGTGGATCTAAAGGTCAAACTGATTAGTCAGACTTCTCACATCCTTTCGTGCAGCTGTTGAACAGTTAGGTAAAAATGGTGATGGTATTCTTTATCTATCATATCACTTTCAATATGCACATCTGAAAGACTTGATAACTGACAAATCTAAACGTATAAACAAAATGAGAAATACAGCACTTCACTGCACTTGTTTTGTTTAATTTTGAAATTTGCAGTTCAGTTCATAACTTTAATTTTCTAAGTGAGATGCATCCAAGAATGAACATAGCTACGTTATTTACGTTTTTATGCCTTACTATAATATGACTTTTATGACATACTATACTATGACTTTTTTATGACTTTTCATGCCTTACTATACTATGACTTTTTTATGACTTTTCATGTCTTACTATACTATGACTTTTTTATACATTACTATGCTATGACTTTTTTATACTTATTATACTATGACTTTTTTATGCCATAGAGTAGTATGTTTTATGCCTTACTATACTATGACATTTTTATGACGTTTCATGCATTACTATACTATGACTTTTTTATGACTTATTTTACTGACTTTTTATGCCTTATTGTAGTATCATGTTTTTATGCCTAACTATACTATGACTTTTTTATGCCTTACTATACTATGGATTTTTATATCTTACTATACTATGACTTTTTTATGCCTTACTATACTATG
>NW_019525478.1:635657-640798 GCF_002814215.2 Seriola lalandi dorsalis
CAAAATGAGAAATACAGCACTTCACTGCACTTGTTTTGTTTAATTTTGAAATTTGCAGTTCAGTTCATAACTTTAATTTTCTAAGTGAGATGCATCCAAGAATGAACATAGCTACGTTATTTACGTTTTTATGCCTTACTATAATATGACTTTTATGACATACTATACTATGACTTTTTTATGACTTTTCATGCCTTACTATACTTTGACTTTTTTATGTCTTACTATACCATGCCTTTTTTATGACTTTTTATACTATGACTTTTTTATGACTTTTTATGCCTTACTATACTATGCCTTTTTTATACTTATTATACTATGACTTTTTTATGCCATAGAGTAGTATGTTTTATGCCTTACTATACTATGACTTTTTTATGACTTATTTTACTGACTTTTTATGCCTTATTGTAGTATCATGTTTTTATGCCTAACTATACTATGACTTTTTTATGCCTTACTATACTATGGATTTTTATATCTTACTATACTATGACTTTTTTATGCCTTACTATACTATGGATTTTTATATCTTACTATACTATGACTTTTTTTTTACTTACTATACTATGACTTTTTTATGCCTTATTGTACTATGATGTTTTTATGCCTTACTATATACTATGACATTTTTATCAACATTTTTTGCCTTACTATACTATGACTTTTTTATTCCTTACTACACTATGACTTTTTTACGTCTTACTATAATATTACTTTTTTTGCATTAATATACTATCTCTGTTAAGCTTTATTGTAGTATAATATTTTAATGCCTTACTATACTATGACGTTTTGATCAAAATCTTTTGCCTTACTATACTTTCACTTTTTTTTGCCTTGCTATACTTTGACGTTTTTATGACTTACTACATTATGATTTTTTTATGCCCTACTATACTGTGACTTTGTTGCCTTAATATACTAAGACTTTTTATGACTTGCTATTTCTAATGCCTGACTATACTATGACTTTTTAAGCCTTACTATACTATGAGATTTTGTTGTGTTACTATATTATGACATTTTTATCAAATTTTATGCCTTACTATACTTCGACTTTTTTATGCATAATATACTGTGACTTTTTTATGACTTTTTATGCCTTATTATACTATGACTTTTTTATGACTTACTATGCTATGACTTTTTTATGACTTATTATACTATGACTTTTTTATGACTTTTTATGCCTTACTATACTATCCCTTTTTTATGACTTATTATACTATGAATTTTTTTATGCCATAGATTAGTATGTTTTATGCCTTACTATACTATGCCTTTTTTATGACTTATTGTACTATGACTTTTTTATGCCATAGATTAGTATGTTTTATGCCTTACTATACTTTGATTTTTTTATGACTTTTTGTGCCTTACTATACTGTGACTTTTTTATGCCTTACTATACTATGACTTTTTGCCTTACTATACTATGAACTTTTTAATGACTTTTTATGCCTTACTATACTATGACTTTTTATGCCTTACTGTACTATGCCTTTTTTTATGACTTATTATACTATAACTTTTTTATGACTTTTCATGCCTTACTATACTATGACTTTTTTATGTCTTACTATACTATGCCTTTTTTATGACTTGTTATACTATGACTTTTTTATAACATAGAGTAGTATGTTTTTATGCCTTACTATGCTATGACTTTTTTATGACTTTTCATGCCTTACTATACTATGACTTTTTTATGCCTTACTATGATATGACTTTTTATGCCTTACTATACTATGACTTTTTTATGCCTTACTATACTATGCCTTTTTTATGACTTATTATACTATGACTTTTTAATGCCATAGAGTAGTATGTTTTTATGCTTTAATATACTATGACTTTTTTGTGACTTTTCATGCCTTACTATACTATGACTTTTTCATGCCTTACTATACTATGACTTTTTATGACTTTTCATGCCTTACTCTACTATGACTTTTTTGCCTTACTATACTTTGACTTTTTTACGACTTTTTATGCCTTACTATACTATGACTTTTTTATGCATTACTATGCTATGACCGTTTTATGACTTACTATACTTTGACTTTTTTACGACATTTTATGCCTTACTATACTATGCCTTTTTTATGACTTATTATACTGTGACTTTTTTATGCCATAGATTAGTATGTTTTATGCCTTACTATACTTTGATTTTTTTATGACTTTTTATGCCTTACTATGCTATGACTTTTTTATGACTTATTATACTATGAACTTTTTAATGACTTTTTATGCCTTACTATACTATGACTTTTTATGCCTTAATGTACTATGCCTTTTTCATGACTTATTATACTTTGACTTTTTATGACTTTTCATGCCTTACTATACTATGACTTTTTTATGTCTTACTATACTATGTCTTTTTTATGACTTGTTATACTATGACTTTTTTATACCATAGAGTAGTATGTTTTATGCCTTACTATGCTATGACTTTTTTATGACTTTTCATGCCTTACTATACTAAGACTTTTTTATGCCTTACTATACTATGACTTTTTATGCCTTACTATACTATGACTTTTTTATGCCTTATTATACTATGCCTTTTTTATGACTTATATACTATGACTTTTTAATGACCCTTTATGCCTTACTATACTATGACTTTTTTATGCCATAGAGTAGTATGTTTTTATGTCTTACTATACTATGACTTTTTTATGACTTTTCATTACTATACTATGACTTTTTTATGACTTTTCATGCCTTACTATGCTATGACTTTTTTATGACTTTTCATGCCCTACTATACTATGACTTTTTTATGCCTTACTATACTATGCCTTTTTTATGCCTTACTATACTATGACTTTTTATGACTTATTATACTATGACTTTTTTATGACTTTTCATGCCTTACTATACTATGACTTTTTCCCCCTACTATACTATGACTTTTTTATGACTTTTTATACCTTACTATACTATGACTTTTTTATGCCATAGAGTAGTATGTTTTTATGCCTTACTATACTATGACTTTTTTATGACTTTTCATGCCTTACTATACTATGACTTTTTTGCCTTACTATACTTTGATTTTTTTATGACTTTTTATGCCTTACTATGCTATGACTTTTTTATGACTTATCATACTATGACTTTTTTATGACCTTTTATGCCTTACTATACTATGACTTTTTTATGCCATAGAGTAGTATGTTTTTATGTCTTACTATACTATGACTTTTTTATGACTTTTCATGCCTTACTATACTATGACTTTTTATATCTTACTATACTATGACTTTTTTTATGACTTTTTTATGCCTTACTATGCTATGACTTTTTTATGACTTACATACTATGACTTTTTTATGACTTTTTTATGCCTTACTATACTATGACTTTTTTATGCCATAGAGTAGTATGTTTTTATGTCTTACTATACTATGACTTTTTTATGACTTTTCATGCCTTACTATACTATGACTTTTTTATGCCTTACTATACTATGACTTTTTTTATGCCTTACTATACTATGCCTTTTTTATGCCTTAATATACTATGACTTTTTTATGAGTTATTATACTATGACTTTTTTATGACTTTTCTATGCCTTACTATACTATGCCTTTTTTATGACTTATTATACTATGAAGTTTTTATGCCAGAGTAGTACGTTTTTATGCCTTACTATACTATGACTTTTTTATGCCTTACTATGCTATGACTTTTTTATGACTTCTTATACTATGACTTTTTTGACTTTTTATGCCTTACTATACTATGACTTTTTTATGTCTTACTATACCATGCCTTTTTTATGACTTATTATACTATGACTTTTTTATGACTTTTTATGCCTTACTATACTATGACTTTTTTATGACTTTTCATGACTTATTATACTATGACTTTTTTATGCCTTACTATACTATGACTTTTTATGCCTTACTATACTATGCCTTTTTTATGCCTTACTATACTATGACTTTTTATGACTTATTATACTATGACTTTTTTATGTCATAGAGTAGTATGTTTTTATGCCTTACTATACTATGACTTTTTTATGACTTTTCATGCCTTACTATACTATGACTTTTTTGCCTTACTATACTATGACTTTTTTATGACTTTTTATACCTTGCTATACTATGACTTTTTTATGCCATAGAGTGGTATGTTTTATGCCTTACTATACTATGACTTTTTTATGACTTTTCATGCCTTACTATACTATGACTTTTTTATGCCTTACTATACTATGATCTTTTTATGCCTTACTATACTATGACTTTTTTATGACTTTTCATGCCTTACTATACTATGACTTTTTATATCTTACTATACTATGACTTTTTTTATGACTTTTTATGCCTTACAATGCTATGACTTTTTTATGACTTTTCATGCCTTACTATACTATGACTTTTTTATGCCTTACTATACTATGCCTTTTTTATGCCTTAATATATTATGACTTATTATGACTTATTATACTATGACTTTTTTATGCCATAGAGTAGTACGTTTTTATTCCTTACTATACTATGACTTTTTTATGACTTTTCATGCCTTACTATACTATGACTTTTTTGCCTTACTATACTATGACTTTTTTGCCTTACTATACTATGACTTTTTTATGACTTTTTATGCCTTACTATACTATGACTTTTTTATGCCTTACTTCAGGATGCCTTTTTTATGACTTATTATACTTTGACTTTTTTATGCCTTATTGTCGTATAGTGTTTTTATACCTTACTATACAATGTGGTTTTTATCAATATTTTTTCCTTACTATACGTTAACTTTTTTATGCTCTACTATACTATGACTTTTTCATGCCTTAATGTCACCAGCTTGTGTTAAGAGTTAAAATCACTAAGCCACAGACACAGGACACAAGAGGGCAAATGTGCAAATATAAAATAGTTTAATACAGTAAAAGTACAACACAGTATGAAAGATGGAGATTATTACCTACGACTAAACAAAAAAGAGCGACTGGACAGTATCAACAATCCCACAATGAAAATACATTAGCAATAAAACAACCATTCCAATCCATTCCCCAAGGCCAAGACTATTTCCCAGATTTAGTATCTCAATGTTCAGTCAATACCCAGTCCAATAAATGATGCTACTTGTGGGACTAATCC